>NC_056687.1:37842500-38152500 GCF_018350215.1 Panthera leo
GAATTATCAGTTATTTAGGTAAAGCATTATATTTCTGATATATTATTTAGGTAAAACATTATATTCCTAGAAATTTTCCTTATGTCTTCCTGTTTTATTTTATATCTGCTGTATGGTACAATTGTTCTTCCATAAAACCCCAAACTTCACTATTGTTCTCTCAGTAGCCATTAATTCTAAAATTCAAAATTATAACTTAAAATTATAAAGTACACTCAAACATTCCTGACTAATTGACTAGTTTAATGGTATCTAAAAATAATAATGAATATGATTTAAAGTAGGTAAAAGAGAAATGAAGACATTTACGCTCAATTAAGGGGTAAATTACGGAAAACATTTCTTAAAAATAAGAAAAACAGTAATTGGCATGATTTAGTTTGAATCTAATTCAATTTGACAAACATTTGTTTTATTGTTACCTTAAGCTCAGCTTGACAAGTTTATAAGCTATATCTCTTAAAAGGACTTTAAAATAAAATTGGGGCAAAAAAAGTTAAAATTGGGGCATAAGAAAACACTCCTTTTTTGTCTCTTTGTTCCGTATATTTCTGGTGTTATTATTATTAACCTTTATTGTAGTTAGATGCACTGCAGGTCCTCCAATAGATTATAGGTCCCTTGTAAGAGTATAAACTGTTTTTTCATTTTCATCCTTGCTGCTCTGACAATGCTCCACACATAATGCCTCCTATATAGTCCATATTCTAACTCTGTATGATGACTCAAATGTCACCCAAAGGCACTAAACATTAGCATCTCAAAAAAAGTGTGATTTGCCTTGCACTTTTCACATTATTGATACACTTGAGTTTTGAGTTTCTTTCTATACATGACCTAAATTTTCCAAGCTCTAGGTCAATTCACAGATATTACAAAAATCAAATTTAATTTTATGATTTAAGGATACTTTGTTATAACACCCTTTTATTTGATGTTACTAGACATATTTTAATAAAAGTACAATAGTAAGACTGTAACAAAAGGATGGCAATACTGGAAGGTGTATGACTTAGTCAGATAAGATTCGCCATAGGAAAGTAGAGCAGCTTTAGTATACACACAGATGGATAGGAAACCAACAGTGAATTGAAAAATGCAAAGTTTTGCTCACAAGGTGACCTGAGAGAAAGGCAGTCAGTGGGGGTGAAGATTTTACTGGTTTAATAATAAATAGGTATACATAAATAATTAGTTTGTGACAGTTTTAATGACAACCCAGCCATGGGAGAAGATAAATCTACATATTGAAAGAAAGCAGTTAAAATGTTGACTTGCAGAATGACAGAGGTAAAGAGGATACATGTAAGTGGAGACAGGCAGCTTGTCTAAATATGGCTAATATTAAATACAGGTGATTATAGCATTTGAAATTGAAATTACAAATAATCTCTGATTCACTTATTTTAAAATTTCCAAGTCCCCTCAGCTGCATATTTCACCAGGTGCTGGTGCAGTAGGAACAACAAGCGTATCCAATGATTTAAAAATAACATTCACGGGTGTCACCTGATGTCACTCCAGATAAGAAATGCTGTTCCCAATCAGAGAGAACACTCTCTGGTATTCATCCTAACACCTCCCAAACCTGTACTACATATTTGTCATGCATTTTTAAATAATCTTTTGGATCTCAAACATATTAAATAGATTAAGCTTTTTGAAAATTGTGAACACAGAGAAGAAGTGGAAGAAATGGAATGCTTTGCTTTTAGAAAACTTATGCAGGTACAGAGTTTTTTTTTTTTTTTTTTTTTTTTTCTTCTCATGACCAGGTTTAAACTAAAGATGTTTTTATTTTTTTCTTCCAAAATAGTACAAACTGAATCAAATTTTAGTGTAGTATTCATGACTTTTTGGTCTTCAGAAAGATATTTGAGCCTCACCCTTTCAGGCTACTCAGGTACATAGACTTCTAAATATATCGGTTCAGATTTGGGGAAGTAAGCAAACATTTATCAAGGCACTCAGGCAAGCAATGTGCTAAGTGCTTTGTGTGCATTTACTTTTCCCAATACAAGTCCTATGAGGAAGATATTTTATCTATTTTACAGATAAAGTAACTGAAGTCTGGAAAGGTTAACTTGATTGCTCAAGATCAAAAAAGAGACTCAGCAGCAAAAACAGGATTGGCTCTTAGAATTCTCTTAAAAGCACATGCTTTTCTATTTATGAACCTAAATTTCTCCATAAGGGTTGTTTCACAAATTTATGTGAAATAAATAATGATACAATTTTTAAAATGCATTGATATCACATCTCATTGCCTCTCCCCGCCAATTCTACTTTATAGTCTGAAGATAAGGAATCAAATCACAAACACATTTATTTTTATTTTTCAAATCACAGATTGGATTTCTTGAGGCTCTATACAAAAACAAATGGGCTTATTTAATATGTTGCATACCACATTCACTATTCATTAATCTCAAAATGAACTAACTTGACTAAATTTACAATAGTTCCAGTTCTGTACTGTCCAGAATATTTGGGGGGATCATAGACAGAGATTCCCTAAAAGCGTCAAGCAATTTTCAGTGAGAAATGTAACTGACAGGCTCCTAAAAGATAAAACACAAAATGGCAGAGATAAATGAATATGAAATATTTGGTAACACACCATAATTATTGTGATGATTCTAATACTTTCTTCCAACCACCCTTGAAGGTCATGGAAATGTGGAAGAAAAATAGAAAATAAAAGGAAATACTAGATGGAAAAAAATCTTGTACTACCATAATGCTATTTTATTTAAAATTTTTTTACATTTATTTATTTTTTGAGAGACATAGAGAGACGGAGCACAAGTTGGGGAAGGGCAGAGAGAGAAGGAGACACAGAATCTGAAGCAGGCTCCAGGCTCTGAGCTGTCAGCACAGAGCCTGATGCGGGCTCAAGCCCACACACCGTGAGATCATGACCTGAGCCGAAGTCGAACGCTTAACTGACTGAGCCACCCAGGCGCCCTTACCATAATGCTATTTTAGAAGTTGTCAAAGGAATGGGAAACTTGGGTGTTATTAAGTCAGAAGAAACACCAATTACTTCATTTTGATATATTTGATGATCATGTTAGTCTACTGAGACCATTGTGAAACTAGACTTTCGTCTCTTGGCATTTTGACAATGGCTTGTAGCATCATTATCCATCAAATATGAAGAATAGTGTTATTTTTCCTCATTAACTAATTAGTAAATTTAAAAAGATAATGAATTACTAATTACTGTATTAAAGGGGAATATTTTTAGAAGTCTTTTAGCTACACCTCCCCATCCCATTTGATGTTAGTATTGTCCCTTAGACCATCCTTCAGTTTGGTCATTTTCACTGAGACTGCCAGTCAGTTTTACACCAAACCAGGCTGTATTTTTCCATCTTGCACAGTTTTTCTCAGGTGTTGCCAACTTCACTGCTGAGTCCATATACATCAAGGTGACTGTGTTTCCCTGAAACTAAAAGTGTCAAAATAGCAAATTAGCCAATATGATATGATATAATAAGCTAAACTCATGCTGCCTCCATTTTACTGAACAAATAAGAGATGCCTTTCTTGAAAAATAGATGGTGGGGACAAGAGATTACCTCCAAATCTAGAGAACTATGGGATCCTGCTTTAATTTATACTGCATTAAATACTAGGGAGACCTTGATTGTAAATCTTCTTAAATCTGAAATGATCTCTTCTTGTCTCCTCCCCCCTTTTTATTTTTCCTACATTCAGTTAGACACTTGAGTTTTCCAGAAAACCATAGGTTTCTGCATTTCCCGGGGACAAATCCTTAATAGAGGGCTTTAAAACCAGTTACTAATAGCTTGGTGATGATGTTACCTAATTTTTACAGAGAGGTTGGTGAAAAGAGAGATATTATGCATGTGTGAACTGACATTTTGAAGTGGAACTCTGCAAGCTCTTTTTCATAAAATTATACAGTATATATATACTGTCTAGCTTCTATGTTTTGGGGACATTAGAATTTAAATAGTTGGATTTGAAGTCATAACTATGTTTTTATAATATTATTTTAATGGAGAAATATTCGCCAAATGATAAAGAACATATTTGTAAATTACTTTTGGGTCTGTAGCCTATTAATACTTTAAAACAATTTTCATAAGTGTTTTATTTCTAAATGATATTTAAGGCACTCGTGCATAATTTGAGAATTGCCTATATAGAGATTAATTTATAATGATTGATCCTTTGATATGATAAACCTAGTATTTCAGCATGACAAAAAGCTACAAAATATGAACTCAAATATACCAATGTTAGGTAAATACATAATTGCTCTGGTGGTTATCTCATTCAACATCTCGGTAACAAGAGCAAATAAAGGAAGCTTTATAGATGTGCCCTTCCAAACAGATTGATTGAGTTTATCTTGCTATAAAGCTTAATTTTATAATCATCTGTAGGATTTTAACTATATATCTTATTGTGTATGTCAGAGATAATTTTTAATGGGCTGCCAAACATAAAAAATAGATTGTCTTCGTATAAAAGGCAGAAAAATGTAACAAAAAGGTAAAATACCAATGAAATTTTATTATAAAGAGAATTATTTTCTACTTTTTTTCAAAATGTGCTTTGCTCTATCTGTTACTTGAATTATCTAATCTCACTTCCCCTGGAAGAAATGTTTATAACTTAATTAAGTGACAATATATTTTCCTTATACTTATATATTACATAATATTGAGATTCTCTAAAAAGTGAATGAAAAATTAAAGTATATTCACCTAAGATATTAAGTGATTGTTCACAGATCAGAGTACTTAAAAAATAGTGAATAAAATAGCTCATATGAAAGTGTTCATTTACTTTACATATATCTTAATTCCATACTTCTCACAGAATAAGCATACAATTATAAAATAATTATTTGCTGATGTTTATTTGATAAAGCCATAAAATCAACATAGCCAACTTCATTAATGCAGGGATAGAATCGAAATTAAGATAGAAAAGTATCAGAAAAGATATGTCATTAAAGATTCATGTGAAAAATACTAAGGAATGAAGTATGTCAGCACTTTGCATGTAAGGATATCTTAATCCACACACACACAAATGAAGTTAAGTAGTATCTATTTAAAACTAAAAACAATTTTATTGTAATTTGCAAATGAAAGTGGACTTCTTTTAGGAAATATTAATACTAATGTACCTATATTTACATATTAAATCTGTGGGGCTTTTCTTTTAAATAAAAGCAAATAGTCTTTCTCTGCATGAAAATATTAGAACACTTAATACCAACAAGACGCTAGCAATTGTTGAAAACAAATTAGAACAGAGAAATCATAGATATTTAAGGAATCACTATGGCTATTTAATGTTCTCTTTGTCCTTGTAAACTTGACATTTTCAAATTATAGCAAGCTGTCTCTTTCTAAATTTTCAGGAAAATAAGTAATAGTATTTAAGTACCATGACAAGTATAAATGGAAATTGAAAAGACATTATTTAAATATAATGACAATAGAATGTTATTCCATTTTCAGAAGACTATTTCAATCAATGATAAGAAATTGCACTTAAATATTTATATAATTTTAAAAAATTGGTCAAGTTTTCTTTTCTTTTTAAAGAACCTTGTTGTGTAATTGGAAATTAGGTATCTATAAATCAAACATTTGCAAATAATTCCATCAAAACAGAATGCTTTTTGCAATAGCTTGCTTTCTTCATGTCTTTGGTCATCAGATAACAAAAATTATTTTGTTTGTTAATATAATGCTTTATGAAATATAGCAACAGATTATGCATAATGCAATGTATTATTTTCAAAAATAATTATAAAAAAGGAAATTGTATGGTAGCTTGATGTAAATAGAAGTTCACTTGGAAGTAACTCATATTTTAAGCGTAGCCCAATATACTATTAGAACAATATAAAAATAATTCAGAGAAGAAACAAACAACTCCTCAGTTATTTAAGATTAGAAAAGGTATCTAGAATACACAGGCAAGGAACCAAACTATAGTGACACAACATTTTTGGTGTACCTTGCTCTATTTTCAGCACTGCATCCCAAGTCTAGTACAGAGGCCATCAGCCTGGTAGTTAAGTTGTATCATCACATTGTAACCTCTGAATATTCCAGGTAGCCCTTCAGAGATAAGCAAGGAAAAGGTACTAATATTATGAGGTAGCTGGGGGCAGACAGATGTAAAGTGTATATAATAATGGGTGTTTTATACAAAAATTATGTGCTATTAGGCAGTGATGGCTATTTTTAAAATCATAATTTAAATTACTACTGGCAATAGAGGACTAAAACCTGGTTACCCTGTCCGTGCAACTTAGTCTACCTTATCTTCCAGTTGAAACTTATGGAAATATGAGATTTAAAAAGATTTAAAGATTAAAAGCAATGATTAACTTGAATATTAAGGATATAATTATGTAAAATTTAAGATTATTTTATATACACTTTAAAAGCTATCCCAACAGCAATATGAAAAAGAATATAAAATGAATAAGAGAGGTATTATAGTGGTGATTTTGAATTACTGATAACAAATAATAATATAATATCAGGTGTGCAGAAAGGAATAGTATTGTATAATACTCCAAACACAAAGAATTCATATATTTACATGAAGTAGAAACAGTGTTTCCTAATCAGAGAGCTTTCTTGTGTTGCTTTGTTTTGCTTATTTTTTAATTTTTGTTTTGGAAAATTTAATATATTGAGAAACTCAGCCACTCCTGAATGTAATGCCCTAAGAAGCAGTCTCCAAAAATACACTGACCTTGCCATAACCTAAAATGTTCACTTCAAAACTGTTGAATTCAAAACAGAACCGCACTTGCTATATCACAGTGCTACCAATAGTAATTTAAGGTAACTGTCACTTTAAAAGTAGCCATCAACCCTGCCTAAATATACATTATTTTATATAAAAACTCTAGTATCTTCTTTCAACATATATTTCCCAGAGATCTAATACAGGGAATAAGCCTTAAAAGCAACTACATTTTTCTGTTATGCTACTATGAAAGAAAATTGTAGTCATTAGTCAAAAAAGTGAATAAAATTGGTTATATACTACAGAATGATCTTGATATTGATTTTTAAAAATATTCTTATAACCTGCATGATACCAAAACAACTACTGTTCACAACCTTACCTGTATAAAGAAGCTATTTTCCATTTGAAAAACATTATATACTTGTCAGTTAAAGAAAGAGTATATTGGGCGTCTGGGTGGTTCAGTCGGTTAAGCGTCCGACTTCAGCTCAGGTCACTATCTCGCAGTCCGTGAGTTCGAGCCCCGCGTCAGGCTCTGGGCTGATGGCTCAGAGCCTGGAGCCTGCTGCCGATTCTGTGTCTCCCTCTCTCTCTGACCATCCCCCGTTCATGCTCTGTCTCTCTCTGTCCCAAAAATAAATAAACGTTAAAAAAAAATTAAAAAAAAAGAAAAGAAAGAGTATATCGGCCAAGAAGATTTTAGTGGCTGGGATTGTAATAGAACTAGAGACATGATATTATTGTAATACAGCCACATGTAATCTGACACAAATGAATTCTTTTAAATTTATCTTAAAATTTGTGGAGTTTTGAGTGAGTAGGTATGCATATGAAATAGTATTATTAGCCGTAGGTATTAATAGTTATAATAGAGACTGATAAAATTAAAATTGTCATATATTTGTTTAATAAGTCTCAAACTTTAATCAATAGGTTTTAAAAGTAAACTCTTACTAGAAATCCATATAGGTATTCCAACAAAAATACTAGTATTTTTTTTTTTAAAGATGTTGCCTGTGAGCCTCAGGCAATTTCTAGGTCTTTTTTAGTTCCTGAGATTTCAACTGAGAAAAGTGCCAATTAGTTCCAATTTTGATGATGATATTCATGATGTGGTCTCTAATGTAACATAATTTGGAGGGGGAGGGGCTTGGTGACATGTTTCCTCAGGACATAGACAAAGATGAATATACTCAGCATTCTATACCACTGTCTAAATGTGACATGGTCTATCAATGCCAACACATTTAAATAGAAAGTGAAAATAATCCATTATTTTTATGATTTTCTCTATAACATCAAACATATAGTTTATATCTGACTATCTCAGTCTGACTAGTTGAAAATTTAGGGTATATGTTTGTAGTTTAATGACAACAGTTATTGGCTATATTGGCCATGTTAACGAAAGTAATAGTCGTATTAAATTTAAGTCTTCTAAGGTAAAATCATATCTGAATCTGTATTCAGTCATTGGGACTTTATTTTGAGGAAGACATTGATAAAATAGGACAATGATCAGAATGGTTAAGTAACATTATAGGAAGAATGATCAGAGTTACTGAAAAGTTCAAATTTAAGAAGAGAATAGTTGGTTAGGGAAAGTACATTAAAAAAAAATTTGAATACATTGTTCTTTGGATGAAAATCTAACCTGAGTCTATAAGGCATAAGGAATAGCTAAGGTCATTGGGTGGATATAGATAGAATTCTCTGAAAATTATAGCTATCTGAAATTAGAATACCTTGTCATTGCTAAATGTCTTCAAAGAGTGGATGATGCAACCTGCCTGGGAGATTGTAGGAGAATTCATGCTAGGAGTAAAAAACTGGATGAAGCTTCCTCTAGAGACTCATATAATTTTGATGTTCTGTAAATTTAATAACTGAACTATTTCTTTGTGATAAACTTCTCCCAAATGTTTCAATGTTTTCAGTGTTCAAGACAGGACTTATTAAGGTGAAATGTAAGAAATTGCCAGTATTGTAAGTCCAGAGTGGTTGAATAGCAGCATTTCATGTGGTTCATCTACATCCATAGTTTCCTAAGACAATTCTCCAAAAGAAGATAGGTAAAATTTAACAAGAAATCAATATTTTTTCTTGACTTAGTTAATGATGAAAAAATATTTAGAGGCCTAAATTATCGAAAGATTTAGTGATGAGGTAAAAATGTACATATACTGCTATTTTTCATCTTTGTTTTTGTATTTTGGTGAAATTAATTGCACGGACTTGGACTCGGTTGGAATACCAGTTCAGTCCCCTGTCACTTTGTGGCTGTGGTAGTCTTGAGAACACTCCTTTCTGACCTCTGCTGGAACTCTCCTATGACCTCAGGCTCTATGCTCTGAAATACATTGTTGTGGTTAGCATTAAGTCACCATTACCCGTTGACTGATACCAGCCAGTGACTAAACACGATAGGAATATTAAGACAGGCCCACTCTGGAAAGATATAGGACTCTTCTGATGACTTGAAGGATACTGGATGGCTTTGCCAAAGTTTCTTTAGAATTGCATTGCATTCTAAAATGCTTCCACTCAACTTGCCTTCCTTCCCTCTTTCCTTCATTCAGGATAGTCCTGCCTCACAATCTGACAGTCCCAGCCTCTAGTAGCTCCTGGCTCTTTAACACAGGCATTTTCTCCTATAAAGCTCTTGTATATGTAATTGTCTCTTAGCATCTCCTTCCTGGAAGGTCTGAAATAATAGGTCATTTGGAGCCTTCACATTTTATTCAGTTTATTCATCTATAAATTGGAGATAATATTACCTAATTCACTTGGTTAAGATGATAATTAATGATATTATCTATGAAAATATAGCCTATTGCTTATACAATGCTTATACTTATTATTATGCTTTAGCCAAATTGGACAACTTACTATTCACTGAGTATTTGGGTTCCACCACTGTTGTTCAAATTTTTCCTTCAAATTAAATTGCCTTCTAGGAGTGCCTGGGTGGCTCAGTAGGTTAAACCTGATTCTTAGTGTTAGCTAAGGTCATGATCTCACAGTTCGTGGGTTTGAGCCCTGCATAGGGCTATGCACTGTTGGTATAAAGTCTGCTTGGGATTCTCTCTCTCTCCCTTTCTCTCTTCCCCTCCCTCTCTCTTTCTCTCTCTCTCTCTCTCTCTCTCTCTCTCTCTGTCTCTGTCTCTCAAAATAAATAAACTTAAAAAAACCCTAAATTTCCCTCATCATCTACATATATCTAATTCCAATATCACTTATTAGAACAATCATTATGGTCATTTGTTTCATAAAACTATCAAAATTAAATTTTTGCTCTTCAATACTACTAATACAATGAAATATTTTCATTTGAATGGTCATTTATTCTTTAATTTTCCTAAGCCCCATTCTGGATAGAAAGTGTTATGGGGTCTGGGTCTCTGTCTCATCCATATTTATATTCCTGGGAATTTGGCACTAAGGGTATTAGTCAATGTTACTCAATGGGCTCATATGAAGTAGAAATTGGCACAGAAAAAGATCGGCTTTTTCATTAAGTGCAATGAGAAGCCATTTATAGATTCTAAGCGGGGATTGACAAAACAGGATATGTGTTCTATACTGACTGCAATTGGCAGTCTGTGGAGAAGATATCGGGGTTGAGATTTAAGGTCTGTTCTGAAACTGAATGTTGAATTTGTAATGCCAAAGATGTATAGCTGCCTTTTACCTATTAGCACTGTAACTTACTAATCATGCATTGTTTCTCTTTAGAAGCAGTCACTCCATTATTTTTCCAGTATTAATAAGTAATCTGTAAGCTAACCTGAGCTATTAAACTGATGAGAAAGACATCTGAGTTTCAGGAAATAATGACCATTTCTATATTTAACCCAGATCAGTCGCTATGATGTTGGAAATCAACTCAGACTGGCAGTAGCAGAGATTGAGCAGTGGAGTCTCATGGGGGATTCCCTTCCTTGGGCCCTGGCCTGACCTGGCCTGATAAATGGCATATGCATATTTAAAAAAAAAAAGAAAAAAAAAAAAACCTACAGGGTTTATTTTCTCTTCTTTAAATCTGCAGGATTTATTTCTTGCTTTCTCATCAAGGAGTACGTTTATAAAGGAATTTTAGGCGCAGGTGTATGGTGGTAGGCTTCAGAGATTCTGGTATTTGTTTTAAATACCATAATTTCATTATTTGGATGGATGTGGCTCTGTGGACTATCAAATATGAAGGAATAAGAACACAAGCAGATTCCAAAGCTAAGCCTAAATGACGCCGCCTCAGATTATCTATGGTTCTTATTTCCTCCATTAGTGCAAGTAATCGAGTGTTTGAATTTGAAAGTGCAAGTTTATCTCTTTGTTCCATTATAGATAATAAAAGTGACCTATGTGAGGATATTAGATTGGTGATTTTACTTAGTATTCACCTTATGCTTAGAAGGTGTGAAATTGTTAACTCATTCAAATTAAGTCATTATCCAGTTATGTAACAAATAGACTTGTGCTTAAAAAGCTTAACTAAGCAGCTGCAGAGAAAAAGGAGCAGCTCCATCAAATGCTCCAGGAGACCCTTTTTACTGCTGTTTTTTATTTTTACGTCTCATTAACAGTAGTATTAACTATCGCATACTCCTTGTATAGAGGAAGCTGGGAGAAATTAAACATTCTGCATAATCCTCTTAAAAATATTTTAAGGGGAAGAAAGAGTTGGGTTTTTTTGTTTGTTACTTGTTTTTTGATAATCCATAGCCTCCTGTCATGGTGAACCTTCTTGTCACAAAATAGGCAGATACATGAGGAACTGGGGAGTATTACTTTGCTAGGGCTGTCATAACAAGATACCACAAACACAATGGCCTATTCAGCAGAAATTTGTTTTCTCACAGTTCTGGAAATGAGAAGTCTGAAATCAATGTGTTGGCAGGTTTGGTTTCTTTTGAGGCCTCTCTTCCTGTTTTGCAGGTAGCTGCCTTCTCACTGTGCCCTCATATGGTCATCCCTCAGTCTGTGTGTTGTCTCTGTCTTAATCTTTTGAAAGAACACCAAAATCATATTGGATTTGGGCCCACCCATATGACCTAATTTTACCTTCATTATCTCTTTTTCCCCCCACTAATTTTACCTTAATTATCTTTTAAAAGGCTCAATCTCCAAGGTAGCCACATCCTGAGTTTTGAGAGACTAGGATTTAAACATGTGAATTTTGTGGGGACACAATTCAATTTATAACAAATAGAAATTTTTTTCATCTCTTATGTGCATATTTTTATTTGAAAAATATCCCTAATTCATAGAAAGAAGAGGCTCTGTAGTGGAATCAGATGTGACATTGTTGCCTTACTTCCATAGCTACTTGTTTTCTAAATTTTAGAGAGCTATGTAGAGTGTATTGAAACATGCAGGTCACCAAGACAAGATCAACTAGGAGGAAATGAAGAGGATGGATATAAGAAAGGGAAGAAATATGAATTCAGGGATGGGCAAACAAGTGAAAACCTCTAAGATATTATAGTCAATATTTTGCTTCCTGGGTTCCATAAAGGACACAGAGGTAGGATATTACTTTCACAAGGTTTATTGACCAGTTACAAAAAAAAAAAAAGTAGACATGAGGAGCTTTTGTTACTCTTTGAGCCCAGGTTTCTAAAAAAAAACATGAGTAAAAAGGATGTCATTATGTCTCTTTCTAACAGTAATAATGACCAAGGGTTTTTTTTCTTTAATCTGGAGCATATTAGAATATTTCTTAATTCTACCTTTTTGGGTCCCCCCCCTTTTTTTTTATTTATTTATTTATTTATTTTTGGGACAGAGAGAGACAGAGCATGAACGGGGGAGGGGCAGAGAGAGAGGGAGACACAGAATCGGCAGCAGGCTCCAGGCTCTGAGCCATCAGCCCAGAGCCTGACGCGGGGCTCGAACTCACGGACCGCGAGATCGTGACCTGGCTGAAGTCGGACGCTTAACCGACTGCGCCACCCAGGCGCCCCATGGGTCCCCCTTTTTTTGTGGTATTATGCTTCAAAATTTTTTCTGTTTGGTTTTTGGAGCTTTGTCCAATGGGAGCATGAAATGCTGTTTTGTTGGTCAAAATACCACAGAGCCACTAATAGATATTATGATGAACTATTTTAAAAACCGTTAGAGAAAAGCACATAGATACAGATACAATATGATCTTAATAAACTCAGAAGGATTTCTAGAAAATACCAAAGCAGAACTTTATAGAAAAGATTGTATAAATCATGCAAACTTGCATACCATTTTAAGGAACTCTCCTCTGAGCTTATATTTCTCTCCGATATTTAATAGCAATAGAACATTGCACAGTCTCTTTCTTGTAATCCATTACTTTAAACAATATGAAAAAAATACAAGCCGTAGACTGGGAGAAACTATTTTCAAAACATGTATTTGACAATAAACTTGTATCCAAAATATACAAAGAACAATTAAGATTCAATAAGAGAGCAAACAACCCAATCAAAAACTTGGGCAAAAGATCCGAATAGACCTATCACCAAAGAAAATATATGGATTGCATATAAATATATAGAAATATACCTGATACTGTATTTCTTCAGGGAGATGTATATTAAAACAACAGTGAAATGCCACTATATTTTTCTAAGAAGGCTAAAATTGAAAACACTGACCACACCAATGTCAGCAAAGATGTGAAGTAACAGAAACCCATTGATTGCTGGTGGGAATGCAAAATGGTACAGCTACTTTAGGAGGCAGTTTGATTCTTTCTTAGGAAGGCTAAACACCTATTTACTATATAATCTAGTGATTATACTCCTAAGTCTCTACCCAAATTAGTTGAAAATTTATGTTCACACAAAAATCTTTGCACCAGTGTTTATACAGCTTTACTCCTAATTGCCAAAATTGGAAGCAATCAAGATGCCCTTTAATAATTGAATTTATAAACAAACTGATGCACCCAGTATCCGATGAAATATTATTCATTGATAACAAGATAGGAACTATCAGGCCACAAAAACACATCGAGGTACCATAAAAACATGTTACTAAGTAAAAGAAACCAGTCTGAAAATGCTACTTATGGTATGATTCCAACTGTATGACATTTTGGAAAAGGCAAAATAATAAAGACAATAAAAAGATCAGTAGTTGCTAAGGGTTCAGGGAGAGGGAGGGATCTGTCTCTGTTTCTCTCTCTCTCTCTCTGTCTCTTTCTCTCTCATGCACCTTAATCTATAATCTGTGACCAAGAGAGATGAAGGCCAAATCTCTAAACTGAAAAAAATAGTTACATTAAAGTTTGAGATGAAAGTAAATATTGGATCCTTCATGTGGATGGCTCTTTGACATTTCCACTGTAATAACACTGAACACTTTCTGACCACAATCATTTGCTATATTGCTTTTTGATCAGCTGTTGCCTGCCATCATGGAAGTTTGAGTGACATTTGGCCTCCTGGAATATGCCTTGGAGTCATTGAGTGATGAAAAGACCTGTACTGCAATCCTAAATTCTAATTAATTATGAACTCTACTGGAATGGAATATTAAAACAAACAAACAATAAACACATAATGTCCTATGAAAATTGACTATTAAGTGTCCATGCTATACTTTGATGCAAGAATTATCAATTGCTAGAATGATAAATTGCAAAACACAAAATTGATATGCTCTTAAAAGTACTACTTGACTTTATTCCCTCCTTTCTATAATTGGTATAGATATTTACAGAAATTTATTTCTGAAGGTACATTTTATAACAATTGAATTAACTTCCTCAAAAGCTGTATTAAAATTTTCACTGCAGTTTCATTACAATATATATTATTTTAGTGTATCATCTCATCCATGACAAAATCTGTCTAAATTTATCATTTTAAATATCATTTATAGATATTTTCTCCTCCCCCTCTTTTTGCTGTTTTGCATGTGTAATGCTATCTCTGCTATCTCCAGTTATATTCTCTATTGTATTTTCTGGTAGGTCATTAATGGTGTAAAAAAGTAAACCAAGTTTTTAAAAGTTGATCCTGTAGACATTCATGCTGAAAATTCTTATTTGTTCTCTACAGACTCTGTTGGACTGTACCTGTAGATGTTTTGGGCGTGTTGACCTGCCTCAGATGCTGTTGTCTTTCTAGCCACATTAGGTTTTATTGCTACTCTGTTGTCACCCACTTGAAACCTAGCTGGCAATGGGAGGTCTTTTGTTATGTTGCCTCATGATAATTCTGAGGCTGGATGATGTTATTCCCAGGGCATTATGGGTGAGAAAAAAATGAACAACTCAGACTTGCCCCAGCTAATCATCCATCTCTAGTGCTAGCTTTCTACTGGCCTCGCTACTGCTTCTCCCCATAAAAGATCAAATACCTCTCTTACCTAAGGTTTTCTTACATATGTTACTATAACTTATTAGGATAATTAATCTTCCTCACTTCTGTAGCATCTCTTACATTGTAATTGGGACAGATATTAAGAGGTCCATTCTAGGCATAACTAACTATACAAAGTGAGCAGAATATGGGGTTCCTGGGTGGCTCACTCAGTTAAGCGGCCAACTCTTGATTTCTACTCAGGTCATGATCTTGTAGTTCTTGAGATTAAGCCCACAACAGGCTATGCACTGACAACACGGAGTTTGCTTGGGATTCTCTGTCTTCCTCTCTGTTCCCCTCTTGTGCTCATGTGTTCTCTCTCAAAATAAGTAAAATAAACACAAACAAATAACGACAACAAAACAAAGTGAGCAGAATAATTGAGTAAAAGTGCTGGTGAGTTTTCTTTTGTGGTATCAAAATTATATTAAAATATTTCATTTGCATATTTTTCTAAGATTTAAAGACCATGTAGACTTGCAAAATCAATTCCAAAAGATGAAAATAGATGTTTCTAACATTTAAGTACACTTTTAAACTCCTTTTGAGATGGAGGATGAAATTGTAGTTTAATTAATTTACAATAAAATCATTTCTATATGATTTATATAATTTGGGGACATGTGAATGGAACCCTTATATACCTAACAAGCTATGCTACAAATGGGTCCTCCCTACCAATCAGCTTTGCCTCTTTCTCTACACACATATTCATGTATTTCAAGGTGTTGGTAAATTCTGTGTAAGAAAATCATTGGTGAGGTTGATGTAAGTATAAAAAGAGACCTCAACTGACAGAGTCTTTAACAGGAAGCACTGTAGAAACAAAAGCAATAGAAGATAATCCCTTCTTTTAGGAGATGAGCTTCTGGCATGAGTGAACAACACAAAATGGGTTCTAGACTCTTAAGCAACTTCAGATATTTATATAGAACATGCTATCTTAACTAGGCCCTTAAGCATTATTTGTTAAATGGATAGCTAATATTTATTAAGCAACATTTGATGAAGGCTGTTATGCCTGTTTTGAAGACTAGGCTAGTGGCTTATATTTTACTAAGTAACTGTTCCAGTTCACACAGCTACCACCAAGGCCACACAAATATCAATGATCAGAGATTAGTATTCAAACTCAGGCCAGCCAAACTCCAGAAAATCAAAGCTTTTAACTACTAGATGCCAGAATGAAGGGAATGAAGGATGTTGGAAGGCTGAAATGAACTCTTAGGAATAATTATAAATATCTATTAGGTTTGAATTTGCCTCTATGTATTAGAAATATGTATATAAATACTATATGATTTCAGTGATTTGTGGTTTAAAAGTATTTCTACAAAAAAAAATATCCTTATGGAGCATATTCCCAGTTTCACAGGTGAGAATTTGGGATGTTTATCTGTGTTACCTCACAGTCATGGCAACCATATTCTATATATAATGAAAAAACTTGATTTTTCATTATATCAGGCTTGAGAAGTACCTTATAATTAATAACTTAAAAAATGGGCTGATTAAATTAATTCCACTGTATATACATTATAATGTATATACATGGTTTGCATAGAAATAGTACAAACTCTAACCCAGAATAATTACATATCAACTTAATTCTTCATCTCTCTTTTAAATTTGGTTTTTGCAATGTAACTATTTTTCTAAAAATAATATAAATTTTTATTGGAAGTAAAGTCATTTGCTATCATGTTTTGTTAGCTTCTAGAGGAGAGGGAAAAAAAACTCTGTAACTTTCCAGAATTCTCCTGAAGATTTTACCAATTTGCCAAAATTTACATACTAGACAGGAATAGAATCTCATTTTTAGTGAATATATATTAAACTACTAATTTCTGTAAGTTATTTTTCACTGCTTATGTCAAATTTTATATTTTTCAGCCCAAATCATTTCCATCATTTTAATGCTTATTTACAGCAGGAAAAAAGTGGTATAGAAAATATCCTAGAAAAAACAGTGTGGTCTCAGACCACTGAAGGATAGCAACTTCTAGTGGTTCAGTTATGGAGGTTGGAGAATTGAAATTACAGTTTCCCTTGGGATAACTTGTCTTTCCTCTGAGCTCTTTGAGTGTGAGAAAGGCCCAAAGGGAAAAGTCAACTAGCCAGATCAACAGCGTAGATGACAGTGAACAAATGCTTTACTAGAACATTTGTCTTAATGAAGTAATTTAATAAAATATTGTTTAAGGTAGTGTATTTGAAATAATAAGATGCTTTGTTCAAGTAACTAAATTGATTATTTCCTGACAGATTTATTTTTTTCAAGTTCGTTGTCATAGAAAGTAAAGACCTTCAAATCATAACAGAGTAAAATTTTCAAATGCAATTTACTTTGCAGAATTGTTGTGTGTGTGTGTGTGTGTGTGTGTATAAAGTATAAAGCAACAAAGAAAGGGCCTTTTATATCATGATGTTCCTTGAGTATATCATGAAACATTAAGCATTTTTAATACTAACCATTATCTTTCTTTCTTCTCTCTCTTTCTCTCTCTTTCATAGGTGAGTAACTGAAGGTTAAAAATCAGAATTCCTGGATATGAAGTATTATGTGCTTTTTTATTAGTGTCCTGTGGGTAAGTAAAGAAATAGACTTGGCTTAAGCACCAGATTGAATGCTGAATCATGCAAAGATATAAATTTGTGAGCTGTGGCACTCTATCACTGGGAGTCTTGATCAAATATTTAAAAGCTATTTGACGTTAGACACATGAGTATTAAGGGGAGAATATTTTCTTTTTCTTAAGGTTTGTAATTGTGCCATTCAGAACTAGCATGTAAGTTAGAGTGCTTTATACTTGAATGACAGTGACTTGCTTTGACATAGCTATTGTCAGTGGGTATTATCTCACATGGAAAATTGTTTAAAAACATAAATGGAGGCATGATTTTGACTATTTCAGCTACTGACACTGAAGAGTCTATAAAATTGTGGAAAATAAAATTTCATTAAAGTGTAGAAATAAAGACTGTTTTACTGACTTGAGAGAAAATTTTAGAGTTTAGATTTTTAATCTTAGAAACAAGATGGACCTCATTTTTAACCAATGTAATATTAAAATATAGATCAAATGAATTACATTTAATGGTGGCTTGATATTTTAGAACATAATTTAAGAGAAAATGAATGAATCATATTATATTCTTAAAATTCTGCTAGAAAAACTTTAACATTACTTTATTAAAAGAGCTTTTGTAGAATTAGGAAATTGTTTTCTTTTGCCAGTCATTTTTTTAACAAATACTGAGATGGTCTAAGATATTTAAAGTATTTTAGATAAATGACTCCTTAAAAGTCATTTCAAAAAAGAAAATAACTCATAGTAAAATCCAAATGTCACAAAAATCTTATTTATTAAACATTAATTGTATTCATGGAGGTTATTAGTATACATTGAAATTTAGGTGCTGGAAATCTACTTTATAAAATTTAAATATTAGTTCCCTAAGATTTGATTATAGTATTAATAATTCATTTTATTTAAAGAAAATATTCCAAACAAAAATCGTTATAGTATAGATGAATGAGATTTCTGATATAATTGCATAATGTCATTTTTAAGGTAGTTTTTCTTTCCTTTTTCTTCTTCTTCCTCTGGTTTATTAGCATTCATAAAATGTGATTTTGGCTTTGCTATCAACTTTAAGTAAAATGATGATTAATATTTTAGGTAAAACTTTAAATAACTCTTAATGTTGCTTTATTGAATATATTATTGTATGTGGAAGTGAATGGAGGAGAAATAGGTACGTTTTGCTAGTTTTACACTTATAACTTGATGTTTCTTGGCATGATAAATTGTTTTTATCACGAAAAAGGCTACTTCTTGAAATGATCTACTTGTGATAGGACTATGTTTTTACTTTAGTTTGTGAAAATTATTTGTGAAGGTCATAGGAATTACTTTAACAAAATGTGTGTGGTGCTATCATATCTCCACTTCTGATATAATGGTTATTGTCCATAAAATATTTAATTGCAGAAACATCAGTAACATACCTAATCTCATCAGACTAGGTTAATGGATCCTATTTTGGAGGCAATTAACAAGACAAAATGAATGGTTTGGGGATACATTCTAATAGGAAACCCATCTCTGAATTTGGTATAGCATTCTCAATGGGGCAAAGTTACTAAGTTATTTCTTCTGACTTAAGCTGCTTGAAAATCTTGTTTATTTTCTCAGTCTGCTAGTACACCTGGTAAAGACAATAAAGGGTGTGTTTTCAGTGATAGATACATCTGTTATTTTCAAAATTGTCATCATTTTAATCACAATTCTTATTCATAAACAGTTGTGGGTAAAGTATCAAAATTAGATGAAGTAGCATAAATTTGGCGTATATAGAAAAGCAAACTAAGTATTGGGATTCAATAACCCCTTGTATTATTTGAGAATGAGTTTCTGGGCAACCATGTGTTTAATTGTAAATGTACAGATTTAACTTACTCTTGAGATTGGCAAAAAGCAGCAATAAAATTTTATTAAGCACCATAAACCTAAGAGTATGACCTCTGTGTAACATCAACAATAGTCCAGTGCTTGATAATAAGAGAATATTGAAAAGCAGATTAGCCTAGATGATAATAGGACATTAATTATTAAAGAAATACATGAGAAAACTTTGATTTCAGAAAACATTCTGGCTTTATGAAAAGAAATACTCTGGGGAAAAGAATTACACTAAGCGTGTGATTTTTAAAAGAAAGCTTGAAGTTGAGTGCAATAAACAGGGGAAGTTAAATTCCTAAAATACCTTTCATTCAATGCAAATCCAACTTTTATTCTAAAGGTACTTGGCTTAAGAAATAGATTCCTAGAATAATATCAACTAATTGAATGTTCTTTACTGTTTTAAGAATGAATAAATATCAGGGGCACCTGGGTGGCTCAGTTGGTTAAGGGTCCAACTTTGGCTCAGGTCATGATCTCATGGTTTGTGATTTGGGGCCCCACATGGAGTTCTGTACTGACAGCTCAGAGCCTGATGCCTGTTTCATATTCTGTGTCTCCCTCTCTCTCTGCTCCTCCCCTATTTGTTCTCTGTCTCTCTTGGCCTCTCAAAAATAAATAAATGTAAAAATTTTTTTAAAAAGAATGAATAAATAATCACAGTTTAAATGTTCAGAAGGTAAAAAAAAAACAGTTGATAAAATAATTTGTTAATTTTACCACTAAGTATTATCATTAAATTTAGTAAAGATATTTATTTTTGGTATGTATATATCATTTAAAAACTATATTATTTATGTTATTTTCAAATTTGAAATAAACCAAATAATATCCTCATCTCTTTTAGGTATATATTTTAATTCAAAAAAATTCATATTTCTGTAGAATTTCATTCTCTGAAGAAGCTAGAGAAATGTTGTACAACCAGAACTAATGTACAAGAAACTTCTTTAAAAATATTCACAATCCAATCTCCCTCTCTAGATCTTTCTTTTGCGTATTTTGTGAAAGGTGATTCAGCTGATAATAATAGAACAGCTGCATGACCAAGATAACTTCCCTTAGTGAAGCATCTTATTTCTTATACAGTTAAGAAAATAAGTTCAATTTGAATATTTCTTATATAAAATTTGGGAGTCAGCCTTTATATAAAGTTTTTCTAAGTATTCTCATGAATAGTATAAACATTACGGTATAAAACTTTTCTCCACAGGCTCCTTAAATTTCTAGATTAAAAAGAAAAAATGCCTTACAGAAAATCAAGTTAATATCATTTAAGTCCTCTTTTTTCTATTAAGTTTAATGTGTTTATTTTCATTGTAACTGTTGCTTAGTGTTTTTTGTTTGTTGATTTGTTTCTTGTCTTTAGTAGAGGGGCAACTTTTTTTTTTTGGAGGGGTGAAAAGAACAGTATGGCCATATAATCCCCACTTTGTAAATAAGCTTGATTTTATTCTAGAAATAGAAACCTCATTGTTTAAAAGAAATCACTTCTCAGCTTTTCACAAAAAAATACCTTTATTGTTGCAAGTCTAATGACCATGTATTAAGACTATCACATATATTTATACTTTAAAAAATTAATCTAATAAATAATCAAATTATGAAATACTAAACAAATTTTGAGAAGATTTAAACTCACTAGAAATCGTTTGCTGTTGACCTTTTAGTCCTCTGAAGGTTTAATTACTTCTTAATCTCAGATGTCTGAGTTTTAACATTCTCTTGTCCTTGTAGATACACTTGTAATTTTTTTTTAATCATAATGTCAGAGCCTAAGTGAAATGGTACAAGATCACAGTTCTGACAGTTCAAATATGTTTAGTTCCTTCATAAAAAAAAAATATTTTTGTTAGTGGTACTCAATATTATTCCAACTCCCATATGGTCATTTCATTCTTTCTGTTTAAGTGATGGAATTTCTTATTCATAACTCTTCAAAAGACCTAAAATTGCTGTATGTTAATGACTCTCTTTTATTTAGAACAGAGTCATAATACGTGTTCAAAAACTGTATTTTGAATGATTTAAAATAACTCATATATTGGTACATTGAGACATCAATAAATAAGTGGATTAAAATTAAAAAGGAAATCTACCCATTCAGAAAGAATAGGTTTGAACTGTTCTACCAATTCATAAATATATAATTAGAAAGAGACAATTTGAGTTACAAAAAAGTAATTTTGATTTAACAAAGTTTTTTTTTAAAACATGTATATTATTTCTATTATGTTTCAATAGCATTGCATATATTTGATTTTACATAGTTATTACATATTTCTGAGTGATTTGTTTAATGAATGGCATTTTCTAGAGTTCTAAATATTGTTCAATGAAAAATAGTAGCCAGTATATATACTTACAGCCTGATGTAACTTGTTCTTAAAAGATTTCTTGAATTTTCCTCAGCAAAGTAAGATAATGTAGCTTAAGTTATAGTACTTACCACATAGGTATGTGCCCAACTGATTAGAAGGTCATTTCCAGAGAACTATCATTCATATATTACTGTTAAGTGGTACTTTATTACTGAAAGCACTAATTACTTGTCTGAAAGTAATAATACTTTGCATTTGTAAAGTACTTTATGCTCTTCAAAAATGATTTTGCATGCATTATCTCATTTGGTCTTGAAAGAGAGAGTCTGCTCATTAAATTGTCCAGATGGAGTGAGGAATCAGAGTATTCAGCCATAACTAATGTCCCCTCAAACCAAGGTGAATATATATCTGGTTGAGACCTGTCTATAATAAAGGAAGGGGAAAAAAATCAACATCCGCAGTTGTATTAGAATCAAAACTTGTGGGAATAGACCTACTGCCTTTTTCATGTATTTTTCATCATCCTTTCTTCTCAGGTCAGTTATTGTCAGAACAAAATTCAGATTACTATTTGTTCTGATAGATCAGATACAATCTTTTGTGTTGTTGTTACTTTCATACTTAATGGGCAAATATTTATATAAAAATCATTATATAATTGATTATTTAAATCCATATATATTGTGTATCCATTCCTCTGATATTATTTAAAAAAGGAATATAGCAATCGAATGTTGTTAGAGATCAGAAGCTAAATGTTAGAGTATTTTCTACAATGGAGATTAATAATCTGAGTCTTTTATGGTACTAGGAAAAACTTTCCTACCCTAAGTATAAATTTTATTTTAAATATGTATAAAAGTCATTTTATGTATGAAAAGGTTGGGAACATGACTAATCATGCTGATGACTTTTTCAGTGTCTAGTTTATTATAACGAATACTGTAGCAAAAATCTCAGCAATATCCAAGGGCTTGTGTACTTGACTGAAGGATAATATCTCTCTTGGGTCCTTTGAATAAAGAGAGGTAAAACCTCAGCCAAAACCCTCGCATAGTAAAATAGTTTAAAATAAGCATCGGTTGAACTTCTCTGGCTCAACTTATTTAAACTAAATATGTAAATATTTTTATTTATGCATCTTTGACAGCTTCAGATTAAGTAATATTAGATAAAATTGTGAAGTTTTATTTCTGCTTTTTTAATAACCTTGCAAAAAAGAAAAGTATCTTAAAAACATAGTTTTTGCAGCAATACTTTGGATTATGTTTATAACAATTTCACTATTATTTTTCATTAGTCCTTATTTCTCATTTCCTAAGCTGTGATTTAGAGCAAAAGCCCAAGTATACATCTTAAAATATAATTTAGTTCCTTGCCACTGCAGGCTGCCATCCCTATGTAGCTCTCCTGGTATGTCGGAGGTTTCTGAGGTCATTGATTCTATTGTATACACTTATTGAATAAGTCCTTCACTCCCACACTCACCACCATCCTGCTATGAAACTGTAATTTGGTAAAATATGGAAAACTATAGATGAAATATTGTTATGCTTTGGTACTTCTTTACGAAGTCTAGCCAAGTGTTAGAATTTTGAAGATAGCTAGGGATAATGAATAGTTTGATTTTTCTTTCCTCATAAAGAAAATACATTTGGCTACATTCCTATTATTTTATCTATTTTACAAAAGACCAAAATAATACCAAGAGAGCAGTATTAGTCTCAAACCATTCAATAGCTGTTTCCACATCATTCTTCACAAGCAGGAGTCTTGCCAGAAAATCCGGACAATCCTCTACATAACTAGAGAAATCCAGGCAACCATAATGAAGTTGCCATGTGAACCATCAAAGAAAAATGATCCCAGAGTGCTTTTCATAAGTCTCAATCTGTGCTTTGTGGATTCAAGAACATGCAATAAAACTGTAAAACGATTAGAGAATCAAGTACCAGTTAAATAAGAATTCAGCCTGAGGGTGTCCTCTCCATCCCCCAACTGTCTACACATGTGGTCTCCCCACATCCCTCTAGGTGGTCTCCCTTGGAATATATCATTTGATCAACACTTAATGGTAAAGGACTCTGATATTCTAGTCACTTCTTAAACTTCTACTTTTCTACTTCAGATTTAATGGTAAATAAATCACTTGCATACAAAAGTGACTATTTATATAAATGTATTAGCTATAATATATTAAATGACATGGGCCCAAAATGTGCTGTTTGCTTTCATTGCATTATATTCAGCTTCCCAAGAACCAAATAAGAGAGATGTTAATAACTTGTCTTCAAATAATAGTAGCTCACAGTGGTTAATTAAAAGCCAGAAATTACCTGGCTAGTAAGTGGCAATGAGGGGGTTATAATACAGATTTGTCTCATTCCAAAGCTTATGCTTTCCTCCTGCACGTGTGTTATACAATCTAGAAGCTTAAAGATTTTGAACAAAATTAGACTTGTAAGGGGTGTGTGTGTGTGTGTATCTGTGAAGTATTACTTTTCAAATTGTTCTAAAAGTTGTCATTGGTACTGAGGTATACTGAAAATATCACTGAATAATATAAGTTAAAATTAAGGGTCAATTCACACTTATTTTCACCTCGAAAAAGAATCTCTGGAAGAATTGAAAAATATAAACTTTTCTGATATGAGGAGAGCTACTTTAATCATTAATCGGTTTGTAAGAAGCTGAGCAAATTTCTAGTAAACATACTTCAAAAATATAGCAGTAGTGACCAAACAGACTATACATCTGATCATTTCGTCAGAACATATTGAGAAAGAAATGATGGATTTCAATTCTTTACTCTCAGTAGGGTAGGAGACTCAGGTAAAATAACTTCTGGCAAAGTTACTTCCACTTTAAATTGACTTTAGAGTTCAGAAATTTGCTTACTATTTATATTTTTATCCATGTTTGTATGTATGACTGAAAGAAATTTGATTTTTCTTTGATTTTTATTGATTATTGTGTTTTGTAATGAATTGATTTGTTACAAAATAAATTTAATTTATATTTTAATCCATTCATGATAT
This sequence comes from Panthera leo, assembly GCF_018350215.1. NCBI lineage: Eukaryota > Metazoa > Chordata > Mammalia > Carnivora > Felidae > Panthera > Panthera leo. The sequence continues at coordinate 37,867,436 of NC_056687.1, forward strand.
ATTGATGTTTAATAGGATCTGACTTTTTTAATACCTGATATAAAGAAATTGAGTTCAAATGGTTAAGATGTACCAATTAATAATGAGGAGACTATTATTGCAATTGATGTTGCACATAATACTAGATATGATAAAATAAATGGCATGACTAAAAACATGATTAATTTAAATCATATTCTGAAAAGGGTATAGTGAAAAGATAGACAAGTTTTCAATGATATTAAATTCAGTGTACTTCACACACCAAAAAAACCTACAGTAGAACAAGTATGTTGTTATATTAGCTTTTCTTATGTATTGTTAAAGCATAACAAAAATATTCATTCTAAAATTAATGAATGAGGAATTTAATGGGTCAAAATATGAAACCAGATATATGACTGATAATTTTTTCTATTTACACTGAAAGTACCACATGTTTAGTTGGAACAGTTTTAACTACAATAAAAATTGCTCTAAAACTTACAGAGGATTTCAGGAGTCTTAGTATTTGTTTTTATATTGAACAAATATTTAGAATTATAAAATAATACCAAAGAATTTGTCTTTTTTGTTAAAAAAACACTTAAATACACAATCATATTTTGTACTCAATTTAATGATATTTCTATAAATTAATGTAAATAGGGTCAGTAACTAGAACCTTATTATACAATTTCCTAATTATTTAGAAATTGGCTCTTCATTTTTAATAGTGTGCATTATGTTTGTTTTTGTATTTTATTCTCCTTTTGAAAATGTCAGGTTTCTGGAAAGTTTGCTGCTGCTGCTGATTTAGCCACTTTATTTTCTTCCTTTATCATGATGAGTAATTGAAAATGAATGGAAATGTATTCTTAATTAATTTAAATCCAACAAATACTTGCCAAGTATGTTTTATAATATAAAACTATAGTGGGTACAAATGGAGATGCTGGTGCAGTGTTTTATGTAAAACAGATATGATTCTTGATATGCATGAATAATTTAACATTGGTTTTATTCATTAGAGTTATTAATTTCAAGCAAAAATGCATATCTGTGTAACATTATAAAAATCTATCCTCTTATTCCAACATTTGAAAAATACTCAGTTTATCATATTTTACAACTCTTACTTGTTTATGGGTGAGTCTATTTTTCCAGCAAATATCTAACCTATCATAAAATAATGTTTTTAATATTTTAACATTAATTAGACCTTAATGTTTAAACAAAATGAAAATAATCTTTTTCATTACAAACACTACAGTTGCTTTCTAAATTTTTTCTCATATATCCATATCAACTCCCACACCATCTGCATTATATTTATTCACTTAACAAATATTTGTTCATTACTTAAATGTTTATTAATTGCCTCAATGGGTATGCCAGGTTTGTACATTCACTGTCTTCAAATAATGGTGAGAGATAGGCAAACAAAAATTTAAATCAGAAGTGGGTCAAAGATATAATAGAAGTAATACCCAGAGTACAATTACCTACAGATAGTCTATAATTTGCTGGTAGATAAAATGTTTCATAGAAACATAGTCCATTGGCCTAAATGAAAATGTCTGATATTATTTTTTGTTATGCTCAGTAAATTAATGTTCTCATCATGACTGTGTTCAATCATAGAGAGGGCTCAATTTACTTTAGATGCAAAAGCAATAACAATTATACAATCTGATTTTTGAGCAAGAAATATTGTAGAATTAATAATAAAATATAGGAAAAAGTCTTTAATTTGTAGGGAAGTTATTTAGCTTCAAGAAAAAATATCATACCTACTTGATCTTTGCTACTACACGATATAATTGAATGCTGCTTGCTATATCGTATTGTGAGACAAATAAACTGTTGTTACCAAATTATGTCTCACATTATACTATTGTAATTTAATATTTTCATTTTCAGTTGATTTAATTTAATAGATCAAATATTTGTATGGTAGTGTCTTCTGCTACAAAGCACAGCTATTGCTGTGGTTTATATTTGGAACAGGTTCTAAATTTTTAGCAATTTTTCAAACTTAGCTAATTCTAGCTAGCTATGATATATTTAAGATAAAGTGGATTAATAACAATATAAAAAATTTACTACCTAGCCCCATACAGAATATTCTTAATTTTTCTTTGTTCTTTTCTAAAGTAACTGTCTAGTTGAAATAATGTTTTTGTAATTTCAAACAACTGGAAAAAAACATATTAGAATTTAAAATACATAGGGCATTTAATGGCTTTAGTAGCTAGTTCAGTCATGGTTGAATCAGTATTTATCTTGTCCATATTAATTTAACTCGGCATTGTTTTAAATCAATATTCTTTCACATTGCCAGAATAGCTTCCCTTTGCCCATTGAGAGAAAAAAAAAAACTATCTGACTCATTTTAAACTAAAATAATATACTATAGGCTTATTTTCACATAGAATAAAATACAGAAAGATCACATCGGTTTTTAAATAATTAATAATACACAATTTAAATTTATTATTTGGTGTAATATTTTCTAATCTCATTTGCTCAGTCCCTCTAGAAGTGTGCAAAGAGATCATTGAAATTTTTTAATGTATTAAATAGACATTCGTGATTAATATATTCAGAGTTATTAGCCTTAATTCTCATTCAGGTTACCTACCGATGAGACAGGAGAGTTAACTTGGAGAAAAAAAGAAAGTCTCCATAAAGAATCCTCATTAAATTTCTAATGAATTCTATAATGATTATATTGACAATCACATAAAACAGCATAAATGAAAGTTTTTTATATGTGAACATTTAAAATATACCAGTATTTGGTTAATGATATGTCTTTATTTTCAGTTTGCAAATCCTAAATATGTATTACATATTATAGTATATTTTATTTCACCATACTTGCCTCTTCTTTTATTCACTAAAACTAAAGAATGTTCTAGCCATCTTAAACAAGGTATTTAGTAAAATCATCCCACTAGCTTGATCTGAGCTGTTAATAGTAAAGTCAAACTACCTCCTGCCTTCAAGAATCAATAGAAATTTGGGGTGCCTGGGTGGCTCAGTCCGTTAAGCATCTGACTTGGGCTCAGGTCATGATCTCGAGAACTGTGAGTTCAAGCCCCACCTGGGGCTCTGTGCAGACAACTCAGAGCCTAGAGCCTGAAGCCTGCTTTGGATTCTGTGCACCACCCCCCACCCCCTGCCCCTCTCTCTCTGCCCCTCCCCCACTCATGCTCTGTCTTGCTCTGTCTCTCAAAAATAAATAAGTGGTAAAAAATAATTAAAAAAGGTTAATATAAAATGGACTTTATAGGGATTAGCAGATAAGAATACATCTTATTCAATGTATAAGTATTACATAAACTGTCATATGCTTAAGGTATACTATTTGGTTTTTTTAAAAGAACACTTGATTAGCAGTCAGAAGAAATCCTAATATTTCGCTGAGGAAACTAGAAAATATTGTATTTTTCTCTGTATAAAAGGAAATAAAAGCATTGATATTTTTCAAAATACTTCAAATAAATGTAAGATTTTATTAATTACAATGTTATTATCTAGACAATGATACACAACTACATAATTTGAGAAAAATATGCTAGATGTGTTAGGTAGGGTCACATGACATTTCCAATATTATTTTTGAACTATAAGAACAATATTTTCCTATGGTTCAATATAGTATATTCAGTGAATGAAAATAATGGCCAAAAATAAACTAATTGACAAATATCATATTGAATGTTGTAGTAGATATATATTTGGGAATTTATGAATTGGATAAAAATACTAATTTAAACACACATAATAAAACTTGAATTACATTATTGATCAATGTGTAATATCTCTATTTTTATTGATGGATAATTATTTTGATTGTACAATACTAAATACATATGGAGTCTCTGACAATTCTTATTTATGGATATTTTCAATTTTGGTAAGTGAGAGAGAAGATGTTTATTATATTCAGCCCATCTGAATACAAATAGCATACTAACGGATGAACTCCCTAATGTACTAAAGAGGTGTGCATTTATGTAAGAGAAAAATTACTTATGTTGCCCATTTCATTCCATAGGGTTATTACACAGTTTCAGTGTTAGAGTACATGTAAAAGGTCTTTGTTCTAGTTTATTCTAATAGTTTATGATGAGTTTTTGTCATTTAACTCCTCTTACGAATTTATTTTGGTCCAAAATGTGCAATTAGATTCTGAATTGAGCTTTCTTTCATTTTTTCTATTTAGAAACAGCTATTCTTGAATAATTTTCTATTTATCAATTATTTGTGTCAGCTACATTGTCTTTGCTTGCCTTTCAGCAAATATGATACTTTAATCAATTTCATTTAATAAGTATTCTCAAAAGTTTATATTCTCTAAGCCTCTTTTTCTTTCAAGACATCATCTTTTCACTGGTAGACCCCCAAGTGTATTGTAACATATTCTCCAGATACAATATGAAAACTAAAGAGATAAAAATATATTTACATTAAAAAACACACACACACACAAAAACTTGATTTAAATGGGTCACATAGACAAAAGACCATGTAGACTGAGAGGAGACTTTGATCGACTATTTTACTAATATTGTGAACTTGTTTCTTCTTTCTGATAAGATTATTCTTAAACTCCTAAAATTAACTGTGGAAATATAACCCTAATGAAATTAAAGCAATTAATTAATTCCATAGATAAAACTCTGTGTTTTCATACATGTTATATCATCTCAACTTTCAATAGTCTTCCTTTGGTCAATGTTTATTGCAGAAATATGAAAACAAAACCAGTCGGAGAACAGTATCACTTATGGGCTTTAGATACATATCCTTAAAATTAGCATACTTATCTGCTCAAATGAAGACAGAAATCATATTTTTTTACCACCATGGAAATTTTAATTATCTGACATTTTAAAATAATTCTATTATTTTACAAAGAAGATACTCAAAGTCTAGAAGATATTTTGAGAGACATTAGGAGCCCTTAAAAAAAGGATTCTCTGACTACAGACTTGAAAGGACTATCTGATCAATGTGACTGCCATTCCTTTTTCTCTGTAATGTATGGATTTTTCTCATAACAGTCAAATCTTCCACTCTCACATCAGGAATTTGTCATGTTATCACTTTCAATCCCTTGTCACAAGGCCAGCATTTCCCATCAACTCTCATAAAATTTGGGGAATAGGGTAATCAAGGTTAGACTGTAATGAGAAAGTTGGCAAATATTGCTCCAATCATGGCTCTCAGTATCTCGAATTATTTTGTTGTTGTTTGCTTTTTCCTCTTGATCCATGAAGACTAGCATAGTTCCTATTATTTATCATAAATACTGTAAACCAATTTGAATTGCCTATGTCAACATATGTTTACATCAACAATTATTTGGGGATATATTCAGGGAAAAGTAGAACTTTGTAAGTCATCTTTAAAATCCTCAAGGCTCATAATGATGGCATGACACTTTGGCCAAGTAACTTTGTAATAATGAAGAAGGAATGGATAAGTGATCATGAGTTAGCTGTGGTATTTTATTAGATGCCACACATTCTAGACTGTGTCATAGTTTGCTTCTAAGTGGATATTTAAACAATAACAGCTAATATCATTAAAAACATGATAGCTAATATATTAATGTCTTCATCATAATACATATTATTTGCATGGTCCTCACTATCTACCAAATCTTATTCTTAGTGCTTTATATGTATACTTTTGTCAGTCCTCATATACACTGAGGTAGGTGCTTTATTATTGTCTTTTTTTTTTTTTAATAGGGAAACAGACCCAGAGCATTAAACATTATTCTGTCTTAAGGTTCTGACTCCAGAACCCATACTCTCCATGTCTATCTTTGAAGCTAATTTTATCTCTTTTATAGAGAACTCATCTACTCTCGGCATTATCTGTTCTATTATCTGTCCCTTCTGCTGACTGTGGAGTAATTCTCAAAACCAGACTGCTAACATAGACAAAACATGGCACCTATTTTAATGATCCTGTCATTATGTAAAAATGCTATCAAGCTTAGAAAACGAAATTGTGCAAGTTCTGATATTTTATGCAAACCCATGTGTTAACATAGTTTTTCTTCTTTTCCTAATACAGTCACAAACTTTAACCTCCATTAAACATATATATGTATGTATATATATATATAATCTCTGTCTCTCTGTCTCTCTCTCTATACATACATACATACATACATACATACATACATATAATGTTACTCTTGTACTCCCCATTTAAACTTTGCCCACTAACATTCAAACTATTTGGGCTTTAGGCTTTACTTGCACAATATGTAGTTTTCATTTACCACAGAGATACATAGCTACTCTATGGCTATCAATATATATACAATAGATGTATGATTGCAGAGGAAATGTATGCAAATGTGTGCATACATATTACTGTCTTTAAAATCAAAGTTATTGTGTGATTATGATCAGGCTTTGGGAAATCAAGTTAAATTTTCTACTCAGGCTTATGTTCCTGGTAAAATCCTATAGTTTTTGTTCCCTGATGACAACCCCTTTTTTTCACTTTTATTATCTCATCTCCTGGGTACGTTTAGAAGTTCACTTTTCGCCATTCCTGGTTCCCTGCAAGGCAGCAGCAAAGTTATATTTGTAGTTCCCTCAATATTCCTTTATCTTTTACTTTTTCCAGCTTTTGTTAGGATGCTCTTTGTATAAAATGTCTTTTTTGTTTGTTGAATTGATGAACTTTTTCTCATGTCTTCTTAGTTCAGTGCTGCCTAATCTTTGTTGCCTATCCTCCTGTACTTCTTAAACTGAACTGAATTTACTAGCTGTGAGACTTAGAGTTTCATTAGATGTACATTGGGAACAAGGATACTCCCTAAGTCAGAGTTCTGTGAAGAAACAGACTGGATAATTTAAGTAATCACATTGCATTTGAGGAGAATCTAATAAAGGGCGTGCTCATGAATGAAGGAAGGAAGTGGTGAGACCAGATAGTACTGGACAATATTAGTAGCACTGGAAAGCTCTGACTATCCCCCCACCTGAGAATCCTGGGGAGAAACTGTCTGTGGAACCCAAAGAAAGAGGGAGTTGTCTGGAAAGGGCTGTTTGGCAGGAGCTCTGACTTTTGCTTATGGGATGTGGCCCAGCTGAGGAAATAAATGCCCTGATATTCTCCTGTCTCCTTCCTATTGCTGACCAGGGCTTCCCATTTGATTTCACCCAGAAGCCAGAGCTAATGCTTGACATGATTGGTGCAGGATGGCCTATGGGACTTAAAGTAGGTCTATGAAGGGTGAAGGCATTTTTCCTAGCCTGCTGGGTTTTTTGTAAGTACTAATCAAATCACATTAAAACTCATGTTCTGGGGCTCCTGGGTGGCTCAGTTAGTTAAGCGTCTGACTTCAGCCTAGGTCATGATCTTGCAGTTCCTGAGTTGGAGGCCCACATGGGCTCTGTGCTGACAGCTCAGAGCCTGGAGCCTGTTTCAGATTCTGTGTCTCCCTTTCTCTCTCTGCTCCTCTCCCACTCATGCTCTGTCTCTCTGTCTCTCTCTCAAAAATAAATAAACATTAAAAATTTTAAGGGGCGCCTGGGTGGCTCTGTCGGTTCAGTGTCCGACTTCAGCTCAGGTCATGATCTCGCGGTTTGTGGGTTTGAGCCCTGTGTCAGACTTTATGGTGACAGCTTGAAGCCTGGAGCCTGCTTCGGATTCTGTGTCTCCCTCTCTCTCTGCCCCTCCCCTTCTCTCACTCTCTCTCTCTCTCTCAAGAATAAATAAATATTTTTTTTAATTTTAAAACTCATTCTAAGTATATATTTTAGTCTATGTGAACATAACTTATGTAACAGTGAACAGCAAACCCAACTGTTTAAAAGAGAAACTTGGCAATCATCTTTGATTCTTCACTCTCCTTCATTCTCTATGTATATTTAGTGTTACACTTAAAACAGATCTTGTGTCAGACTGCCTGGTTTCTAACTCTGCAGGGCTGTCATTAGCCCAACTGATAACCAATGAGAAGAAGTTCAGTTTGCCTAAGTCGCAGATACACTGTGATTCGATTAGTGGAGCATGAACTGGATTTCAGTCCCAGTGAAACCACTGCCAACTGTGGAATGAATAATGGAAACAGCCATACATAGAGGCCCAGAAATCATGGCTCCACCATAGCAGGATGACTTAACCCCTCTAAAAATACATTCTCTTAGAAACGAGGATAATATAAGTACCTAACTTATCGGATCCTTGTGAGAAGTAAATGAAGGAATACATATCAAACTTAGGAAAAAGCTCCGGCATGCATTAAGCCCTATATGGGTCATTACATGTTTAAAATATATCTCAATTTTTTGCTAAATCTGCAGTACAGGCTTTGTTCCTTGTGAAACTGTCCAAAACAAATCCTTAACTAATCCCTTTGTTGACTCTTCCCCTACTTCTAATCCTAATTCCCCACATACAGAAATAGTATACATCCTGTTTCTGTTTCACTATCTATATAATAAACATTTGCTAGAGTTTATTATAATATGTATATTTCTGGGAAAATCTTCTCTTAAATGTAATAGATATTTTTTAAAATACTCACCAGCTTTTAAAACAGCCCATTCTGAATTGCACTCACCTGATATGTGAAAGTACCAAGACTGGCCTGAGAATAAATATGCGTATCCTAAGGAAGTGTAAATATGGAGTACAAATCTCTACCTCCTTCCCTTTCTACTTGCTGCTATTCCATTTCCTGAGTCCTGCTTTCTCAAGCAGCAGTCCTCACTCCTTCTCTGGACCCTTGCTGTGAAGCTCTCCTGCCCTGTAGCTCCCAGTTAGCAGTTCTCACCCTCCCTGTGGACTTCATTTCACAACTCCTCTTCCAGACCTTTCTTTCCCCAGGATCACTCTCTTCAGTTTTTATACCATTGCTCTGTCATTCATAGTAGCATCTCCCAACAAGGATGTGTCATTTTCATCAGCCTGAAAGATAAAATAAAACTTCCAGACCAGCAGTACCTGTAGGATTGAAAGTCTGCCTTTATGAGCTATATAAAGCTTTTATGAGGCATATAAATCTGCTGGGGGAAATGCACCTGTGGAAACTAAGCAAGTGCTCCTATTCAAAAAGCTGTAACTCTGAGGCCAAAGGCCTAAGCTAAACCAATAGAAAATGAATTTTTGGATATTGACTTTCCACAAATGCTATACAATATTTCTACCCTCAAAACTAAATTGTTGAGCTCCAGAGATTACTCAATTATTGTTATCATCGCTCTTTCAGAAATCTCATTATTTACAAGTCTTTTCAATGCTCACAAAGTCTAATTTTGATTAACACCAAGGTTTGAAGATTATAAAGGCTCATTACAAACATATTAAAAGCTTAACTGCATATTTAGCATGCGCCTTCCATTTTGTAACTGGTTACTCTATTGCTTTTCTGATACTGAACTGATATAAACAGCATTTACTATCTTGTAAAAACAGTTACTTTTACTTTCTGTGGTTTGATTTTCTTCTGCCACTTCTTGGGAAAAAAAATAGATACATTTGTGTCAGGATTTATTAAAAAACTGTCTTCCAAAAATATATTTTATTTTACCGACATTTATGGAGGGTTCACCCATATGCCAGGCAGTATTCTGGCGGGTTTACAGTTATTAACCCTCTTTGTGTTTCTAACATATCTAAGTGGTAGGCACAATTACTTAGTCTTAGTTTACAAATAAGGAAATTGAGGAAAAGGAAGGTTAAGTAACTTTTCAAAGGCCATGAAGACAATAGGTGACAGAGGCAGGTTTTGAACCCAGACACTATTCAGATCCCTGTTCCTAATGACCCTGGTATTTTGTAGTGTTAAGCTATATTTTTATATCTGACCCCAAATCATGTGCAAAGCACTAATGAATGGAATGCTTTTACTGATACAAGGTAAAAAAAACAAAACAAAACAAAAAAACAAAACTCAGAATACCACAGTCTGAATTTCTTATCCATAAGAAAATTTATTCTTTTATATGCATTGATAACTGTTCCTTTATGGTGTATTCCATTCTTTCTTAAAAACTACCTGCTTTGGATGGAACCCCATGTAGGGCCCCTTGCCGAGCACCGAGACTGCTTGGGATTCTTTCTCTCCCTCTCTCACACCCCCTCACCCCTACTCGCTCGCTCGCACACATTCATGTGCTTACTCTGTCTCTCAAAATAAATAAACATTAAAAAAAAACTACCTGTTTTAATGTTCTTAAGACAGCAAAAGTATACATAATTGAGTCAGTAATATAGCTAAGGAGAGAGAAAAATGGCAAAAATCAACCACAATTCACTCCATCTAGTAGGATCTATCTATCCTTCTGCCTATTTAGTAAGTTTTGAAGGTCATTTTATCTTCAGTGTCTAAAAATATAATTTTGCATTTGTTTTCTTTATTGACAGAGGAAAAAAACCTAATATTTTTTTTCATTGGATGTTCCATTGGATGGTTGTGTCCTATCCCCGGATTAGGGTCCAGAAGATCCTGGTCATTGCCTGGTGATATGGTACTCTTAGCTGTTTCTACTTTACCAGTGTTATACAGAAGTTGAAAGTTTAAAAAGCTGTTGCTTTTGCTCATTTTTATAACTCTTCTTCTCAAGAGGTTTTTAAAAATTCTTATAGGCATGTCTATCTTTGTGGTGGCATAAACCAAAATAAAATGAGATGGTGGACAACTGATACTATATAAACATGCAATCAATGAAATATTTCAGATTATAACTCAGAAAGTTTGCTGTCATATAAATATAATGCTCTTTTCCCTAAGCCAAGGGGGGCTCCTTTGATTTCAAAAAGACATTTATTTCACAGGTGCAATCATCAGAAATATATATGGAAACATACCAGGTACAGGAAAGTGTAGGGAAAGAAAAATTCTTATTTCTTGCAGCATGAACTCAACTTCCCCAAAGGTCACTGCTCATGTGTGAGGCAACACAGCCAAACTGAGTGGCCAAGCTCATGTTCAGGGCTGATTATCTGGGATATTTAGAGGCTGAACCTTACTCCTGCAAAGAATGTGCTCTATACACACAAGAAGACTGTCTTTGCAGCATTAAGAAAAGTTCTGGCAAAGAACAAAATGTAAATGGCTGTTTCTGGTAATTAATGCCCAAGCAATTTCCATGGTTTTCCCCATTTTTTGTTCTAAAAAGTTTCTTTCTGACATCTTGTGCTGTTACCTTGGACGCTTTTCTTCTTGAAAGCCTACTGACTGGCTGCCAAAGAGGGTCTGGTTCACACCTTGCCTTTTTTCAGTGTGCTCTTCTGCTCCATAGAGATAGACAATGCTCACAAAAGGAGGTAAAAAAAGACTTTGCACAGTCCCAATATGTGCATATTGGGTAACTTTCTAAGCTGCCAGATTGCCAGAACAAAGCCGCAGGAGGAAGCCAAGATGCTATCCAAATCCTTGAAAAGTGAACAAAAGTACCATATCCATTCGAATCAAAAAAGGTACGGAAGATAATGTTGTTGTTTTTTTTTTCTCTCCAACAAGGAAAACTGATTTATTTTACCTAATGCATTAGATAGTAGGCTCTATTATCTATGCACCTTTATTCTGACACTTTATTTTAAATGATTGTGTTCTAGGCAAAACTGAACAACAATTAAAATAAAGATGAAAGGTGGCATTTATAGGTGCACAAACAAGAAGTTTTCTCCAGACTTTATTATTTTTCATTTTTCTTTCATATTAGAGACAGGTAAGTGGAATACTGTTCCAAAGTGAAAGCAGTGAAGTGTGGTACTGCCTGCCCCTGTCAAATTGATAGAGTGAAGATGTTGAACGAGATAATGGAAACTTTCTATTCAGTGAGGACTGGGATAAAGAAACCATTTCTAGTCATTCATCAGCATTGATTGCTTTACTGCTTGTGGCACAGATCAGAACTTAGGCTTTACAAAGGGAAACTAAAACAAGTACAATGATCCACTTTGGGAAGTGTAGTTTGCTTCTGCTTATCATTTAGTATGTAGCAATCATAATACATGTCAACAAAAACACCGTGAAGCCATGAACATGGAGCATTGCAAAAATGTAGGTACATAATTCTTCATGTATTCCAGTTCTGCAACTTATGAATATTTAATTCTGGTAACTGGGGACACTATATGAATTTTTATATATTTTTAAAATTAGGTTTAATGTAGATGTTTTTATTGTTTTTTTCCTTCATCGTTTGTGATAATCAAATTTTAAGAATTGTTTAATTTTCAGAAATAGTTTAGTGATAAATCGCTATACTAAAATGTAATTTACTGAACATGTGTGAGCCTGCAAACTGTAATTTATTTTCTGTAAAGCAAGTATTGAAAATATGAAATGATATCTTCCATAGTTTTCAGTTTATTTTCCTTTAAACATTTGCAAACTTTATATGCCACAAAATGTGTACATATTTTCACTGCACTGAATGAATATGGTAGCTCATACATTTGCTTTTGGGCAATTTATACTAGCGAGATGAAGTGGAGAACTGAAATAATTATCCAAATCATTCAAACCAAAGGAGCACTCTGGCCTCAATCATTTAGACACAGAATTTCAAATCAAAGTGTTTCTTTAGCTTGAGTGATATGGACAATTGTCTCAGTGCTCCATTATCGCTGACTATAGATTTCCAATCTGATTATGGGTCTAACATAAGATGGAAAAAATAATAACATATAATTGTGTTTTGAGAACTTAGCTCATTCCAGAATCATTGTGTGAGGGTTTCCTAGTGCAGACACAATCTAAAAGGTTAGTCATCTTCTGAAGATGAGTGAACTCTTAAAGCCACTTGAATACTATTTAGAGCAGAGAAGTAGAAACTCCTTCCTCTGTTACTTGCCTCTTCAGAAACCTGTTTTGCTTCAACAAATTTTAAATATTTTCTTTCTGAAATGAATAATGTTGCTTAATTCAATGGAACACAACAATCCATGTAATCACAACAATGAATATGAAAAAAAATGATTTAAATTAGTTTGGCATAAATATGTGTGATTATACTAGATCAGTCATTTTAATTTGATTTATCAATTTGAAAATAATGATAAACAAAAGCCAAAGTAGTCAGTCAATGATTATTATTATATTGATTATTGACACAAATGGAAGAAACGCTTTCCAAACCACATCCTCTTTAATTGCTTTTTTTTTTACACCATCTTTGTCTTTTGAAAATTTCAGAAAAGGTCTGGATTCAACTGAAAAAAAAAGTTGAAGTGCTGATGGCTTTCTCTGTGTTTAAGACTTTTTTCCCTTTTGGAAAATAAATGGACAAATCTTCAATATAGCTAAACAAATTTTTGAACTGCTAATGATGGCTGTCTTTGCATTTATAAATCGTTGTAGTATCAGTTCTGAAATGCCTCAATCACTTGAGTTCTCATGAGAGGTAATACTGTTTGAAGAGTTACTCCATCTGTTTCCCACACTTGCCAGACATCATACATGTTTGCACCATACTACTGTGGACTGCACCCAGGAAGGAAGATCACAGGTTATGTGCAATTCCTAGTGTACTAGATTCACATTACCTTTTCTTCTCCCAGGAAAACAACCCAGTGAATATAGTGTTACATATAATCTGAAATATATTCTAATAATCAAGAGCATAATTTACAAATTATAGCTTTCAGCTGTTATTAGTAGCAAATTATTTGCTAAACCTGGTGAAACCATGTTGATCACTGTGGATCACAAGTTTCAAGATGAATCCAAAAGGATATCTATAGGGGCGCCTGGGTGGCTTAGTCGGTTAAACATCTGAGTTCAGCTCAGGTCATGATCTCATGGTTCCTGCGTTCCAGCCCCCGTTAGGGTCTGTGCTGACAGCTCAAAGCCTGGAGCCTACTTTGGATTCTGTGTCTCCCTCCCTCTCTCTCTCTCTCTGCCCTTCCCTCACTCACACTCTGTCTGTCTCTCTCAAAAATTAATAAACATTAAAAAAATTAGAAAAAAGATATCTCTGATGGAGTTTGCAACAGGTTCAAAGAAATCGGACAGTTGAACGATGGATAGCCCATGGACTCCAGTTTGAATAACACTGGAAACAATAATTTTGACTTTTTTTAAAAATCTCTGATGAAGAAAAATGTCTTACTTCTTTGTTTTCCTTTTCTATAGTCCTTTTCTTTTATCCCTAAAATTTTTGCTTTTCTCTCTCATTTTTGATCAGTATTTTTACAATTTTTTAAATGTGTATTTATTTTTGAGATATGGTGGGGGGGGGAGGGGCAGAGAGAGAGAGGGAGACACAGAATCTGAAACAGGCTCCAGGCTCTGAACTGTCAGCACAGAGCCCGACATGGGGCTCGAACCCAACAGCTGTGAGATCATGACCTAAGCCGAAGTCAAACCCTTAACCAACTGAGCCACCCAGGCACCCTGACATTTTTTATCAGTATTAATCATAATTGCACCCATTTTCCTCTCCAAAAAAATCTCCTTTGTGAATCACTCCCCTAATAGTTTTCTATCCTTTTTCCATTCTGCATTAATAACTCATAAATACTTTTCTCTGACTTTCAGTGAATATTACAATTTTTTATAAGATAATTGGTTACACTTGTTTTGTATTGACTAATCGTTTCAAAAATCTTCAGATGGCACATCCCCATTTTAAAGATGGAATTTTTAAAAGGTTAAATTATTTAACACACAAAGAAGCATACAGGTATATTTGGCAATTTGAATATATCTAAATTAAAAACAAAAACCAAAAAACATTTTAATAAACTTTTAATTAAAACGTTGTCAAATCTCTATTTCTGCTCATTAGTTCTAACTCTGGTCTTTGACTCTTCAAGACATCATTTGAGATTTTGAATATAGTAATCAAGTTACTCGTGGGATTCTTTTCTTCTGGTCAGACACTTCCAAATCCTTAAAAAATAATATGACAGATTTCATTTACTTTACCTTGTATCTGTTTTCTTTTTTTTTTTTTTTAACGTTTATTTATTTTTGAGACAGAGAGAGACAGAGCATGAACGGGGGAGGGTCAGAGAGAGAGGGAGACACAGAACCGGAAGCAGGCTCTAGGCTCTGAGCCATCAGCCCAGAGCCCGACGCGGGGCTCGAACTCACGGACTGAGAGATCATGACCTGAGCCGAAGTTGGCGGCTCAACCGACTGAGCCACCCAGGCACCACCCTTGTATCTGTTTTCATCATCATATGCAACCCAATGACTTTCTGAAAGTGGTATGTCTAAAATGTCCATAATTATATCAATAAAGCATGTATTTGCTTTTAGAGCTACAGTGTTAAATCATATTTGATTTGGGTGAAATCAAACTGCATAGATTCAAACTAAACCAAATCTTTCTTGACTGAAATGACACATTAGACCTCTTAACCCAATTTCACAATTCTAAATTTATTCACATTATATATTACCAATACTTGAGATAATTTTGATTAATTCTGTCCTCCATATGTCTAGACTCTTTTTTAAAAATTTTTTTAATGTTTATTTTTTAGAGAGAGAGCGAGCGAGCATGAGCAGGGGAGGGGCAGGTACAGAATCTGAGGCAGGCTGCAGTCTCTGAGCTGTCAGCACAGAGCCCAACGTGGGACTTGAACTCATGAACTATGAGATCACGACCTGAGCTGAAATCAGACGCTTAACTGACTGATCCACCCAGGCGCCCCTTCCACCCGCCCCCCCCCCCCCACCCCGGAGTCTAGACTCTTAATAATGATTGTGTCTTTCCTTGCTTTGGTCAAATCTTTGATTAAATTTGCTAAAGAGAAGAGTCAAAGGCTGATAAGACCATATTGATATGGATTGTTTTTTCAATGATATTAAAGTTTGTTTATTCCATGAAAAGATTTGAATTTCTGACAATTTCTTGGAAAAATTTTTGGAAAAAAATTGTAATAAAACCAAGATTAATTGTATATTTTATTCTAATAGTTCCACAGTATCCAAAGTGCTTTTGCGTAAAGGCTCTAAATTTATCTTCACACAAACCCTATGAATTAGGCCATTTTATTTCCCTTCACTAGTGTGAAAATTGAAACTCAAAGAGCTAAATAATTTATCAAAAATCCTAGTTTACAAATGAAATGGGAATGACACATCCTGATGTCTAGGGAATTCTCCAATGTACAATTCTGCTTCCTACTTTGTTCCTCAAAGACTTGCCACATCTATTTAAATAGAAAAAATAAAACCTACACAGACATTTTCACAAAGTGAAGGGCAAAATAAAAAACACATATAGGTGTTAAAACCCTTTTTAAAGTATAATATATTATTTAAGATTATTTTATTTAATTCATCTTTAGTTATTTGATACCATGATCTATGCAGATGAGGATATATTTATATATATAATACACAAATGCATATATATGTGTGTATATATATGTGTGTGTATATATATATGACATACATATATATGTAGATACATATATATATATATATGTATATATATATCTCCTGAATCAATAATGAAATCTAATCCTTTAACTGTTTAGTATATTTACATACCAGGTGTTTCACATACAATATTTTATTTAATATTCTCATTCATGTTATATTATTTAACTTTCTCATAACCATAATTTTTATATTAGAATTGAAGAAAGTAAGATTTAAAGACGTAATTCTATTTTGAAATCACATAGCTAATAAGTAGCAGTATAGGATTTAAGTATAGATCAATGCTCTTAGATATTAACACATTATTAAAATGAATTCTTGTTTAAAAAAAAGTTATATTTAAAAAATCCAGGCAGAACTTTTGCAATGACATCAAGATAATCTTTTTCTAATTTATAACAGTATTTTTTTTTCATTTTGAGAATTGAAACTTTAATTCTCCAGTTTTTTTTAAATTTTGCATTTTTCTGAGATTTCAAGGATTTGAAAATAGTGCTTTTTCTTCATATATGCAACTGTCATTTAAAAAAATAATCTGTAATATAACTTTCTGGATGCTTAAATTCATTCAAAACACCTATTTTTTTTTTTTAATTAGCAGCTCCTATCTCTTTTACAATGACCTTGACTTTTTAAGTTTTTCTCTCACTCACAATTTCAAGTTTATTCCAGGGGTAAATATGGAAAGAAAATGAGAGTTAAGGAATTCTATAGGTTCTCTGTGCTCTGTCATTATCAAAGTATCTGCCCATAGGGCAGGCCCATAGGGGCCTGACTTTTCTTGCACCCTTCTTTTAACCATGGCTGAGAGAACATGATAGTAAGTGCTGTTTAGTTTAGTTTTGTTTTGTTTTGTTTTGTTTTGTTTTGTTTTGTTTTAAAAACCTAACACAGACTTTCATATTCAATCTCTATCTTCCGAGCTCCAGGCCTGTGTTCTGAGTCCTGAACACCAAACCTGAAGCTAACATTTAAGCTACATTCATCATTTTATTTTATATGGGAAAATGACTGTTGATGGAACTTGTCTTCATCTTAACTCCATTTCTTCCATATACTACTGCCTTCTAAATATATTAGGCTACATGATGGATAAACACTCCTTTTTCTTAGAGTCAAATTCAACTATGTAAGTAAAATCCTTGTTACAACATCAGTTGTAAAGTCCTTTCTTCTCTTTCTTTGTTGGGACATATTTAACTCACCTAGTTTTTGGCAGTGGTTTTGTTTGACTTCAGTCTCCTCCGATTCTTCTTTGGGATTCCTTCCCAGACTGTATTTGCTCTTTTCTTTGTTGTACCAGTCCATCTAGGAACAATTTTTTTCTCTCCGATTAATTTTTAAAAACTTAATGCTTACTAGCATATCTATGTAGCTAACTATAAGTGTATGTACGTGCTAATCTAAACATATCACAATCTCTACAGTGTCTGGACAGACTGTAGCTGGGCAGGCTGTAGTTAGCCCAGATTATGACAAACATTAGATTTCTCTGCATCTAACCTCACAACTTCACAACCACTTTTGTTATGCTGATGCCAAATATGAATATGTGTTTTTTTGTTTAGCAGGCCAACTTAAAATTCTCACCTGTGTTCCTCAATACCATTCATTTTGGGTGACCCTAGCTATAATTATTTTGAGGCAGAGAACTATAGTTCTCTGTGAAACACCGTCTTTGAGGGGGAAAAAGTGATATTTTAAATACTGGCTGTCTGGAAAAAAAATATATCTGTATATATACATACATAAGACTTATACATTTGACTGAGAAGGATGAGTAGCATACAATGTTCAAATAATAATGCAATATATATTATTCATTGCAAATTGCATATAGCCAGTTTGTTCTCACAAGAGTGCTTTTGTTAATATTTGCCCAATTCTTGTGCCCACAACCACACCATAGTGGCACTTCATAAACAATCATGTATCTCATAAGAATATTGGCTGATATTTTCTTTTTTAAACACTTTTTTTTTTTTTTGGAGAGAGAGAGAGAAAGAGAGAGGGGGAGAGAGTTGGGGAGAGGCAGAGAGAGGGAGAGAGAGAGAATCCCAGTGCTACTAGCATGGAGCCCTAGGCAGGGCTCATACTCAGGTACCATAAGATATTGACCCGGGCTGAAATCAAGCATGAGACGCTTAACCTACTGAGCCACGCAGGTGCCCCGGCTGATATTTTCATTTACTTAATAGATAAGACATTACTGAAACAAGACATATGTTGGAATTATAGTCATTGGTCAATGACATGAGTGACTTTTTGCTGAGTTGGGTAATGTGTTCTGTGTATTGTAAGAACATAGTCTCAGTGTTTTTGTGTTGTTCACTATGGAACAGCAACAGAGACTTTCAAAATTTGATCTGCATTGTTAAATTTTATCCATCATTTTCTTAGATTTACAATCAATGAAATATAAATACAGCCCTGATCTGTAGTATTTACCAATTTCTGTGGTGGCAAATACTGCGAAGACTGCAGATTTCAAACTTGTAAGATGCTGCCACTGAATCCTAAGTTGCAAAAAGGATACACATCAACACACCAACATATAGTATTTCTTCCATACATATATGATAGTCATAATAAACCTCGAGTAAAATAATTAGAAAGTGTGAGCCTTGAGTATATATTATCTTAAAACATACAACTTAAATGTTATTTTAATGTAATGTAATTTTTAATAGTACTTGAGTTTGACAAAAAGTTAACCAAATTCCAGAAATTTTAATTATTGACTCTCACAAGCCAATATAAGCTGTTTCCAACATCCCAGTAAAATGGGATGAAACCTGATTTTACTAAGTATTTTTCTGGCATGCTATTTAATATTTCTGAGCCAGAAGTTTCTTTATCAGTAAGAATTAGAAAAAAAAATTATAAAAGCCTTAGAACAACATTCAAAACATTTTTAGTACTCACTAGTAGATATTACTCGGCTCATATTTAAAGAATCATCTATACTTAGGTTACAACAAGGAAGAACAGAATGCATATTCACTTAAATATGGCATATTATGATTATGATGACAAAATTTAATGTGTTACATTATTTCAAGATACTACATAAAAGTATTTTTAATACATTTTAACTTATCTGAGTTATTTACACATCTTTAGTTATAAATGTACTATCAAGGAATAATTTTCCTTATGAATAACATTTATGGATTTTTTTTCCTAAAGACACATTTCAAATTATAATGCCTGAGAAGAAGATTCCAAATTACAATGTATTATGTAGAGCACTTTGAAACTTTAAATGGGGAGAATAATTCCTATTCATAGCTTTCAGTTTTGCCAAACTACTTTCTTTGTATCATATAATAAATATATGTTTTGCAAACCTCCTTTCTCTACCCTCCAGTATTAAGTCTGAAGAGACTTTATTATTCATTCACGTGTTCGAAGGTAGCTGTTTCTACCTTAATAGAGCCAAAATTGTCAACTTTTCAAACAGTAACTTGTTTTCTATGCCCTAAGGTTTGAAAGAAAATAGTCTCATAATGGAAAATAGTAAGTTGACTTTCTGAATGCATAAATGGCTCAATTTTTTATCATACTATGCTGTGCTACCTGTTTGGAGGTGGTGAAATGGGCTCTAACAATAGGGAATGGAGTTTGTGGATAAATATGCCATAAATAACAATACTTGCTTTTTCCCATTGGGTTTTTGCAGTCTCAGCATTGAACTCTATAAACTCAAAGACATTACCCTAAACTAGAATTGTTTTCAATTGTAAGTAGAAGGAAATGAATTTAAATATGATTCAAGGAAGATACAGTGATGTCATGAGTATTCATTCAACTTAAAATATTTTGAGCCATTTCAACTAAATATATGATTTATAGTAAAGATAATAAATAGATTGACACTGTGACAGAAGACTGACAGGTACAGAGGCTTGTTTTTGATAATAAGTCTCCATAATATTAATTATAGATACTATTAATTGAGAACAATACTAGGGCAATATTAGATAAAAGTGATATCGTTTCTCAGTGATTCACCCATGTAAGCTAAAGAGGAGGAGAAATTAAGAGTAATTTATATAAAGTATCTAGCTAAGCAAAGTCAATTTTATAAAGTTTTAATTGCCTCTGCATATGTCTTAAAAATACCAGATATGATTTTATTAAGGTAGAAATGTAGGAACAGATACTGGATATTTTGTATTGAATTGTGTTTAATGATCTATTTTCATGACATTCCTTTGGGTAATCAGCAATTTTATTGCTTTAATATTATAGAAGTGCTAGATTATTTTTGAAGGGGAAATAGAGGGGAAACCAACATTGGATCAATGACTTGACTTTGCTAGTCAACTTAAAGCATGAAAACATCCATTTAAAAATCTAACTACCAGCTCTTCATCTGTAATCAACAGCAGTATTCTAATTATGTAGAGAAATCTTCCAATGTATTAGAGAATTTCTCTTCATCAAGTAATGTGCGTGGGGATTTTACGTTATAACTGAGACAAAGACCAAACTAGAATAATATATTTAAAGAAATGTGTAAGCAGTTATCTTTTCAAAGTCTTTTGAATAAATTACAAATGTATCCCTTCATACTAGTTTCGATCTAAGGTAAATTTGAGAAATGAGCAATTGATAAATAATTTTAAACAAAGGCAACTTTCTCTACATATTAGGATCTTAATTGCCTTGTTATCTTTCAGTACAACTCACAGGAGAAATGTTGAGTGAAATATGGGAGCATTTTTTGGGTTGCATATGAAATATGGTCAGGTTTGGTTACAGCTGGAGCGAAGGACTCTGTTCACTGCCATTCTCTTTGCTATTTTGCAAATATGTACGGCACACTCTTGCTTATTTTTTAACACTTGCTCTTCTCTTGTCTTAAAACTCCCCCTCTGATCTCTCCATGTTTTACTTCCTTATATCCTTCAGGTCATTATTCAACTATAACCTACCCACAGAAGCCTTCTCTATCCTCCATGTTTAAAATCGCCAGCTTTATTTATTTATTTTTGTTCATTTATCATCCATTATGCAACGTATTTTACTTTTTGGTTTCATTTATTGTATGCCCCACAAGTAGAAAGTAAGTTCCGTGATGGCAGGGAGTTTTACTGTCTCCCTAGTGTCTAGAGTGGTTTCTGGCATATAATGCATTTTAAAAAGTTAGTTGCATAAACTAAGACTATGCATGGTACAAGCTGAGGAGCACATTATTGGACATAGGCAAATACCAGTTCTGAGCAGAGTTGTTAGCCATGGAAAGAACCAGTCTGAAAATTTTAGATACGTAGTATCAGAGGTTTAAAATCATTTTTTGGAAATTGGCAGGATATATGTATTTTACCATTTAAATGCCCTAATTCTTATTAGCAGTACACTTTATTCCTTCATTTGTAAAGTCATCTATTTAAAATACATTGATAAAAATCCTCCAGGGTATTAGGCACTGTGGAAATGCCACAGATACACTGAAGGATATAACCAGTAGGGGAGACAGATTTCAGATAATTTTACAAAAAACAAAACAAAACAAAAAACAGGAAGAAAAAAGAACTTACAGATGTTGTCAGAAAATTTTATTAAAATCTCTAATAAGATGATTTGCCTTTATGACTTAGTCTGAAATATCAGGGAAAGGGTCCCTGAGGAACTGTTGATTAAATTGACATCTAAGAATGAATTGGGTACAATTGGTTCCTAGCTAAGTAAGGGAGAGAGGACTGTGAAGGTGGTGTCAGAGGGGGAAAAAATATTCAAAAACCTGTGGCAGATTAGAACAACTCGATATACTGCATTTACCCCATGAATACAAATAATTTTAATTTGAAACTCTTTTTGGATTCAAATGATTTTCAATTGGATTTACCTTAGGTGTCACATTTATAATATTTATTAATATTTATTAAGCCAAACTGAGCACAGTGTGAAATCTTCCTTCAAAAATGAAGCATTGAAATCCTGAAAGTTTTAGTGAGTTAATAATTTCCGTTAATCAAGAGGGAAATACTTGCTCCACAAATTGATATTGATAGTCAACTTCTTCAATGCTGTAGATTCCTGTCTACTTTAATAGACATTTCCTTGAATGTATACAATGTAAACATCCCATCTAAGCAAAGAACACTACAAATCTATAAAGCATCTAAAAAATTGTAATGCACAGGTACATAATATGCCCTGATTTGTTATTCAAATATAAGAACTGATTGAATCCCATGTTAGTAATTAGGACCCAGAAGCCTCCTAGAATCATACATTCAGATTTTATGACCCCAAGCCTGGTGACATCTCTGCCATGCTGCCAGAATGTCTTGTCATTATCAAGAAAATTAAATTTAAGGAAAAGCAATAAAGATATGCTTTATGTGGGGAAAATTTCTTTCAAGAAATCAAAGGGAATATAAAGAGATGAAGTATTTTTAATTGTTTATAATGCTCTGAGTTTTGATTATATTAAAATTTTAATTGCTCTGTAATATAATTATTAGTTTGTAAGAAATAATTTTCCATACCATGAAATAAATCAAATTTTATTTTATGCCATCAAATTTGACATTTAAAAAAATAAACATCAACAAAAACTGAATGGAGGAACTCAACCTTAATAAAATAATAAACTAGTAACTTTGAGTAGAAAATAAGGAATATTTAGGAATATTATCATGCTATTGAATAAATGCAAATGTTGAGAAAAATTTTTTAATAGTTTTATTATTTATATTTGATAGAGAGACAGTGAGATTGGGGTGGGGGCAGAGAGAGAGAGAGAGAGAGACAGAGGATCTGAAGCAGACTCTGTGCTGACAGCAGAAAGCCCGAAGCAGAGCTCAAACCCAGGAACCTTGAGAGCATGACAGAAGCAGAAGTCACATGCTCAACCAACAGAGCCACTGAGGGGCCTCCTGAGGAAAAATTGTAAAATACTGTAAATAACAATGACACTAGAAATGTAATAATAATAAGTAATTTGAATACTTATCTCTAAAACCTGTTAATGATAGTCTGACAGATACTGAGTCCTACAAAATATCTATAATTATTCATTTACACTGTAACTTTTATATGAAATAAATGCTATTTTGAGATATAGCTATTTACATTTTTCACTTAAAATTAAAAACAATTTTAGTTTTCAAAAATAAATATGGAAGAATTATACTAAAATACAAAATAAGCATCTAACTCTTGATCTCAGCTAAAGGTCATGAGTTCAAGCCCTAGTTGGGTTCTGCATTGGGTTCCACACTGGGTGTGGAGTCTATTTAAAAACAATTATAATAATAAATTTTTTTCAAGCACCATATGGCTTGAGTTAATCTATTGTGCCTAATATCTTACAGAATTGTACATGCTTTTTATAATTACCTCAAAAATTTTGGTTTAGTGTTGGCCAGTGTTGGGACATTCTTTGGTTTAGAGATATGACAAAAATAAGTATGTGTGATAGGAAGTAGTACTTTTTAAATAAAATTAAACATATATAAAGGGATTTTCTTTATATGAAATTTATATGAAATTTATCATTTTTAAAATAATTCATCTTAATTTATATACCATGGCTTTTTTCTAGTAATTTCCAGGATATTTAGAGTTATATTAAGAATTAAGGAGGGGCGTCTGGGTGGCTCAGTTGGTTAAGCGCCTGACTTCAGCTCAGGGCATGATCTCATGATCTCATGGTTCATGAGTTTGGGCCCCACATCCTGCTCTGTGCTGATAGCTCAGAGCCTGGAGCCTGCATCGGATTTTGTGTCTTCATCTCTCTCTCTGCTCCTCCCCCACTCATGTTCTGTGTCTCTTTCTCAAAAATAAATAAACATTAAAAAAAAGAATTAAGGAAAATCCTGATTTTATTTAAATTTTCTAAATTCTCTAAGGTCTGGTATCAATCTGAGAAAGAAAATAAACTCTGTGTGTGTATGTGTGTGTGTGAGAGAGAGAGAGAAAGAGAGAGAGAGAGAGAGAGACAGAGATACATTCTAGATATTTTGTGTTTGGGATAAAGATAAATAATTAATATTTTGTACAAAGTCAGAGCTGTCTTCTCCAAAATTCTGCTTAGAAAACTGGTTTTATTTTATTTGTGTTCTTTGAAGCTTCCTGGCTAATATGCATGTGATCATGCTATTTTGCCTTACTTACCATTTAATTGTTGGTGTCAACAACTCAAATCTATGAAGCTGGACATAGTGTAGTAAGAAAACTCTAAGTCATTTTCTGGTCTTCCACCAACGCTCGTGAAAACCCAGAAACAGAAATCAAATGACAGGTCCCCACTGCTTGTCTAAGGATATAAAACTCACTATTGATCAAAACAAATTAATCTGTTGCAGCTCACTCCACACATATTTACAAGCATAGCTAAAGCAGAAGAAAAATAAAGTTTCCCATCTAAGCACGGGCCATTTCTAAATGCTCCTGCCCTTAATACAAATTTTGTGAAAACATTTAAAATAAGTGTAAGTTCCATCAATGAGTGCGAACGTGAAAAAAAATTAACAAAAATGATCATTGCCATGTCTGACCTATGGATTCCAACTTTCTAGCTTGTTTTCAATTTTCCATTTTAAACTGAGGAAGGTTAATTGCTGTTACTCTTTCATGTTTTTTGTTACACAATCACTCTGATTGGAACACCATATGAAGCTTTAGAACCTTGCAGTGTCTGGTTAAAAGTCAATGTCATCTAAAGAGATGAATGATTAGCAGTCGGTTTTGAGAGAAATAGCTTACTGAATTGAAAATAGTTGAGAATGACTTCATTGCCTGATTTGAATACTGTTCTACAGTAAAGCAATGTATAAGTTTGTGTTTGTTTTGTTATGGTCTTGTGATTGCTTTTATTTATTTGAAACCTTTATTTCCAGACATCACTATGAGTTTTACTATACTAATAAATTCCATAGCAAAATTTTATGAAATGATTTATTATCAAAATGCCTTACTGTCTTTAGGACACAGAAGTATGAATCAAAAATCTGTTGGAATTAGGAAACATTAACATAGAAAGTGACATAACATGATTTAGTTGTAAGTTTTGATTTAGAAGTGATCTCTCAAATCCTCTAGTGTATTTCCTAAATTTCATTGAAACTGAACAAGAGGCACAGAAGGCAGAAATGAGTTGTCCCAGGTCATAATGCTTTGTAATGGTAGAAGTAGAAAACTAATCATCTTTTCTGCCTCTACATAAAAGTTATCAGGCCCTTTATTAAAATTTGAGTAAACTGCATTAACTTATTCCTAAACTTTGGAGCATCATATCTTTTAAATTAAAAATAAATCAATAAAATCAGGATTTTGACAGGATTTTCACAGTTCTATTTCACAAAAAACAAAATAAAATAATAAAATAATCATAAAAAATAGAAAGAAGACTGCCTACTGTTGATCATGTTATAGTGGATGTTATATTACATATATATAATACTAATAGCAAATTAAAGAAAATTCCTTTATATATGTTTAATTTTATTTAAAAAAATACTTCCTATCATGCATCTTTATTTTTGTCATATCTCTAAACCAAAGAATGTCCCAACACTGGCCAACACTAATCCAAATTTGATTGAGGACTGTTTTTCTAAGTTATCTGGCCTCATAAACACCTGTTGAGGAAGGCTGTGCAGGTGTCCAAATTTTAGATTAAATTAAAAAAAAAAAGTTTCTTGTGAGTGATCCAATGTCACAGAACTAGAAAATGGCAGAGCCAGGCATAGAAATGACAGAATCCAAGCCAAAATCTCTGTTCTTTTCCCTTTACAGGAAGCCTCAGAAAAGAGAAAATAGTTTAGTCACTTGAAGAATATTTTTTTAAATACAGTAAAACTATAACATGAAAAACAAGCATATGTAAAATAATATTGCTAGTGTAGAGCATATACAACTTGTGCTACATTTTTCTTGATGAAAAATGAAGTATGTTATTATATACCATTTTAAATCACATTTACTTCTTTTATGGTGAAAAATTTAGAAAAACTAAAATTATTGTTAATAAAAAAGGCAGGTGTTTATATATTTCCATCTGAACAACGTTCCATAGAAATGCCTCTTTCTCAGATGAGAGAAAAAATAAAAGAATAGTAAATACAGAATCTTAAATTTACTTAATATTCATAATTAGGTAGTTACACAAATGGTGTTATATCTCTTCAGTGTCTTAGCAGTTGAATGAAACAATTGAAAGATAGTACCAATTGCCATATGGCTTACTTTCCACATTTCCGTTTGCAATTTCTTAATTATATCCCTTTAATAGTTGTGAAGAGTTTCATTATGATTAAGACAAAAGTTCCCATGTGCTTATATATCTATTCAGTCAGTAAATATCTATCAATCTCACACCTTCCAGGTACTGGAGATACAGCCATGAACAATCCTGACAAAAATACCTGCCCTAATGGAGAGTCTAGATACTAAACAAGGAAACCGAGTGAAAGCTATTTTATAGAACATAGTGAGTGGTATGAAGTAGAACACCTACAACAAAAAATTAAGAATTAGGAAAGAGGTCAAAGGAAATGCCAAAAAGATAGGGGAAGGGAGGGTGGGTTGGAGTTCAGAAAAGGTCTCACTGAGGTGGTGATTTTGAATGAAATCTTGAAGAAAATGAGGGAGTGAGTCACATGTAGATACTTGGAGCAAAAGGATGCAGTCAGAGGGAACAGACATGGAAAAGTCCCCATGGCAAGATTGTGCATGCCATGCTGAGGAAATAAGTAGGCCAGTGTGGTTGGACCTGAATGAACAAGAGAGATATTAGCAAGATATAATAATGTAAAGGGTAATGGTGGTCTAATCTGATAAAGTCCCATAGGCCGTTAACCAGTTACTTTGAATGAGATGGGAAAACATTAAAGGATTTTGAGTAGAAGAGGAGCATGATCTGACTTACATTTTAATAAAATCACTCTGGCAGTTGTGTTGAGAATAAATTGAAAAGAATTGTTATCACAATTAAGAGACTATTGCGATAATCTCACACAAAGATGATAGTGGTTTTACATCAGCCATGGTTGCATCGGAAGTGGTGAAAAGTGGTTGGATTCTGGGTGGATTTTGAAAATGTTGCCAATAGGATTTGCGGATTTATTGAATAAAGAAGATGAGAAAAATAGGAAAACTAATGATGACTTAATTGATCTGAGCATATATTACAACAGAGGATACTGTGAGTGGGATTATTCAGGGGAGAAGATCATAATTTTGGTTTTAGATATGCTAAGTTTGAAATAGCTACTAGAGATTTAAGTGGAAATGTTGAATAAACCCATGGATGTGTGAGCTCAGAACAGATGCCCATATGGAAGATAAAATTTATGAGTCATTATCATATAAATAGTAATTAAAGCCTTGGTATTGGATGATATCACCAAGGGAGGAATGTCCATCAGAGGAGGTTATGTCCAAAGTCTGTGCTCTGGGATATTCTAATATTTATAGGAGAGAAAGATGAGGAGGCATCATAGGAAAATGAGATAGAGCCACTGGTGAGGCAGAAAAAGAACCAAGAAAGTGAGATGTCATGGAAGCCAAGTATAGAAAGAATTTCAAGGTGGAACAAGAGATCAACTGGGTCAAATACTATTAATAAATGAAGTAGAATGAACACTGAAAATTAAAAAAATAGGAGTTAGCAATATGAAGACTAAAGGTAAGTGTGAGAAGAGCAATTTCAGTGATATTGTGAGTTAAAAAACAAAAACAAAAGCAAGAAAAGAAGAATTAAAGGTAGTGATTACAACTCTTTTTTAAGAGTTTCGCTGAGATGATAACAGAGAAATTGAACAATATTTAAAGAGTGAAGTGAGTTTCATTGAGGCAGATAGGAGAAATAACAGCATGTGTAGAGCTGCTGGAATTATACAATAAAGAACAAAATTGTCAGCATAGGAAAGAGAAAGGACCAGATTGATGAAATGATGATGTCTCCCAGTACATGGAAAGAGAGGATTGCTGGCGTGATGTTTCAAAACACATGAGAAGGGATGAATTCTGGAGCACAAGTGGCAAGCAGTACAAACATGGAGTTTAAGGTACACACCATTTGTTCACTAGGAGGAAGATATCTAAACGCAGATAGATTCAGGATGGTGGGGATGTGGTGGTAGTGACTTATAGAAGTTCCTTCTGATTCATTTTATAGTCTAAGATTGTTTGAATCAAAGTTATAAGGTACAAGTGAGGACGGAGAGAAGGCTTAGGAGTTATGAAGTGACATGGAAAGTTAAAAATAGTTCACTTGGAGAATGGGAGAGAATGTAGACTGGAAATGTAATATTTTTATTTGAAGCATGAAGGTACGCTTCAGGTGTATGATTATGAACTTATTAAGAAAAGTATATCCATATATATGCTTTTTTCTAGCCACATTTCACTGTGTCACTGCAGGCATGGAATGGATTTAAAATTTCATTTAACTGTGGTTGGGATTTGGCTGATTAAGTACGACAGAAATAAGGATGGGCAAGGAAGTTGAAGGTATATGCAGGATAGTGATTAAAATAGTGGTCAAGTAATTGAAGTGAATCATGAGGATATATGAGGGTAGGTAACAGTGAAAAGATGGTAGGAGTTTTGGTTTGTAGGCATACATATTTGTTGAAGTCAAGTTGGAGAAATCAAGCTGGGCGGGGGGATGGGGTGGCATAGGATAAAGAGTAGAATGCTTGACATTGAGATGGTGAAGAGTTGGCTGTTATAGGAAAGGCAAGATCTATGACATGACCATGATACTGAGTGTCCAAGACAGGAAACAGATAAGATCAGAGAGGAAGTGGTCAAGGGACTGATAATCTTTATGAAAATTTAAATACACAAGGGGCCTGGAGTTGAAGGAAGTAACAGTGTGCTAGGTGCTAAAAATCTTCACAAAATGAAGACAAATAAAGAAGATAATGAGATAAGTGGGCATTGTGTGTGTGGTTTGGTCTTTGGAAATGAGATTTAAAGATTGGGGGTTTAAAGTGGTGAGGTGGAATAGTTGACCACCTCCAGGCCCAGTGATGCAAGGATTTTAAAGGGAAATTGCCATATGTTAATTCCAGGGGACACATTGTCCTCAGGGGAGAGCCAGGACTCAGTAAAGAGAAAAAGGCAAGGAGCTATAAACATATTTCTTTATTGGATGTTTCAAATAAAGAAGTCAAGATTTTCTTCCCTAACTCATATTTTGCTTGAAGATATATGAGTATGTATATCTTTATATAGTGTTTTATTAACTTCATTGCATCTCGGCTGTTTATAATTTTCTCCATTTCTTAGGTAAGAAAATAGTCTGAGTGAGATTACATTATTTGCCCAGATTACACAGCTTGTAAATAGCAGAAGTGGTATTAGACCCAGCTCATGTACACAAAGACATCCTTAATATTTTCCCCCATGGACTTAATCCATCTTCTTAAATGAGGTACTGACAAAGTAATCCAGAGGTCTTCTACTCAATGCCAGTATTATAGGGTAAGGCACATTTCTACCTCTTGCTCATTATTCTCATATTTTCTTTCAATTAGTAATTACTGCAGTAGCCACAGGGAAACTGCAGTGAACACAATAGACAAATTTCTTGCC
Source organism: Panthera leo (assembly GCF_018350215.1). NCBI lineage: Eukaryota > Metazoa > Chordata > Mammalia > Carnivora > Felidae > Panthera > Panthera leo. The sequence continues at coordinate 37,897,350 of NC_056687.1, forward strand.
TTCATGGAGTTTCATTCAGTATCTCAAAAAGGAATTAAATATGTAATTACACAAATAAACTACTGAAAAGCCTACAGTTGTAAAAAATTTAGACTGCTGGTATCTTAGAGATTGAGAGCTTTCCCTAAAGAAAGTAGCAATTCTTCCCTAAAGAAGTAGCAATTAAGAGGGACACTAAAAGTGTATGGGAACTGGGCTATGAGTCTGCAGAGACCCCAGGGAATGGGAATGGGTGGAAACTTTGAGAAGGAAAGGACCATGGAGTCAAGGAGAAAGAGAAAGAAACCTAGCCATAGAATCTAATGAGCAAGGGCAAAGAGACAGGAGACTTAGTAGAAGGGAAAGAGAGGGGGCATATTAAGGCCATATCCAATATTCTATTCTTTTTTTTTTAAGTTTATTTATTTATTGAGAGAAAGGGAAAGAAGGGCATACAGAAAGGGGGAGAGAGAGAATCCCAAGCAGGCTCCACACTGTCAGCATGGAGCCTGATGCTCTGTGAACTCATGAACCATATGATCATGTCCTGAATCGAAATCAAGACATGGATGCTTAACTGACTGAGCCACCCAGACACGCCTATTCTATTCTTTATCTAAAAGTTCTAGTGAAGTTTTTAAAATAGAAGAGTAACTTGGGCATTCTCTTTTATGCAACTACCTTGTTGAATTCCTTCTTCACAATTATGAAAATATTCAACTTGATATCCAGTGATAATATTAAATGAATTTTTTCTTCCTCATTTTGCACACTTAAAGATTGCAAAGAGTGCTTAATAATTTGCTAAGATAACTTCTAAAATACTTTTACAGAATACATAAATTGAAGAAAAGTAATTTAATAGTAAATATATATATACTGGGTTTTGCTTTTTTATGATTTATTTTATTTTAATTTTGAAGTAAGTATCCCTGTTTTCCACACACACAAAAAATGTCTTGTATATGTAAGATTTGCAAATTATTTTGTATTGCACCTTTTCTTTTTTAATGAAAATATCTATAAATGCACATAAACTTTGCATGGTTTTGAACATCTTAAGCATTCAGTTTCATGCATTCTCTCATTGATCTAGCTTCTGCTCTCAAATTGTTACCATTGCATATTTTGCCAAATGTTCTCTTTTAACATATGTATTTGCTATGTAATTTTTCCATGCTGAACTAATGATCATAGTATCTTTTTGTTTCCTTTACTGAAGCCAAAGATACATCAAAAATAATAAATTAATATTAAATTGACCTTGATTTCATAGTTTCAAAGCTATTTTTCTTTTTTGAATTTTAGATATAGAGCATACTCATTTCTTTTTGACAAATAACATAAAGAACCCTAGGGTCATTATGTGTGAGCTATAATATTATATAAAAATGAGGACTATTATTGGTACTTTTCAAAAATTTAAAATTTCTTTGTCAAGCAGTGACCCATCTACTAACATTTTTGTCAGTTAGTCAAAGCAGATCACAATTTTCAAGAAAAAAAATCAAGATATTTGTTATACAATGATATCTCAGAAAACTCTTAACATTATATAATGAACTATTAAGCTATATAATCACTTGATCCAGTTTTTCCTACAAAGTAAAAAAAAAAAAAAAACACAAGCAAGCACACAGGAGCATGTGAATGCACCCCCCACACGCACACAATTTCTTTGACCTTGATGTTCAGTTAAACTCGAATTCTTTCTCTTGACTACATTCAAAGCGTCCATTTCCATATGACTACATAGCCCTTAATCGTATTATCTGGCTTCAGCAGTCTGCTACTGAAACTATACACTTCAATGTAATTGAAATCAAAATTAGAATTTTTTAAATCCTTTAAATCAATACAAATTATGGGTTTAATAGTTTCTATTATATCTCCAGCAATTGGTCATCCAATTGCCGTTTCAGAATTCTTAATCTCTCAAAACATTATATTCTCTTTGAATCCTGATAACTTCTCAATTATGTAGAGCAAAAACTTGTTTTCTATACCTTCTCTTTGTTCTAGTTTTTCCATTTGGTCAACATAATTGTTTTATAGATCTCATCCATTTTGAGCTACATTTAAAAATAACAATATTGTGAAGCTAATTGTGTTATATGATATACAAGTAAATTCTAAGAGGTTATACAATATTCTAATTCAAGATGTTTTATGGAAAAAAATCTTGGACAAATATCAGTGGAAATGAATGGAGAATAATATACATAGAGAAACGTAGGTGGAAAAGCTATTGTTATGCCAGGTATTGTGAACATTCCAGTCTGACTCAAATGCTGAGAGCAGGAAAAGGAGTGTTGGGGAATTAACTGAAAAGACAAGTTAAGGAATATTCTAGATGATTGTAAATCTGACTAAAATTTTTAAATTTCATTTAGTAAAAGGTATATAATTCTTAAGAGCTCAAATGTCCATCAACTTATGAATGGATGAGGAAGATGTGGTTTACATATACAATGGTATACCACTTGGCAATGAGAAGGAATGAAACCTTGCCATTTGCAACAACATGGATGGAACTGGAGGGTATTATGCTCCATAAAACAAGTGAAATAAGTTAGTCAGAGGCAGACAGATGTCATATGTTTTCACTCGTAGGTGGAATTTGAAAAAATAACAGACGACCATGGGGGAAGGGAAACTATTTGAAAAATAGTTTCAAACAGAGAGGGAGGCAAACCATAAGAGACTCTTAAATAGAGAACAAACTGAGGATTGATGAGGGGGTGAGGAGGTGGGTAAATTGGGTGATGAGCATTGAAGAGGGCACTTGTTGTGATGAGCACTGTGTTATATGTAAGCGATGAATCAAGGGAACTTACTCCTGAAGCCAAGAACACACTGTATACACTATATGTTAGCTAATTTGACAATAAATTATATTCAAAAAATTTTTAAAAAGGTAAACATTCCTTGAAAATTTATAACAAATTATGTATATGTTCAAATTAATCTTTATGAATTAATACTAAGCCAATAGAAGGAAGAAATGAATATGAAAAAAAACTAACAAAGCATTACAGTCAGTGATAAAATAATAACATTTGCACTGGGATGGTGACAAGAGGAATGAGCAGGTAATGATTATAATTAATAAATAAACACTAAGTGCCTAGCATTCGAAGCTCCTTACCTGCACATCTCAATCTTTCTCATGATAGAGGAACTGTAAGTATTCCCATTGTATATGAGAAAGATAAAGTTTTGAAAGCTAAAATAACAAGCTTAAGGTTATGCAAATAGTCAACACATAGTGAAGAAGGGCTATCATCCCTCCCCCCACAAAAAGGAAGATACATTCTTTAGTTCTTTAATTTTCTACTTTTAAGTTCTTTAGAAAGTTAATTTATTTAATGGCTTCACCCACTACTTCTATAATATACTGCCAAGTCAACATTCTAACCATCACTTCTCACTCAAACGCAAATCTTGCATGAGTCAGCTGTCTCCTGTAACTTCTTCCTGAATTTTACATCATCTTGAAATTTTAAGTGAAAAAAAAAATTCTCTCACTGAAAATTGGTATGCTACGTTTTATCAGATGAGAATCATTATACCGCTTGTATTTCCTTACGGTGGTAGGTACAAATCAGCTAATTTATTGTGCAATCAGGAAATTGTGCTGGCTTCTGTTGACCCTTCTTGCTGTGGCTAGAGTTGACTATTTTAGATATTAAATTTACAGTATTTTTGCTTGGTTGATTCTTTCTTAAATGATTGTTTATAAAAAAAATTGCAGGGATTGGATGAGTTTATAAATGCCTTCCAGAAGCACCCTTTCCTGGTCCTTCACAAAGAACTCTTTATCTAAACTTTATTCTCTTTGTCTGGAACCCTATTATTTTTTTTTACTCTCTTTAGGCTAAAATATTTATAACCATACATGATTCTGCCTTCTGCCCACATGCAGATGGCAGTCCTGGTGATTTTTTTTCATCCCATGAGTCTTTCTTTCTATTTCCATGAATGCCACCTCATTTACTTTATGCTCAACAAATTCCTTTTTAATTCACTAATGCTCCTCTCTTTTCTACAACCCTATGTTATGCATTTGTCTCAACATTTTTACTTAATAAACTTATTAAGTATTATTATATTACTTAATATATTAAATATTAAGATTAGGGGTACCTGGGTGGCTCAGTCAGTTAAGCCAACTAAGTTGGTCCATTTCTTGATTTTGGCTCAGGTCATGATCTTACGGTTTCTGAGTTCAAGTCTCATGTTGGGCTCTGTGAGGACAGTGCAGAGCCTGTTTGGGATTCTCTCCCTCTCTCTCTCTCTCTCTCTCTCTCTGTCTCTCTCCTCTCTCTGTGTCTCTCTTTCCCTCTATCTCTACCCCTCCCCCACTGTCTCTTGAAAAGGAAATTATTTTAAAAATAAATAAATGTTAAGATTAGGTTAAAATTAATAAGTAACTAATGCCTGAAGATTAATTCCATTTTTTAAGATTCATCTTTTCAACTTGTCATTCACAAATTCTCTTCCCACAGTAAACATAATCTGGGCGTTATTTCCTAAATATTCTTTCATACTCATTTTCACTCTACAGTTTTCTTTAATCATTATGTATAGTGCTATCTCATTTATCTCTACCCCCAGCTGAACTTGTCTTTCATCCTAAGTATAATTTAGATCATTTCCAAGTCCTTGGAAGTGTCTTCTTTAAAATTTGTAGGCATTATAGACACTTATTTATCATGTCTTATTTCATTAATTGTATTGACGGTTTTTAATTTTATACATACATGCTCCTTTCTTCCAAAATGTGTCTTTAATCTTCTAGGTAATTACACTGTTTCATTCTTCTTTATCTTTCTTGTGCCTAACCTTGTGCCTTGCAGAACATGTGAAGTCATTTTTTGTTTATATGAGGCTTCAGACTCTCTTTAAAAGCAGATGTGTTTCCAGGGATCTATGAATAGAATGTTGCTGATGTTGTTCTTGTTGAGTGTGTTTTGGTGATTTTAGGTAAAATAGCAATGCATTAAGCACCATTTCAAAATGTTTTATATATCTCTTATATATTAGGAATGTTTCTGGCTTAATGAGGTTTACAATCCAGTTGTGGAATATTATATGACAGTATTGACCTATGATTTTGACTTTTCTACCCTTAAAATTTTTTTCTGCAGATTTGCAGAGTTAAAATTTTGGACTTGATAAACAAAGTGTGCATATACTGCTCATATGGGGATATCAGGAATAAGAAATATGTTTTTATTTAAATTAATAAGAAGCATTGGTGATTTTTAAGTGTGGACTAAATGTGACATGTTCTTCTTGGTAGTATGTCTCAGTCATAGAAAAACCAATTGCTAATCACTTCAATAAATGTTTAGGAGAGTTCAGAAGTCAGGATCATCTTATACTGTAGGTAACTTTCCATAACCATAGATGAATTGCTCTTGAGTACATTGTAATAGTGAATCAGTGACTCTCTGTGTGAACAAGCTTGATCATTTGTACTAACTTTGAGTCTTTAACACTTGAAAATATGATAACTGATATTTGTATTCATCATCAAAATATTAGATAAAGAACAGAATCATCCTCTCTTTAAAGGAGATTTGATGTGTAATAGTGATCTTTAAATTAATGGGAATGCTTAAGCATTTCTTTTTGAGGAAATAAAATTTAAATTTTTGTAGGATTGAATTTCATATACTTTCCTGAAGAAATATTTTTAATTTTAATTTTTATTTATTTATTTATTTTTAACGTTTATTTATTTTTGAGACAGAGAGAGACAAAGCATGAACGGGGGAGGGTCAGAGAGAGAGGGGAGACACAGAATCGGAAACAGGCTCCAGGCTCTGTGCTGACAGCTCAGCACTTGAACTTGAACTGAACTCACGCGGAGCTTGAACTCACGAACCACAAGATCATGACCTGAGCCAAAGTCGGACGCTTAACCCACTGAGCCACCCAGGCACCCCAGGAAATATATTTTTTTAATTTCTCCAGTTAATGAGCTTTTTAGAGCATTTTACCCAGAAGGTTTTTTAATATGATTGTTAAGGCAGTGATACTTTAACATAATTGACTACCATTTTTTTATTACTTATCTAAAGTTTTTATTCATTAAGATTTTCAGTATAGAAGATAAATTTCAGGGGTAATGAGACAAATATCTGAATATTTTTAAAGATTTCCTTGTGAGTAAGTGAAAAGGGTTGCGATACACTAACAGAAAAAAAAAATTAACATCTGTATATGGGTAGTGCACCAAAGGAAAAATACAAATTGACAAAAAAAAAAGAGATACCAAAAATTCTACATCATTAAAGTTAAAAAAAATGCAATTCTATTTGAAATACTTGGTAATTCAAACTACTTCTACCTAAGATATTATTGTTGCAACTATGTTAGAAAAGATTATTTCTAACAAAGATAAAAATCATAACTTTATTGGACTTTATGTCAATTTAATCATATGCTTGAGAAAATTATTGACGATGGAAAGCTCATAAAGTAGTATGTTTCAAGGGAACCCTAAAGACATACCAAACACAAGAGCCAGAAATTCAAAGCTCCCCCTAAGCCATCATATTACTCACATCTCCCAAACAACACTAAGTATTTTTTTATTGGGAGAATTTTGAAAATTTGCTTCCTATGCACTCTACATGAAATTGAGTAGATAAGGATTCAGTATATTAAAAGTAAAACAAATTATAAGGAAGAAAATTATGTGAGATACCAAAATAAAACAAAACAAAACAAACCCAACTGTATTGTATGTGCAGAGAAAAAAAATAATCAAAAGGGAATCTGCAACATTCCATGATTTGGGATTTGAGATGTTAGTAAAACCATTCATAAATATGTTTGCCAGTATATGTAAAGAATATATAAAGTATTTGTATCTTTGACACAGTAACTTAAGATAACTGAAAAATCAAAGATGTAGACAAATATTATAACACTTTCAAATGATAAAAATAAATTATAAGTTAATATAAAAAATAGGGAACTAGTTATCTGAATCATTGTTTATATATACAATATTATGTATGTGTGTATATATATTTATATAAATCTATACATATGTATACTATATGAACTCTATATATGACAAATAAATAGATGATAGATATATCAGAATTATCAATCAGGATTAACAAGAAAATTGAGAATGTAGAAAATCTTGCTGATAAAACTATTCTGAAAATAAAAAGATACAAACATATAAATGGTAGTTCATTTAATTACTATTTAAAATTGTGAGCATGTTACCATCAAGTATTTTCAAGATCCGTTAATCAAATTCACCTCTGGTGCTTATATACCTCAAAGTCCAATTTACAATTGATTTTTATGATTAGAATATTATTTCAATTTTTGTGTTTTTAAATAATGGATAAAGGTAAGAAATCTGAGGGAATAAAATACTTTGTGTTTTAGAGAACTTTTTAAAGAGTGACAAAATGCTAATTGCTCATTTAAACGTATTTAAGCAAGTATGAGAATAGTTTTGTGCATACAGTGTGGTGAAATACTCTAAAATGTTTTGTGTTCTCAAAGAACTCACTAAATAGGTTCAACATTTTAATCATGTTGTATCAAATTATTCTTTGACTGCTAAATCTACCTAAAAAAATCAACAGGACTTCTCAGAATAGTTGAATAGCTGCAGATTTTGTATGTCATACCTAACATGTCTAAAAGCTTTCTCTCATTATGCAAAAAGTCATGAATAATCAGGTCAAGGCAGTATGCAAAGAAAATTATCAGACTGTGAAACTAAGGGAAGGCCTGTTAGGCACAAGCTGTACACCTGTTTGCTCGTTCCTCACTTTAAATGGTTTGTCATTCTGTTTATAAAAATCTCGTTATACTGAGAGTTCTGTGAGTGAAGAAAAAAAATCTTAAATCCTACTCAACAATAAGTCAAATTATGTTTACCTAAACAATTCTTCAAAAATATACCTGATATATACTTGAAATGTTATGTATACAATATACATGATATATATATATATATATATATATATATATATATATATACATATTTTAAAATCTGTATTTTAACATAGAGTAAAACTTTTCACTATAAAATTTGACCAATTCTAACAAGAAAGTCTCTTATTTAAAAAAAAATCCATACGGTATTGTATAAACCAGAGTTTATGATTGTCAGAATATCTACTTTAAATATAAATATAGTTTTACCTTAAGCTGAATCTTATATAAATTTCAACAGAGTTAAAAGTGAGGTGTTATTTTATTTAGTCCATTCACACATTGCTATTATAAAGATATTTTTGCTAAGACTATATCTCAAATAAAAATATTTCTGTTTTTATTTCACTCTGCATCTTTCCAGCTTATTAAAACAATAGAAATTAAATACTTAAAAAATACAAGATTCTTCTATAAGCCCTCACAAAATAAGGTCATATTTTAATATTTATATAGAACATACATATATGAGATTCATATTTACTCATCTAGCAAGTTAAATTTTATATTCATAGAATAATTATCTTTTATATGCTTGGCAAGATGTTATATTTCATATTTTAAAATAAGGTTAAGTCCAATTTTTCAATTGAAAAAATTATAATATGCTATGTAAAAAAGCAGAGAAACACAAATAGCATATGATTTCACTCATATGTGGAATTAAAGAAACAAGACAGATGATCATATGGAGAAAAAGAGGCAAACCAGAAAACTGACTCTTAAGTATGGAGAACAAACTCAGGATTACTGGAGGGAGGGGGGCAGGGGAATGGGTTAAGTGGGTGATGTGTTAAGGAGGGCACTTGCAGTGATAAACACCAGGTAATTGTATACGACAGAGAGATCACTAAATTCTACACCTGAAATTAAAATTACACTGTTAACCAATGAGAATTTAAATAAGAACTTGAAGAAAAAATAATTATACTACAGTTTTCCTTCTGTTTCTAATTATTATATTATATAGAATTAGTGCATTTTTAAATATTGGTAGCACTATTTTAGAAAGTTAAAAGGAAATTATTATTTACCTGGAAATTTCACATTCTCCTGAATATGCTTTTCTAATGCTAAAATCTATAAATTTATAATACTTATCCAAGGTACTCTCATTTCATTCCATAAATATAATGATTATGTGAATTTTATCCATATGCACTGAAAAACAGTTATTTTTAAGAAATTGTGATAGATTCATTCAATAAAACAAGCAGAAAAGGTTCATAATATATTAAAGACTGACATTATATTTGGCATTCATATTGTATAATGTTTATTACTTGCATATGCAAACAAATGCATTGGATGAATATTATACTTTAGTTCCTTTTTTTTTTTTTTTTACTAATTCTGTGATTCTATATTTAAGTGATAATATATTTAATATTATACTTTAGTTTTTTTTTTTTTTTTACCAATGCTGTGATTCTATATTTAAGTGTGAGATAGTTTATAAAAAAAGCATATAACAAATGATCACTATCATTTGCCTCAAAGCTGTTTAGAATATATCTGCAATGTACATTATGCTTTTAAGAATGTGAAATTGAACCAATTTAAGATGAAGAAGAACAAGGGTTAGTGAGAGATTTGAGGACAACAAATTTGGAAGCAAATGATAGCCTAGATTTTGTAGAGTGGCATATCAAAGCCTCTGTAGGTTTCTAGAAATGCTAGTGAAAGTACCACAGTAATTTTTTGTTTTGAAATACAGTTGATATACAACATAACATTAGTTTCAGGTATACAACTTAGTGATTCCTCAAATCTATATTTATGGTATACTCACCACAAGTATAGCTACCATCAGTCACCATACAATGCTATTACAATACCATTAACTATATTCCCTTATGCTGTATCTTTAATCCCATGACTTATTCAGTCCATAACTGGAAGCCTGTATCCCCCACTCCCATTCATCTATTTTGCCCATCCTCCAACCATTGCCCCTCTGGCAACTGTCAGAGTTTGTTCTCTGTATTTATAGAGCTATTTCTACTTTTTGTTCATTTACCCATTTGTTTTGTTTTTTAGATTCCGTATATAAGTAACATCATATGGTATTTGTCTTTCTCTGCCTGAATTATTTCATTTAGCATAATAATTTCTAGATCCATTCATGTTTCAAATGGCAAGATCTCATCTTTTCGTGGATGAGTAATATTTTGTCGTATATATGCCACATTTTCTTTATCCATTCATCTATTGAGGAACACTTGGTTGCTTCTATGTCTCGGCTATTGTAAATAATGCTGCAATAAACATAGGGGTGCATATATCTTTTCAAATTAATGCTTTTGTTTTCTTTGAGTAAATACTAGTGGAATCACTTATTGTTTGGTATTTCAATTTTGAAATTTTCAAGAAACCTTAATGCTGTTTTCCACAGTGGCTACACCAATTTACATTTCCACAGACGTTTAAAACTATGGCAATAACTAGTGTTGAGTCTACGAACATGGAAAAGTGGATAATGTAAAAGATAACTACATGATTAATAATATTGAACTCTAAAGCCTCAGAAAGGTTGTGTCCAACAAATACTTTTTACATTTTAAAATAAGATGTTTAAACTATATAGAATGCAATATGTAACTAAAAAAAAAAAATAGCAATATGCTCCAAATTTTCTTCCTTGCAAATTTGGTCCAGTTGTGTTGTCCCACTGATTGATGGAGCAAGTTATGTGGATTACTGAGGGAGGAGCAGCTCAGTTAGAGGAGCAGCAAGAGATAATATCTTGAGACAGGTATCTACTTGCCTTATTCAAGATTAAGTAAAAGATTCCAATTTTTTACTATTGAAGATAATCAGAGCTACTGAGTAGGTAAATGGAAGATTGATATGATTAAGTGAGTGACATAATGAGGGACGGAGGTAGAAGTGAGGGAACAGTGGAGAGCAGATCATCATAGATTTTGTAGGACCTTGTAAGCTATTTAAATGAAGTGGGGTTTTTTTTGTTAACTTTAGTGAGATAGGTAGTGATTTGACAGGTTTGACTTTGTACTGTAAAAACAATCTAACTGCTTTGTCATATATAGACTGTGGGTGTAGGGGCAGAGAGAGAGCAATGGCAAGCTCTTGTAGCCTTCCGAAGTAATTCAAGAGAAAATCATAGTGCCTTGGACTAAAAGGTAGCCTTGAGATGGGATAGCAGTGAGATGTTTGGTATATTTTGAAGGTAGTACAGATTAGATGTGCTGATGCCCTAAATGTGAATATGAGAAAGAGTGAAGGAATGGTCAGGGTTATCGGAGAAAGCAATTATCAACACAAAATTGCTATTAACTGACAAATAGGGAATCAGGATTTGAGTTTGGACAAACAGGTTAAGGAGCTTATTCAACAGCCAAATGGAGATCTTGGATATGGTTTTGGGTTTAGGGACAAGTTGTATCTGGAGATACTGATTTTGCAGTTTTCCGCTAATATAGGAATAAAAATCATACAACTGAAATATATGAGACAGATCAAAAAGTAAGAATAGATGGAGACATGGTCCAAGGACCAAGACCTAGGCATGTATAGACAGATAGGTTGTAACAAGTGGAGAAAACACAGAAAAATTGTCCAAATGGTGAAGGGAGTTGTGTGGATCATATTCAGGAGTGAGTTAGAAAGTAGAGATGACAAATTTATAATTAAAACTTAATGACAACAGTAATTTAACTTTGGATAGAGAAGTAAGTGAAATTACTGAAATGTGGGCAGCAATTGAGATAAAGTACAAAAATAAAATTATGGTTGCAAAATCAATATAAATAAGGTCTTTCCTGCTACCATTACAGAACAAATGGCACAGGATATTATTGATAGCAAATAGCACATGGACCACCGGACTGATATTTGACTAATCTCATCTCAGTAATAGATTAAGCCTTGTTATTGTTGCTATCCAGAGTGAAGGGCAGTGGAATATTATATATATTGTTAATTTAATCAAATATCTTTCTTAAAATACTAAAGATATTGAGATTGGAGAATTTTAGAGAAATATATGAAATGACTTGTACGAATAAAAATGAAAGGTTGAATTTGAACTTCTAGTTTATATTGATTTGTCATGGAATAGAAATCAAAAGCAGAAAATAGAAATACCTTTTCTCAAAGTTAGATATTGTCAAATGAAAGACTTAAGTGAATTTTTGGACTTCCTGGTGAAGAAAGATTTTGAGACAAAACAAACTGTAAAAAATCTTAGCCCCAAATAAACTGGCAGACATGAGCATTATTAGATAATCTTGAATTACTAAATCCCTACACAGTTAAATCTTTACAAATATTAGAACTCTAAGATCCCTCAGTCAACGGGTTGACCTAACACTATAGCCCATCTAGTTGAAAGAGATTATAAACTTGTATAAGCGTTTCTTAACCTGTCTCAGGTCCTATCCAAACTTTAATTCTTACTTTATTTCAAACCTAAGGAACAAATTAAGACATAACATTTGTAAGAGGAGAATACTCCTAACAAAGCTATATTTTGTTTTGTCCAAGTCAGAGAAATATTCACACTGATGTGTTAGTATATATCTGGGACAGCACAGCAGATAGGAGTGACAAGAAAAAAAAAATAGGGAAGTAAATGGCTTGATTCAAATTTGGCAAGTGACATTTGTAACTTGAGTAAATTAATCCGAAATATCCTAAATAAGATAATAAGATAAGTAGTTTAAAGAACTGCATGACGAATAATGTCTAATTCAAATAAAGCCACGCATAAACCTCCTTAAATAAAATTTCAGATATAATCGGTCCAAAGATTGTTGTTATCTGGCCTGTAGGTTTGAAGCTGGAAAGCCCTTTGGCTATAATTTCCAGTGGATCATTTAATGACTAAAACCCAAATAAGTTAATTGATTGCTATTAAGTGGACTGATCTTAAATCTTATTTTTCTGAGTACAAGGTACATTTTTTTTTCTATTTCGTGACGTGTTCTAGGCTAGAGTCATGAGATATTGTCTAAGTTAATTTATAATAAAAGATAAAAAAACAAATTTTATACTTTCAGAATGTATATTTTTAATTAGTTATTTTTTTAGTTATTTTTTTTAATATTAGTAATGTGAAGTCCTGGAAACTCACACTGAGTAGCTAAACTACAAAAATTCAAACAAATTCTTAGAGTCTCTCACAAAATTCTCTCATTATTTATATTTTGGAGTAGAACAAGTATAGCATTTAACTGGACAAATAACTTCAGATTCACTGCAATCTGCGCTCAATTCAATTGGTGGCAACATCTTGAATAAGAAATTAAGAGAAAATGTAATCAAACCAGCAAGGAGTTAATTAAATCTGCTGTTAATATCATAATTGCATAATTTTCCATCTAATCCTGTTACAAATTTCAAAATATAAACTGGGGCAATATTCTCTTATGTTCGGACTCTTTCCTTTTTAAGTTAGGCAGTAGTGACTGTTTCACAAAGTGGTACCTTTTTCTTTGAAAAGGATATGCAGACTGATTTTTAATAACAAAAGAAATTTTCTGAATAATCTGATCAAGCAGAGTTTCATATTCTGTGTGTTACCCAACTTAGATCTTAATGGAGAAATAGGGTTGTTTGGCTTGCTAATTATAATAATAATAATTGAAAACTCATAAGATTTCTTTTTGTTTCCTTGTCAGAATCAATTTCCTAAAAAACATAGATTATTCATTCATATTTATCAGCCCTGGTGAATCAAAACAAGAGCAAAGTCATTCTTCTGATTGTTTATTACAAATATGCATGGACTATATTCTTCTAGATATTTGTCATTAATTATTAGGAAGTTGAGAAGTAGGTATTTCACCTTGATAATTCCAAAATATGATTGTATTAAGTGTTTAAGTTATTATTTCCTGTACATTTCCTAAAGAAAATTAGATTCATACAATATGAAGAAACAATCACTGGCATAGATTTCATCAGTCCTAGGTTTTAAATCTCAGATCAGACTCTTGCTAGTTATGGGAAATTGAAAAATCACATGAAACTTCTGAGCTTCTGTTTCCTCACCTCTAGACTGGTATACCATTCCAACTTACAAAGTTGATGTGAAAATTAAGTAGTGCTAGGTGAGCAGTTACCTAAAGACAGGCATACACTGATATGCAAGTAAAGTAAAAATGCCTTCTGTGTAGAACAATCTGCAACTATTACCATTTTTCAGCTTTTAGAAATGTAGTTTTATATATATATATATACATATATATATATGTGTATATATATATAGTATTGGGTGATTTGAATTAGATGGTTTTCTTAGTTCTATGGTTGTTGTTTTATATATATATATATATATATATATGCACATATATACACACATATAATATATGTATGTATATGTATATTGTATGTATGTACGTATATATGTATATTCTGCAAAGAAATGTGTATACAAAGAATGCAAACACTTTTAAATGTATTGAAATATATAATATTGTGAAATTAATTTATATTATAAAATTAGGAGAAATGTAGTTTTCATGCTAGCATAAAAATTGCATCTGCAGAATTTGTAATATATTCAATTACATGTGTATTTCAAGTAGTTGCAAGGTGAAATGGAAAATTAGCTGGGCTATACCTGATCTGCATGCATACATGCAAAATTTGAAGATTATATTTAGATGCAAATTTGACTGCTGTAGTATAGGTGTAGATTCCTTTGAAGATACCTCCATTACAGTCAGTTTTGTTTCCCGCCCTCCTCCCCCCACCCCCCGCCCTGTATTCTGCTTTACCAATATGTTCTTTTACTGCCATGGCTAATTTCCTAGAGATAGATTAAATTGACAACCTTGACTATTATTATTTTCTTGATTTTTTCTTGGTTTCTTCATAGACAGTGCATTCACTATTTAAGTAGCCTTGTGGATATACTGACATTTCAGGGAATGGATACAAACCATGCATTTTTATGGCTGCAAGAATTAGGCTTGGTTCTGTAAATCTTTATTGCTTCCTATTATGTGTCATGCACTTGCTAAGCACCAAGGATAGTAAAACAGAGTGCTTGCCCCTGAATTTTTCCTCACCAAGTACTTCTTTCTCATCATCTTTTCAAGTTCCATTTTACAAATAAAAAAAAATAAGATGCACTTAAGTGACTTAAATTTACACATCTAGTTAGTTACAGAGCAAGGAAGACAGTGTATCCTGACTTCCATTCAAATTATAACATGCTGTCTCCACATTACTAATTATAGAAGGGTGAAGTATATAGACAGCATTTTCTTTTAATTCTACCAAATCTCTATGGAATTTCTTTTTTAAATGAGGTTGGTGACAAGAATGTCAATGGGTTAATGAAAATGAAAGCGACTGAACATTTTGTTACAAATTCACTTTAGGCTTGAAATACTGCATGGCATTTCGTCTAACTTGCCTATATGCTTGCAATATACCATTAAGAGAAGAAATGTCAATTATCTGGTTAATTTGTCAATGTAGACAGCCAGTCAAGCCCCAACATGAACCTCCTTTAGTGTATATGATCTGAGTTAACTGTAGCCATAGTCTAAATTGATTTGTTAATTGCTAACTTTTCATCAGTTTGGTTCCTACAGACTTCAGTTGAAAACAAAAGCAATAATGTCACTATAATGTATGGCTTGTCTTCCCCATTCTCAAAAATCAATCTTGGAAATTTTAAGACTCATATACAGAATAAAATTGACCTCTTACAGGAAAAAGTGTCTACTTTATAATAACAAATACTATTTTGAAACAACCATTGTGTGCTAAAACTGTTTAAATAATTTTACTTTTATTAACCCATTCAATCCTATTAGTTAGGTACTAACATCATCCCATTTGAAAGATCAGGAAATTAGAGAGGTTAAATAAACTAACCAATGTTATATACCTAGTAATTAGTAAACTCAGAATTAAATAAACTAACCAATGTTATATACCTAGTAATTAGTAAACTCAGAATTAAATTCTCTTATAAAGCATATCAGTTGTCTCTATTTAAAGTGCATTACTAAGGGTACCTGGGTGGCTCAGTCGTTTAAATCTCTGACTCTTGATTTCGGCTCAAGTCATGATCACATGGTCGTGGGATGGAGCCCTGCATCAGGCTCCCTGGAACCTCCTTGAGATTCTCTCCCTCTCCCTGGATCCCTCCCCCCACTCATTCTCTCTCTCTCTCTCAAAGAAAAAGTGCATTACTAAAACTCAGTATGAAATCTTACTAAATAGATGAGACTATATAGTTTTATTTATCGTAATTAATATCTACAATAGACTAAAAATGGTCAATATTGTTAGAAATCATGAGAAATATGGAATATTGCATCAAATTAGCCAAACCTCATATGCAGTTTTACATAAATAGAGCATTAGCCCAGAAAGGCAAATGATGACTTTCAGAAAGTAAATCTATAGTTTGAATTTATGAAATGCTAAACTAAAAACTCAGTAATAATATTCTGAAGAGAAGTAGTACTGGAATTGGTAGGTGCTACATATTGTCTTTGGACAATGATGCACATCTTAAATAGAATATTTTTGAAAGTTCTAGATAGAGACCGTGAGTATCATCTGATTGTGTTAATATTAGTATAATAATCATAATAAACACTTTTGGTTTGTCTGTTTTAAGGAATGTTGCCCTTGCTATCCTTAGATGGATATTTTGTACTTGTTCATTAATGTTTTGGAGTCAGGTGATACTACCAGATCTCCAGGGCTTCAGCTTTTCCCCACTGCTAATTCTCCTACGTGCAGAAACGCAAATATATTCGTAAAGACACTGTAGCATATCATCTCTTACACCCTAAAAGAAGCAGGCATTCCTATTCCTATAAAATAAAATTCAGTCTCCCAAACAGCATTTCCAGACTGATTCTCACTATTCTTCGTCATTTATTTTTTTAATGTTTATTTATTTTGAGAGACAGAGAGAGAGAAGAGAGAGAGAGGGAGAGAGAGAGAGAATGAGCAAGGGAGGAGCAGAGACTGAGAGAGAATCCCAAGCAGGCTCAGCACTGTCAGTGCAGAGCCTGATGTGTGGCTCAAACTCACCAAACATGAGATAATGACCTGAGCCAAAGTTGGAGGCTTAACAGAATGAGCCACCCAGGTGCCCCTGTTCCTTTTTCATTTCTAAGATCTCATCAAACTGGATAGAGAAAATATTCTATGAACAAACCCCATGACTTTCCACTTCCATGCGTTTAGATTCCACATTATTTCTTTCTACACAGATGTATGTGTACCCGCTTATCTGTTGAATGTAAATTTAAAATACCCTGTCACTCAAAGTCCAACTTTTAAAGACAGTCTCTCCCCTTTCTAGTCCTCCAGCTAGAAAATAATGTATTTTTACACTCTACATTTTACCAATTTCTTTTTCATGATGCAGTTACTTTCCAGTGGATCTCTTGTAATTTTTATATGTGTTTTATCACCCTTACAAGTTGCTACAAAGATTTTAGGACAGAGGCAATGTTCTATCAATCTTTGTAGATTCCATACCACCTTACTTCTATTTTTTCTAATATAAGATGTATTTTATAAACTAATATAGACAAACACAGACTTGTACTGATATAGTTGGGAGTCAGAGAAGTTAAGTGATTTCTTAACTTGTTAATGGTGGTGGTGATGATCAGACTCCTTCAAATGGTTTCTTGGTTTTGGATAGCATATCCAATTTTGAACAAGATGTCTGTAATAAAATAGGAAGCATCCGGGAAGGAATAGACAACCTCATGAGGTCCCAACCAAACAACTGAGGCTTGGGGAATGCTCATACTCCTAATAACATGCCAGGCTTGTTTCTTTCCTGGGTGTTTTACTCCAGCCTCTTCCCCAGCCAATTCCACAGATCCTTGCACGGTTACCTCCCTCTCACCATGATTCCACTCATTTTTGAACTCTGCATAGAAATCTCTATAATTACCTGTGAGATCTTCATAACACCCATCCTTCCCTGAAACAAACTATTGATTTGTTATAGCATTGTAAACTAGTTTGGTTTTCAAATAAAATATAAATCTCTCAAGGGCAAGGACTCTCTCCTGGACACCACTATATTCCCCAAAGCCTAACAAACTATCTAACCATAGAAGACACTCATAAATTTTTGTTGACTGACTTGAAAGGGAGTGATCACAAAATGAAGATATCATTAACTGACTCATACAAGATAAAAGTGATAAACTGTTATCCTACTGAGACACTGTTATTCAAATTTGTGATTCAGTCTATTGCCATATTATTTAGGCTTATGGCCAGAAAAACAAAATGGATTCCCACATTTCTGTGTGCTGTGGTTACATCTATTTGTATTTCAGGCTTAGGTTAAATTAGCTAAGTGACTCAAAGTAACAAGTTGACCAGGCTGAGTGTCTCAAACAATGTGATGTTGCTGATACTTACAGTCAAGTAGCTTAGTGGGCATTGCTTTGAATCCACAGAGAAAACTCTCAGATCTTGTCAGAGGAACAAAGGATCAAAACAGAAACACCCTTGAAGGAAGGTGAGACTTCCCTTGACTGCCCCAGTCCTCAGGGAACCCTTCTTCCTCTGAAATCAAGACTTTACTGTCTGTACCCTGTGTGTGTGGTACTGATCCAGTTAGTACTATTTCTATATGGGTATGTGCTATCCATTCATTGAAAAAAAAATATATATATATACATATATATACACATATACATATACACATATATACATATATATATATATATTTTTTTTTTTTTCTTTGTAAAAGCAGATTGGTTGATCTCATTGTCATGGACCAGAGAGAGAGAGAGGGTGGAGAGGGTGATACAGAATCTGAAGCAGGCTCGAGGCTCTGAACTGTCAGTACAGAGTCTGACTTGGGGCTTGAACTCATGAGCTGTGAGATCATGACCTCAGCCAAAGTCGGTCATGTTAACCAACTGAGCCACCCAGGCACCCAAAGAAAGGGTACTTCTTAAGGCAATGACCAGTAGTCATCTTTCAGTCTTAAGGTTCAGCTGAAAATGTACACCAAAGAAAATGGCTGTTGAATAGCTGAATTTACAGTCTTAGAATCACAGAAATAGGAGGCACACCCACACACAAAAAATTATTTGATTGATAAAATGAGGGCATATTTCATTGCTGGTTAATTTGTTGAATCAGCTCTTGTGAAGCAAAAACTCTATAAGGACAACAAGCAGTCATTAACTAAAAATACCAAAGAAAAGTCACCTTTAAGGCAAACTATTTCCAATCTAGAACCAGAACAATGAGTTTAATGTGAGCACATCCACTGCAGTTTTTAAAATTTCCCTCAAGTAACAACCTCACATCCCTCCCCAAACTGAGTAGATTATTGCAATTTTATACAACAGAAGACTTAGTGTATTATAGCAATATTTCTTTGCAGCACTCTTACAATTTTCAAATATTTTCTTTCTTTAATTCTGCATTTATATTTCCTGCTTGTTTCTAAAGAAACAAATAAAACGTCATTAAAAAAGCTTGGAACACTTTTATTAATGCAACAGAACTTTTGTATTGATTTTCAGAGAGAGTAAGTACTGTTTGTTAAATATGACTGTCACTTTATAGACCTGACTTCTTGGAGAAGATTTAAAAATGTGTGTGAATTAAGGAGTGGGGATATATATGGCTAAAATAGATACATTCAACTTACTCCCCCAAGCATTTATGGGTCTTCTTGTAATTCTGTAGTATCAGATGGCATCATGCAGATATGCTATAAATCCATTTCTAAAATAGAAGGGAAATCTTAAGCTGCTTCCTTTTCTGTAGGGTTAATATATGCAAATATTCACAAAAATTTGGGGGATAGTCATAAGAATGTAGATCTAAGGGAGACATACAAAATGTGGAATGGATCAGATGTCAATATTCAATCTAAAATGTGCTAGTTCAGGGGCACCTGGGTGGCTCAGTCAGTTGAGTGCCCAACCCGTGATTTCAGCTCAGGTCATGATCCCAGGATCATGGGATTGAGCCCCACTTTGGGCTCTGCACTGTGTGGAGCCTGCTGAAGACTCTCTCTCTCTCTCTCTCTCTCTCTCTCTCTCTCTCTCTCTCTCTCTCTCTCCCTCTCTCTCTCTCTCTCCCCCCTCTCCCCCCCCCGCCACACTTCCTCCACTCATGCTTGCTCTTTCTCAAATAAAAAAATAATAAGTGATAAACAAAATTCACTAGTTCAAAAACAAACAAATAAACAAACAAATAAATGAAATGTGCTAGTTCAGGTAGGTCCACAAGGCAGTAGAGTTACTGCAGAGCTGGACTACCAGGCCTACTTGCAGCCTATATCACTTTAGGGTTGGAGATGGACACATAGGTAGTGGAGAGACTTCAAATCCAAAACAACTAATCCACTACATCTCTTTTGATTTATGTTACTGGCTTATGATTGTTTCATAAGCATCTGAGCTATAGTACATGGAACTTAGGTTATTTAAAAGATTCAGCAGCAGATCATTGTAGTATAGTTCCTTTTCCTTTTCCTACTCTGAATTAAGACTGAGGTAGACCCTCAAGTAATTTTTTCTTCCCCTTCATAGATGCTCTATCAAAAAGACACAAAATACAACAGAGATTTCCAAGAATATGATCAACACCCTCAACACTAATAGCTAAGTAGTTTGGTTTAGTTTACTTTAACAAAGTGTTCTATTATTCATAGGAATATTTTATATGCATTTTTCTCATTTATCATGGAAGGCATGAAATGTAGATGTTTTAACCCTATTCTCAACTGAAGATACTGAGGCTCATTGCTCCCTAGTGCTCTGATTTCCTGTCCAGTCACTTTTCATCATGTGACAGCTGTAACCCAAGAGTGCTAAGCACTGTGCCAGTGATTCCCAACAACTGGTCTCTAGACCAGAACAGTTCTCAGGAGAATGTTCCATAGATGTGCAAGAAAATGAGAAAAATAAATATATTTGTAAATTTCATTCAATGCTTCTTTCACAAGGATTATTTCCATTATTCTGAGATTGTCTTTCCTAATTTTTACCATTTAAAATGCACTTTTTTTAATAAAATTAGGTTATATAAATTATATTTATTTAAGAATTTTACTTGGCATCTTTCATACATATGGAGATTTCCTATCAGTTACCACTTCTTTTTCATTTATTGGTTATAGAAATACAAACTACTAAATCCACTGTAACGAAGAAATGTGTTGATAGTAAAATTGGCACCCTATTCTTCCCAGACCCCTTTTAGACACCAGGCTTATTGTTGAGAGAAGATTATTACCCTTTTTCTGTTTCTGAGCAGCTCTAATCGAATAAGTTTCTGGAAAAGATCCAGGATCTAGAAACCAGAGGTTGAGATGCCACATGAGAAAGAAAGCAGATATGAGAGACAGGTTACTGGGATAAGACACAGGAAATTAAGATCTGATAGGTGGGAAGTCATAATTGAAGAATCACAGGAAGAAATTCTAGGTTCTTCCCTTATTTAGTACCACTATGATGGCATCCGTAATAAGACAAGAGCTGTATCATAGGCTCAGTGGATAAGGACAATAAGACATAGTCCAGACTATGCTCCAGGAATTCTTCATTCTGTGAAGTATCACATAACTCCATCCTCCTCAAACTGACTGTCAATGCAGACACAGCACCTGCTGTTTTCCCAGTCAAAAGGGACCCCTCCACGTGGCTCTCCCCAGACTTCTCAGTCTATCATTACAAAGAACATAGGCTGGATCAAGACATGCAGCTGCTAAAATGGAATAACATTAGTCTTTCCCACTGTTTGGTGGTATAGAGAGGCAGGGGAATGGAGGGAGGAAGAGGATGAGAATATGAATTTAATTTTGTCAAGATTAACATTTTCCCTTCAGTATTTTAATGTCTGCTACCATTTGTCTACTAGCATATGTGCTAGCAGCCGCCAACAATGCTTGAAAAAGAAATAATTCTTTCTCAAAATAAGCTATAGAAGATGATTCCTAAATCTTCAGCTTATGGTAGGAGGGTCCTCTATTTGCATATGACTTAATATTATTTACATATAGTCTGCTTTCCATAATAAAACTGTTCTGTGTAGGAGTTTAAGGTGTCCTATAGAGAACGTGATGACTATAGAATACTGTAGAATACTGCACTTCACAGATGCTCTCTACAAAGTAGCCAAGAGGGCTAGTGTGGTTGTCCTATTGGGATGTATTTATCTCCTCTTGTGAGTGGGGTTAAGTTTCTTAATATTCTTGTTAAAAAGGACTCTCCAAATAGTACAATTTGAATAACATTCCTGGACCTTAGACGTAGGAAAAAAAAAAAAAAAGAGGGAGTCATTCTTTAATAACTGAATTTTTATATGCATATATTTTCTGGAATGACTATTTTTTTTAAGAATTTTTTTTAAATGTTTATTTATTTTTGGGACATGAGAGACACAGCATGAGCAGGGAAGGGGCAGAGAGAGAGGGAGACACAGAATGTGAAACAGGCTCCAGGCTCTGAGCTGTCAGCACAGAGCCCGACGCAGGGCTCGAACCCACGAACTGTGAGATCATGACCTGAGCTAAAGTCGGATGCTTAACTGACTGAGCCACCCAGGCGCCCCTGGAATGACTATTTTTTAAGAATGTTTTCTTTCTTTCAATTTAAGTGATGGTTCCTTAGAGTGTCGTGCTAGAAAATCAGGTGTAATGATATCAGACTAAATAGCATATCCTGATATGTGTCATTGTTATGCAAACAAATAAATTACTTTGTGTTGAAATGTTCACCGCAAAAATGAATGGAACTCTTTGCCTCTGTGAGCCAATCTATTTATATCTTTGGACATTCATATGTCATTACGTGATGGATGTTTAAACATGAATGGTATGCTTTCTTTTTTATAATTTTCATTGCAGTTATAGCTGAAATTTCTTTACTGATTTTTTTTAAATTAATACTTGAGTGTAGTACCAGGCTATTTCCCAGATTTTAGATTAGTGCCCAAAACCCAATAACTTTTTCTCCTTCTGCTTCAACACAATGTAGAAACCCTAAGTATGTCCATTAAAAAAGTAATAATTTTGCATAGCTAGACATTTTATTATCTTGTCCAAGCAAATTAACAGTATAAGCATTAAGAATCAAAATAAGCAATTCCTAATATGGCCATACCTACTCTCTACATCTTGAATACTTTTGATTGTTGAAATGTTAATATATATAAATTTTAGTGTATACACTTTCTCATTAATCATCTCTAGTGCTTTTCATATGTGTAACCCAACGTTTAGACTAGTTAAATTTGTATACTGTATGAACTATAATTATGGCATTTTATTAGTAGGTAAATGGATAGAATGTCATACATTTATGGTAATGTTTTCTTTAATATTACTCTAGTGTGTCTGTTTAAGTGAGTTTGACAAAGCTTGTTGTAATTGCTAAGGAAATAATTTGCATTTCCCCCCCTCTCATCTGTGTAACGTAACAACTGTATGTGCTTGTTGGTATACTCATTAAATATAAGTATTGAGAATCAAAGTTTAGATTTTATTAAATGTTTTCACTTAAAAACCAGAAAACATCTTGGTAGAAATGTTAATCGCTGAAATCTGAGAAATTAATATTACTATTTAGTATCTATGATAATATGGAACTTAGATTTTCAAAATGCTGTAGCAAAGGTTCACTTAAAATATGCTCTTTTGTAGCTATTTACATCTCTATAGTCAAGTCTAACCACCATCTCTTCATTTATGTTTAAACAAAATTTAGTGCCTCTGTGTGTGTGTGTGTGTGTGTGTGTGTGTTACTTTTCCCACTGTATCAATCATGAATTGCTGAAAAGCTCCCATACCATGGCATTGTTGGAACTCAAATTTGGAAGTGCACAAAAGAACTGTATTTGTTGCCAATCAGAGGAATGTGTTTTCAAAACAAGGGTAACATTTTATTTCTCTTTCTCCCCAGTTCTGCAGTAGTGTAAGTGTTAAAGCCTGAGAGGTTTAGAAAGCTGCAGTGAATGTGTTAAGACTGTTAATGAAGCTTCTGAATCTAAGGACAAAATTAGCTCTCACACCCACACTGCGCAAAGTACAGCAACTGTCTGATAGAATTGCATCATGACTTTTACCTGGGGACACGGGTATTATATTCAGCTGAATTGATGAAATTGGGAAGACAGATGTGCCCAAAGGACATTTTAAGAAGCTTGTACCTACATAAATTGCTTGTGAAAAATCTCTAAAATTTGAATAAGAAACCAATGTAAAATGCCTTCTGCCTGTAAACTTCAGGTCATATGATATACATTATCTAGCATATCCTTTAAGGAGAGAGAACATTTGACTTTCTCTTGGTATCAGATGGTCTATATAATGTCAAGCCCAATGAATGTTTGTTTTTTTTTCCTTCTTATAAAGATAAGTACTTAGGACTAGGAGTTTAATGAGGGATGCTAATCTTCTATGTTGTTTGCTTAAAAACATTAAATTCAGGCTTTCATTGCAATGTGACTGGCATACAAAGTAATGAATAGAATTAAATAATTTGGATATTGTAGCTATTTAGCAAACATAATTACAAAGTAAAAACAGCAATGGTATTGAACATCCGCAAACAAATTACTAAAACTTTATTTTAGGTTCTTAGATATTGAGACCAGAGGATTCAATCCTAGTACCCTCCACATGTAAAGATAGATTTTTAAAAATGGACTACTTCATTCCATTGTTAAGATACATATCTTAAGAAATATTTTTACTTGCAACTCCATGCAATCAGTTCTTGACCATTTTTGATTTAGAAAGGCGGCAGATATTTAGGTTTGTTTTTGGTTTGCTGTTCTAAGAAATGTGGAAAGCCGATGTCTAAAGTCTAGAGGTTTGTGTTTGCTAACAGTGAAATGAGCAGGTGGAAAGGTTAGTTGTCTTATTCTTTCTTACCTTACACCTTCATGTAATCACAGAATATTATATACTTATATAATAGATTTTAGAAATTTCAAGCAGGAAATCACAATTATACAGAAAAATAATTTCATTATCTTAGAAAATTCTAGAAGCTGGGATTAAGTTTATATAACTGTGCAAAAAATTAAAGTATTTTTAAAATGTTAATTCATTGACATTTAAGATACTAAAAATCATCTGGTACTGACAGTCCTGACTCCACTTCTAACATATGCTTATTGATAATAGAGAAAAAAAAAATGATGAGGTCACCTTTGATATTCATAAAACTAATAGTCCTGTCCACAAGAGGGCATGGGTTTTCCATAGGAAAATGACAGCATAAGAAGGGGAAATAAATGGTTATAATAACTGACCTTTCTTTTGACTGACTATACTCTTAATTTTGTTTTTTAAGATATAACAACTTAGAATGGATTTGCATAAGGACACTAATAATTTAATTTCTTCATGACCCCCAGCTCTGATTTCCTACAGAATTTATTGCCTCTTCCACTCCTTTGTCAGTTCACATATAATTCTTTATTATCATGTACTTCTTTTTATATGTTCTTTCTTTCTAATTATATTGTAAGTCCTTGAAGGAGATAGACTTTTACTTATAACTCTCCCTTCCCATAGTAAAATACAAAACCTTTGTCCAAGGTAGGTGATAAATAATTATTTGCTAATTAAGATAATAATGATTTTGAAGTAATAAGATATTATTGTAACTACTGAAAGGTATGTTACTGTTGGAATTGACAGTTTACAAAACCTTTCCACATGTATCATTTATTTGTCTTCGAATAACTATGTTCTCTACTTTTAGTGTCGGTTTTAAACATTTTTTTTTATTATTCTCCAGTTTTGTGGTAGTAAATAAACTACTTAAACGAAGATAATTTTTAAAATGATTTTTGTAATAGTGAATAGTTTTCTCTTAGTGCTAAAAGTAAGACATTCTATGAAATTTCCTGTTAAATAACCCATAATGAGTTTATTTAGTTTTCTTCTTACCTCAGTAGCATAGCTATATTTGGAATTTAAAATTTAAAATGATTTGTTTTTATCTGAAAGAGAAAAAACTCCCACATTATCTCTTTATGTGTATGCAAAAAAATAAAAATAATCTTAATATGTGTGAATTACCTAACCAGAGATTCTGTAATATATTTTTGTACGTATAGTCAGCCATTAATAGAGAATTAATAAAAGCAATTTCTTGCCAGATTTCAGAGTTAGTAAATAGAGCTTACAGAAAAAATGAATCCTGAAGGATTACACAACAAAATTATAATAGAAATAATAAATTGGTAGTCAATTCAGTGATTAAAACCACCAGCTACCAACAATTACATTTATTAAGTCTACACTTTATTAAATCTAAACTGCAAAATGGAATAACATTAAAAAATAAAACTTTCCAAAGTCAGAATATGTATGTCAATGTATTTCACAATTTCATTGGCATCATGTAAAATGAATGTTAATGTCTAGTGTTTTTATCTTCTATATATTTTTCAGGGACATCACTGAAACTTCATACACTGAAGTTTTAATTTATTCCAGTTTAAGCGATTTAATTACTTAAGGCCATTATTTAGAACACATTTTAAGAAATAAATCTAATAAATAGAAACATATACATAGCTTTGTTCTTTGTTTTCTGAAATGGAGGTACCATATTTGAGGAAAAAAACCAAAAAACAGAACAACAACAAGAACAAAAACCTTACCAAACAGGATCCAGCAATGAATGAACTATTGCTTAACACTGCAAAATATGCTTGTCAATCTTGACCAACACATATAAAAACTTCATGCCCAAGATCTCCAGAAAAGTTGGCCAAAATCTCATAAATTATTGCTAGAATGAAAATCTTAGATTTCCTCTTCTCATAATTTCTTAGGTGAATATATGCCTTGATGAATTGTCCAAAGGTAGTTAAAAATGTTTTTGTTCTGTCAAGGGATTGTTCCAACCACAGACTGCCACAGCAATTCACCAATTGTATAATCTGAACTCTTAAATTTCAACCAGAAAATCTAATTAATTCATATTTGGTTGTGCCCTGGTTTGCCCTGCTTTAAGTGCATCTTATTTAAATGCAAGCTTCATTGTTAAAGAATTGATTTGTGAGTAGTATAGACAAAGATAATTTCTTTATGGTCACTTATAAAACAGATTATTGATTATGTCCATTTCATGGAGGAAATTGTATTCTGTTTCTGAACAAATATTGAGTTAACAGTTAAGTATATATAGGTCAAAGTTCACATAGTAAAATGTATTACCTTAGAAAATTAGAAATGTTTAAAATTTACTAATTATGAAACATTTTGACACAGAATAGTTTTCATCAAACTTTAACATGTGATGAAACTCATGCAAACCAATGTTTTTATGTTTCTTCCTAATACTTATTTTTATGCAACACTGCAGATATACTGTCATATAGACTCTTCTAAGGGAATAGGAATTGAGATTCTGCCCTCTTCTCTTGGCCAAACTTTGTGCCCCAGAAGCTGAATCTGGCCAGAAGTGCTTTTGTCTAATTCCACAAAAATACTGCATGGATCATAGGGAACACAGTACTATACCTCTACTTCACATACACAAAAATTTATTTTTTCTTTATCTTAATTATAGTACATATGCAATAAAATGCCCAGACCTTAAATATGCAGCTTAATTCCTTTACCAAATGAGTACACCAAAAATATGTGTAGGTTAATTTGCAATACTTCAGAACTCTTATGCTCTTTCTCAATCAGTAACCCCTTTCCCAGATGTAATCATTATGTCACTTTTCATCCCCATAGAAACTTTGGCTTGTTCTTGAACTTCATATAAATAGATGTGCATTTTTAATTATCACAGTTTTAGGAGAGGGGTTCAATATATCAATTTGGAATTATAATTATGTAACAACAAATGCTTTAAATTTATATAATAACTTACCCATGTATATTTATATTTTTAACCAGCATAAACTTCAGGATTTTGTTTGATGCTTCGTCATTTTTTTTTAAATAAATTCAAGAAACATAGAGATCCTGGGGCACCTGGGTAGCCAGTTGATTAAGCGTCCGACTTCAGCTCAGGTCATGATCTCACAGTTTGTGGGTTTGAGCCCCGCATCAGGCTAGGTGCTGACAGCTCAGAGCCTGGAGCCTGCTTCAGATTCTGTGCCTCCCTCTCTCTCTGCCCCTCCCCTGCTCACACTCTACCTCTGTCTCAAAAATAAATAAACAATAAAAAAAAAATTTGAAGCACAGAGATCCAGAAATTTGGGACAACCTTTTTTTTTTTTTTTTTCAGTAAATATCAGAGATGTTATAGTTGGCCAATATGGAGGAGTAATTCCTAAAATCATCACTGGATTTCTCTGTTCCTTGCTTCCTAGACCAAATGGCTTAACTATTAGAATATACTCCCAAAGCTCTTCTTTTAAACATTTTACCCTCATCCACAGAAATATATAATTGGAATGACAATTAAACTAAAAGAAAAAAATCAATGTTTACTACAATTAAATATTTTTAGTGCTGCAATTTTATTTCACTGTTTGGGATGTCAAAGTATCAAACATGCTTCTTTGTTCTTTGTTAAGATAGTGCTTTGCAAAGTGAAAGAAACAGTCCCCAGCCTACCAGATCACATGATTTCTTCACCCTTCCGTTAAATCAGAAGAAAAAAATAGGTCAGTTTTAATATCATTAATCATGTAAAAATATTTACAGCTTGGAGAAATCAAATGTTCAAAGAAAAATACTATTTAGGTTTACTTAGTTAAAAGGATCTGTGTATTTTAAAAATCAATTATATTGAGAATTTTCTTTTAGTGTCGAATTTAATTAAATTTGATTAATTTATTTTTAAAATGCTGATATTAACAATGCTTGCGCACTTGTTTTCTAAAAGTGCTCTCCCAGAGCAAAAAAGCAAAAATACTCCCTATAATTGTCCAAAGTTTAAATGTGTGATTTGTCCAACCTCACCCTGTGCAAATATGTAACATTTATAAATTTCTTACTATCACATATCTGGAATATACTACTGTTCAATCAAGATTCAATAATTTTGTTTTTGTGTCTGTTTATTTGCTTTATATTGCATAAGCATTTGGGGAAAGTTCTCTCGTCAGGCAATTTGCCTCATATTTCTTGTTTGCTTCGTTTTGTTGAAAAGGAAATCAGGCTCTGGAGCAATCTTATCACAATATCATTACTTTCCAAGTATTGTTTCACAGATTCAAGTTTTTTCATCTATGTTTTCCCATGAGTTACAAATCTACAAGTCCTATTTTTGCCCCTTTAGTTCACTGATATTCTGTTCACCTCAATTAAATACCAAATAACATGTATCAATTTAAATTTTTGAAGGACCTCAGGAACTCCTGTTAAAGTGCAACTATCCTATTATTGAGCTTAGCTACCCAATGTACACTCCTCAGAAGATCTATAGGATCTACTGCTTAATTATTAAACTCTATAGAGTCATTAATCAATATACATGGCAAGATTTTAATTATCTGTCAGAGCCTTTCTCCCAATACCTCGTATAGAATTAGTAAGGGTAGGAAATGGCTTTCCAAAATACAAAACACAACTGTGTCCTAGCCAGCCTCACCAACATGCACATCTTTTATAGTGTATTTACTCAGCAATTTGAAGTCTTAGATTACTTGTACACATATCCATTTACCATACCAAATAAGACCAGCAACTCTATCTCTGAGGATTTATTTTTAACTACAGTAATACAAGAATATTTTCAATAAGCACAAGAGGATAAGACAAAAATTATTTTTATAATTTAACAAACATTTATTGATAAACTTCAACAGATATTGATAAAGTCCATTCTCTCATAGACCTCGGATTAGTTCTCAAAATGAACTGGTCCAAAGAGCCAAACTAAGGTTTTAACTAGGGTAGATCCAAGCTCAGTTTTGAAAATTATGACTGGGTCCAAAGGCAATTCTGAGGCTTACTTCTGTGAAGAGATGAGATAAATCTTTAGCTACACAAGAACACAAGGTACATGATTTTATTTGGTAACAAAGGGACAACTTTTCCACCTATAATTTCACTGTCTAAAGTATAACATGTTTATGTAGAGTAGTGCCACTGGGATCTGGGGGAGGGTTGCTTGGATTCAAATTCCAACTTTTGAACTCATTATCAGGTAAGCATGTGCAATTATTACTTAGCCCCTCTATAAGCTGCAATTTTTTTTGTTGTTGTTGTTCAGTGGACATAACTTTAAAAGTACTTACTACAAGAGATTGTTGTGAGCCTTACATAGATTATGTAAATTACTTAGTACAGAGCCTGGAACATGGCAAACTCTCATTAGATGGTAGCTATTATTATTTTTATTGTTGTGCCATTGCTATTATTATATGGGTTTCTAGTAATATAAAACACAGAAAAAACATGTTAATACCTAGTAGAAATCTCAATTTATAAAGTTCTGATAACCGACCGAATTGAAATTCTAGAGGATTCAGACATGCCTCTGGACATGTCAACCATTCATCTCTCTAGAATCTCTAGGCTTTATTCTGTATCAAGTCAGATTATCAGAATGGTACAGACCAGGACTGTATTACTTTGGCCCCCTTCAGAAATGCCTTCACAGAACTCTGATTTGGCATCATGCCCATGGTCATGGGCATCATGCCCACTGACCTTCTTATCAAAGGTCAGTGCAAGAAATGGCCATATGAAGAATGCCTGTGCTCTTTTTGTAAAGCTGCTATTGAAGATTCTCCCCATTTTATGGTTTAATGTCCCTTAGACAAAGACTCTTATTATAAATTCTTCTTAGAGCTAAGTTTAATGATTTTAGTATGTCTGTTGTTTTGCTTTAAAGTACCTCATCCTTTGGGGAAGCAGAAAGGGTTTTAATAATAAATAGAAGATTCCTTTCAACATGTACAGTTCTAAAAAATATTACCAGCAGTAGCTGATGACCCATCATCAGGAACGAATGAAAACCGATAAATTCGTTCTCCTTTTCCTGTTTCAAATTTAAAATGTACTCTAGTAGGAAATATTTGCATGTAAAAAGATTACCTCTGAGAGAGGAAAGGGATGCATTGCTGATGATAAAATTTCAGGGCACAGACTCTGTAGTCTGTGCAGAGGGCAGAGAGTTTTACAGTTTTCTTTCAAGTCACATCATATAAACTGCAAGTTGCAAATTAGCAGACCTTTGTTGTTTGGACTGCACAATGTTTTAAAAGATATTGTGAAGGGCATGTGTAACACTTAGCTATAATACAAGCATTTGGGCATCTGTTGTCATACTCAAGACCTTTTCCCTGTTAAATTCATCTGTATAATCAAGGTCATTTTCATACATGGTAGAATTGACATTGATAGTTGCTTCTGCATTACTATAGGCAAAGGAGTCCCTTGAACATTAATATAAAAGCTTGTAAAACTTGGAGCAAATAATTTCTGAAAAGCTAAAGAGAATATGGGAAAAACAGGTTTACATAACCTGTTAAGTCCTTTATGCTTACTTGCTAAAATAATACTGCCTACTTCTGTTCCCTTTAGTGGTCCTGTGGGACCTGATGATGGTCCTCTTAAAGCATGGAGGAATGCTCAGAAGTATTAATATCACTACTTCTTTCTGAGATTCTGTTCTCTTCACCATGGAAATGGGGGAGCCAAGAGAACCAGTTTATAAACTATCAGTTTATAAAAAATATATGTTCTTGATGGTAGAGTTTGAAATATTGTTCTCATAATGAGGAGAGTATAGTGAGTCTATGATAAAAGTGAGTGAGTGTAAACTATGCTGGAACCAATAACAGGAGAAAATGACTATTCTGCAGCTTGGAAAATACTACCAGGCATCGGCCAGAACTGCCAGCAGATAGGAACATACTAAACAAAATAACTTTGTCAGTATCACTTGGCCATGAATTTTCTTCCCTCAACAGTTTCTAATAAACAGGCATATACATGAATTACCTATTCCAAGTATCTACTGAAGTTATGTTTACCAATAGATATTTTTTATTAAATACTATTAATAATAAGGCTCAGTCATTTGTAAATCTAAAAAAGTTAGTTAGATTTTAAGCATGCTCATTTGCTTTTAACACTATTCACTTAAAAATGGGAATACTTTTCTTAGGATACAGTGACCTTATGATTATTTTTGTCTCAAAATTGGGACTTATAAACAGATTTGTCCCTCTACTTCCTAAAACAAAACCTTTTTGGGTCATCACAAATCTCCCAACAAAACAAGATGGAAGATAATACTCTAGGATTTTTTTTCTTCAGGCAAAATCTGAAAGTCATTTAGACCTAAATGTTTTTCAAAGATATGAAATCACAACATACTCCAGCAGGGAATAGTTGTGGATTTATAAAGCAATAAAAGTTCACAAACATGACTATGTAGTCATGGTTCAGCTGTTTACGTAAGAGTTTCTGTTCCATCAGAGTGCGTGCCAAGATATTTTGTTCAGCAGAGGACACTAAGACACAGAGAATTCTGTTCTAGAGTGTGAATTCTTATTCTAGAGTTCTCTCATTTTATTCACCCACTCATATAAACCTTTACTCGTTCTTATGTTTATTAGAACAGTCTGCGGACCTTCAGCTTTTAAAATTGACAAGCTAGTCTTGTGTCTTTGAATCATCTGTTTATTGGTTAAATGCCAATAGCTTATTGAAGTACCTCACAAAAAGGACCTTATTTCTTACCTAAATATCAATGCCTTATGACTTAATTATGATGATAGTTTTAAAAGATTCATAGAGTAATTTAAAGTTAATCAAATAGAAATGTCATTTTTGATGTTAACATTTAAACAAATAATCATTTGTTGTTCCATGTGGCAGAGATAGTTTGACAGTGTTTAAATGCATGACCCAAACTATGAAAGACATAAATAGGCTAGACATTGAAGAAACATAATCTTTCCAATTCCATATCTTTCATTCTTTCTTTCTGCAAAATGGGTATATGGTAACATGATGAGACATAATTTGCCTCATGCACCACGAATTACCCATACAGATGTATTTCTAAAGGTATGATTCTCTATTCAGAATGCTCATGTTGATTATTAGGTGAACATTATTTATAAAAGATACATTAATATATTTTTCAGTTTATTAACACTTACCACAAAGATCTAATGGAACATTTGAATTAATGTAATTACAAATAAAACAAAATGAAAGTAAAATAAAATAAAATAAAATACAGTTCTCTGACAGCAACTTCAAACATTAATGTGGAATTAATTTATAGCAACTGCTATTTCAAGAGAGAAAATGAATTATAAGAGTACATACTGACTCAAAACCTCAGGACACTAATAAATATTGTCTCTATCCTAAAGTTTAGGGAGCTATGAAGCTAGTATAAAATATTATGTATTAAGTATTAATTTAGTTTTCAACCAGGATTCCTACAAGAGGAAGACTTATGAGATGGCTCCACTGTGCATTTTCCCTTACAATATTTGATCCCAAAGGCACACTTTAACTAAATTTGACAGCAGGAAAGAAAGTCAAAAGCTAAACATCATCACACAAATTTTTGAAACAGGTGACAGCTAATGGCCCAAACAGTTTGTATTAATAATCAAATACTGGCTACCCTGTGGATCACTACCGTGTGCTAATGAGGGGAGCCTTGCTTTCTCTCCAGGCAAACAGCTCTCCATGAAGCTTCTAATACTTCTAAAAACTAATGGATATTCAGAGAGAGAATACAATAGTTACTCTCCGCTCCCACAAACTGATATACCTGTAACTCATAGGAAATCCAATTGGTTGGGTCAAGAGTTGAGCTTTATTTATTTTTAAACCACTTTACCTTTAAGCCATTTTACTCAGACTTTTGAAAGCAGAGTTAAAAATATTAAAAAAAAAAAAACATTAAAATGCTTCTACTCAGTGAATATTTCCAGGGTTACTGCTTTTGTTTTTGTTTTTTGTCCCCTTAAAGGAGGAAGGTAAAACATTTTCTGGATACCAGAACTTTCGTTCACTTCTTTTGGCCAATAATGCCTTTTATTGAGAATAAACATTAGTATCCTGCAATCTTGAGCAAAGGAAATGGTATCTAAGGTCAAGGCATGCAGTGGTAGCCAGTAACCAAACTGACAGATTATCATACAACTACAGTCACTGTTTGAATCAAATCATGCTTTTGTGTCCTTTTACACATGAGGTCCTCACATTTTGTACACATACACACAAGAAAATGTCACAATTGCTGGGAAGCAATTCCTTATGAATCATAGGGTGATAGATTGCTTTGCTATTCTCTTTTGGTTATATTACTTTCTTAAGAAAATTGCTTACAAAATGCAATATGTATAGGATCAAATAGCTATCATCTGAATTTAGCTTTGCATGTCTCTCAATTCACCAGTGAGTTACCTTAATTTGCACTGTTTTCTTCCTCTTTCACTGCCTTGTTGCTCAAATACAACAAAAACGGTAACTGAATCATTGCTAGTTGTTCTATGAGTACTTTGAACAATATATATAGTGGCCTATATTGCTTTATGCAATTTTTTTTTCTTGTAGAAGCACTACGATGATTCAATTTTCTACTTATTTTTAATAAAACTGGACAGAATAATTTTCTCTATTAAAAATCACACCCTGGAGGGGC
The DNA here is from genome assembly GCF_018350215.1 of Panthera leo. Classification (NCBI taxonomy): domain Eukaryota; kingdom Metazoa; phylum Chordata; class Mammalia; order Carnivora; family Felidae; genus Panthera; species Panthera leo. The sequence continues at coordinate 37,931,858 of NC_056687.1, forward strand.
GCCTGGGTGGCTCAGTCGGTTAAGCGTCCGACTTCGGCTCAGGTCATGATCTCGCGGTCCGTGAGTTTGAGCCCCGCGTCGGGCTCTGTGCTGACTGCTCAGAGCCTGGAGCCTGTTTCAGATTCTGTGTCTCCCTCTGTCTCTGACCCTCCCCCGTTCATGCTCTGTCTCTCTCTGTCTCAAAAATAAATAAAAACGTTTAAAAAAAAAATAAATAAAAATCACACCCTGGATATTAAGAACTGATTTTGAAACTGTGTCATTTATTAGCTACATTAACAAAAACTTAGCATTCTCATCTATAACACAAGAAAAGTACTACCTGGCCCACTATGGTTGTCAAAAAGATCAAATATGGTAATATATTTAATTACCCAATGAATGCTTAATTTCTTTCCAGATGTAAGATATATTTATACTTATTTTAGTAATTCCATTCCTTTTTTATTATTTAGCAATTCTTTTCCTTTAACAATGCCTTTCAATGAATAAATGTATTATTATCTTTTGGTAAACTTTAGTCTTTATTATTTCTTACTAGTGAAAACAATGGCTCAAATAGAGAAGTCTAAATTTGAACCCTGAGGTAAATCCCATTGGGTTTAAGAAAGGGACTTATAAAGGCAAATGTCCATGGGAACCAACCCAAAAAAACACAGAAACAACAACAAGGTAAATAAATGGTGTGTGTGTATTTCTCCAGATACAGAAAAGCGAACAGGACAGTTTTCACTTTTCTCTTAACCTGGTTGCTTTAAAACACCAGAACTTTATCCTCTCAGAGTTCTGGGTGCTGAACTCTGAAATCAAGGTGTTGGCAGGACCAAGATCCCTCCAAAGCTGCTGAAGGAGCCTCCTTCCTGCCTCTTCCAGCTTCTGTAAGCCTCGAGTATTCCTTGGCTTGTAGATGCATCATTCCATTCTCTTCTTCCTTATCTCTTAAATGGCTGTGTTCTTGTATGTCTGTGTTTGCACTTGGCACTCTTCTCTTGTATGGATACCAGTTGTCATAGGTTAAAGGTCTGCCCTACTCCAGTCTAGGTCTATCTTAACGAATTACATCATCCACAACCCTATTTATGAATAAGGCTGTATTCTGCAAGTAGTGGGACTTAAGATTTAAACATATCTTTTTGTGGGACACGGTTTAACTCATTAAGGAAAAACTATAAAGAAAACAAAACTTGAAAAATTTGTGAAAGCAAAAATAAATAGCAAAGAACATGATGGAAGCTAAAAATATACGGAATGGGGAGGATATAGTAAAATGTTGAGGCTGCATGTGGCTTTTATGGCTCATTGTAAAATAGCTGCTACTCAGGCATAAATAATTTTTACCATAGTGGAACAAAGATCTAATATTAAATATCTTAATTTCCAAATATTAGCAACAAATTCATTTTTGTAATATTAAGTGAGGAAACACCGTGAGTTCTGTGCACATACTTAATAACAATGACGCAGCATTCAATCCATCAATTTTATCTAAGATCAGAATTTATTTCTTTAGGAAAGTGATGGGTTTTGGAATTTTGAAAATATATTAGCAACATAAAAATTTTTTCCCCTTAGATCACTAACTTGTGACATACTACATAATTTATCATTTCATAAAGATAACTACATGTGTACACAAAGGACACATCAGAAAAGAAGATTCTGAAAAGAAGTACTCACAAGTTGTCTTCTAACTGTATTCAGAAACAAATAACAAGTGATATTACAAAATGATTATGCCAACAGTAATCTATCTTAGTTTTTATAAAACCCCAGTTTGAATTAGTTAACTTCAGACAAAACAAAGAGTAAAATAATACAAGCCCTATGTGCCTTTGTCTCAATTACTAATCTCTTTGGACATCAGTTTCCTCATCTAAAAGTTTCCTTCAACTATTCCCTGTCTATGCTTTGAAAAATATACAACTCAATTCCCTTTACTCATCTAGGAGTATGTGTATATATATATATATATATTTTTTTTTTTAAATGTATTTTCTTTATAGAAAATTTCATCAAAATATGTCATTTCTGGAATATATATGTTGAGTTTTGATTAAACCATAAAGCATAATCACAAGTTAGCTACAGAGGTATTCTAATCCTCTGTTTAGTATGCAGCTGAAATGAGGGACTAGCTGAACACTGTTTGTAACAAAGATTTCATTGTTTTATTTCCACTGTGGCTTCCTCTGCTTTACTAAGCACATCAGAATCTACATTTTGAGTGCTTTTGTGAAGCATTGTTTTTCCCTTCTGTTGTCAGATTCACATAATATATTATAATGATGGTCTAGAATGCCTCCTGGCCTTTATTATAATAAATGTATTCCCTTGTTATTTAATTCATTTAATTTTAAACTTATGTGCCAAAAAAAAGTAAAGTTCTAGATCTATGTGCTTAAGTAGAAAAAGTAGAGATACTTCAGGTAACAAAGTGAACTGAGTTGACATAAACTAGTTCCCATTTCGTTTATATAGAAATGCTAAAGAAAATATAGCAACCATAACAAAAGTAAGTTAATACAACAAATCTTAAAAGGAAGTAAGAGAAATCTCCAGATGGTAAAACAGAGCAAGAAATCAAAGCCAGGGTGTTAAGGGCACAATCTAATCTCCAGGAGTCTAGATGTGTATTCCTCTGGTTTATTGTGGCTACAGATTATGGGTTGGAGATACTAAGACACATATAGGGGGCAAGGTGTTGAGCCACTGTGAGATCAGTAGATGAAACAGATTTCTGAGTAAATCTGGGACCCTGTGTGAACCCCCACACCCATGATGATATGATAAGAAAAATAGTATTGTCAGGAAGAAGGTTATCTGCTTTACTGGATTTCTGGGTGTTAAAAATATCCTTTTTGATAAGTGACAATAAAAATATAGTAAGCAGGGGTGTAGTTTTCTGGACTTTTATAATCTGCTAGGTACAAGAAGCACCAACTAAGATACCAACATAATACCTCGCCTAGAACTGGCAAACTCCCTAGGGACCTGGTGTGTGTGTGTGTGTGTGTGTGTGTGTGTGTGTGTGTGTGTGTGTGTATACATATATATATGTGTATATATATATATATGTGTGTGTGTGTGTATATATATATATGTGTATATATACGCACACACACACACACACATATATATGTATATATATATATGTATATATACATACAAGCACTTTGATATACAAGTGCTTTGGATTAGAAGCATGTTTCTGGAATGTCATTCCAGAAACATGCTTCTAATCCAAAGCACTTGTATATCAAGGCAAATATCCCCATAAAGAAATAATGGAAACTCAGATGATTCATCCCACAACCCAAAAATATTCATATAAAAATGATTACTGTAATAATACAAAATAATAAAGAAAATACAAAACATAAAGAAAAATAAACAAATTAACCTGCAGTTACCTTTGAAAACCTTCAAAGGTGCACGTGGCTGGTGTAAAGAGACAAGAGAAAGGAGGGGTTTTGTGTAGGACGACTTTCATTATCACTAACAGAATCCCTGCTATCTATTGGCTCAAAGGAATCTTTTCCTGCATGAGGGCCACTGTATATGCTCACATGGCTGTTGACTACCGTACAGTATGAATAAACTCTTGTCATATACTGTATGTAATGTAACTGGCAATAAGGCAGCAGAGGAAAGGGTCTCTATCTGCAGGCAGCCTGACCTAGAATGAAGCAAAACATTCCTAAGCTTACTCTTCTATGGAAAAGCAAAGGACTGTCCATAGTGCTTTGAAGTGACAAAAAATACACTAGTGCCAGTTGTGGGCACCTTCCAACATCTCAAAAAATCACTAATTTCTACCAAACACCTCATCCTGAGACAGAGCATGTAGCATGGGAGATGATCATCCGCAATCCTCCAGCAAGCGAGAGAGAGAGAGAATGCGATTGTCTCAGTTGTAATCATGTGATGTTTGGCGTTACGTACTACTCCTATTGCAAGACATCACTTGTTTATCTGTTAAAATTTATATAAATGTTTGCCCCTTTTGCAGAATACTTGAAGAACAAGTTACTCACAATACAAGTTTTATTGTATGTTTTATATACATATAAATGCATGTGTGTGTGTGTGTATTTTTTAAGATAACGGAAGATACATTTCCAGAATTATAAAAAAAGAAGATATATGAATCCTAAATTTGAAGATGCACACTTAATATATATACTATATATATAGACACATATATATAGTAAGGAAGTGCTATGACCCTGTTTGAATGAAACTCTCATGTCAAAAAATAAACATAGATTAATAATAATAGTGTATAAACTATATGAAGGAAAATAGTCCAACCAAATATGAAGAATAATGAACACAGCATAGACATTTGTTAACAGAAAAATGTGAGACTGTAGAATAAGAATGTTTAACATCAAATGATAAAAGAAAATTACAAAGAACATTGAAAGATAGTTTAAAAAGTCAAATTTTAAATGTATCTGGCTTTAAAATGTAGACTTTAAGATGTAGGCATTGATGTTAAATTTAAACTATGGGTTAAACGGTAACTTGCTGAACAAGAGTAGAATAGTAAACTTGAAGATAGTAGAAATTACAAAGGTGCAGTCCTGAAGAGGAAAAAGGGGTAAATATAACAAAGGCATATGAATGATAAAATGAAGCAGTGGAAAAAAAAAAAGAAAGAAAATGAGGGAAAGACAATATTTTAAGATATTGGAAGCTACATTTCCAGAATTATAAAAAAGAAGATATATGAATCCTAAATTTGAATATGCACACTTAATCCTGAACAGGATAAAAAAAAATTCCTAAACCTAGACCCAGTATAGCAAAATTGCAGAAAAAAAAAATTAAAAGTAACCAGAGAGTAAGGGTAAATTACTTAAAAAAGAAACAAGATTTAAACTAACAGTAGATTTCTTATCAGTAAAAATGAAGACTGAAATATATTTTCAGAATCTCCAAGGATTCATTTTATATATGAATATTTTTTCAGTTAAAATTGAACTAAAAAGAAGACCCTTATTTTATTTAAATTTTAAAAAAACTGTGACTTAAAACATTTAGAAAACACTATGAATAATGAAATGATATTGAGTTAGGCAGACCATGATTCAGGGTTCTATTTTAGCAAGTAAGGGCATCATCTGTAAGTTTTCATTAAAATGTCCATCATTAGGTTCCCTTTCTAATAATGTGAAATAATTTAATGTTATATTTCATTCAACTAAATGAATAATAGAATTCACTTATTAAAGTAGCAACTTCAGGGCTCTTAACTAGATTGGATGGTTAGCATGGTTAAACTGTGACTTCTTTCAAATAGTGTGTTTTATGAGACAATAAAATTTAAAGGAGTAACTCAGATGTCCTTTTTTCAAAATCAGTTTTAAAGTTAAAGGCAAATAAAAAAAACTTTAAAAAATAAAAAAAATTCGCTAAGAACATGGTATGAAGACAGATGTTGTATTAGAAGTTCTGAGAATGAATAAAAAATCATAGCTATTGGAGTATATGAAATGTCATACTCTCATTCATTTTGTCATTTATGCCTCATCAGTCCCTTAAAATAGATATTAAAATCTTCTTTTGATAGATATAAGCTAGAGGTCAAAATTATTCAATATAAAATTCTATTACATTTATATAACTAAAATAATTACTCTAGAATAGTGGTTCTCAATGGGGGCAATTTTGTCCCGGAGGGTACATTGGTAATGTCTGGAGACATTTTTGATTTTCATAACTCTGGAGCTGGGATATCATTTGATCCAATGGGTCGAGATTGGGGATGCTAACTATCCTGCAATGAACTGAAAGACTCCCCACAATAGATAACTATCTGGTCCATAATGTCAATAGTGTCATGGCTGAGAAATCCTGCTCTAGAATGTAGATCAAATGCTGATGAAATTCAATAGTAAAAAATATGCTCTGTTTAATATAAAATCAAAGCAAAAATAGGAACTTCCTTTTTCTACAGTATTCTATGTGGTCAGAAACTGATTGGCACCTCTTAGATACTTGGTAGTTTTCACATAACACAAGCTACAATGTGAAAATTTTCTCTCTGCAGGCAGTCTCCATAGTATGATTGCTGTAGCGGCCAGAAGTTGTCCCCTGGCATCAGTTTGGTTCAAGGAGACAGTCTTGACAATGTAGCAGATACACAACAGGCCAAGACTTCCACTTGGCCCATTCTAGTTTCAGAATTCTACATGCATTCTACTGAGACAAAAGTAATAAAACATATTGACACACTTCCCTTTAAGTATTAATGCCTTATCTTCTCCAATGTCAGCAATCTCTCAGTAATGTAGCTTGCTCTAGTGCTGATAAAGCAGTTATTTTGTTTTCTGTAACTTCCTTTTGGGGTCTAGCTCATTTATTTTTAATTCATAATACTTTCCAGGATTTTATCACATCGATTACTGTATTTCAGATACCAGTTATCATGGTCTATCTCTCTAAAAGGAAGTATATTGAAACTAAAAATGAAATTTCTCACAGTGGTGATTTATTTCAGTTTGATTACTTTTAAATTCTACCAGCATCTGTTATAATGCCATTCTAGTTGAGAAATTCCTTATGTATGTTTTTAGATGATAAATCTTGCATTTTAAGTGAAAGAATTTTAATTAAATCACACATACAAAAACTATATTGTTTAAAATGCATTAATGATTTATTTTAACTAGTATTATAGAGGAGGTATCTATTGGTTAAAAATAATACTTTCTCTTTAAAAGTTATAGGAGGTACTATGTTGTCCTCAATTTCAATTTGCATGTTTCTCCCAGAAAATATTGAAAACAATGATTTGACCCTATTAATTTTTCATGAATTGGGCTTATGAATCTCAAGATCTGTTTTTCTAATCTGAACTGCGCTACATATGAGTCTTTGATCAGTCAGTACATGAATAAGGAATGCTGTTTTTCAGAATTAAGAGGAAATGAAGCCTAAGGAGATACATTACAGAATAATAAGTACTAAATAAAATATAAAAGTCTTAAATTTTAGATCTCATTATATAAATACTACGTATTTTTAGACCAAATCATTGGTATTCCTGCTACATTTTGCACACATAGAGCATAGAGTAGCATTTTATATAATGCATTTGTCCTCAACCATATGTATTATTTGATAAACTAGAATAAATAAATTTTTGCCCATGCATAAAAATTTTCTTTACATATATGTACAGTGAACAAAAATATCAGAATTTTATAATAGATTATCTCTAGGGTACTAAATGAAACTTTATAGAATGCTATATGGAAGAACCTTACTTACCTGAGAGTCCAAGTACATTTCAAAATACCTAATGATTGCAATATAATATAAATGTCTCCCACCAAGTTTTTATAACCTTGATAATGGTACAAGAATATTTCCCATGTTATGTAAAAAACTATTGCTCTCTAAAATATTCCACTTTGTTTGCCTTTCCTGATTTAGATAGTGTGTCCTGTTATTTTTTTCCTCAAGATGTCATTTCAGTTGTCATCATCTTTTAGTCATGTCTTCATCTTTCCATGCAAAACCAAAGGCCTGGATTTCAAGCTCTACATTTGAACACATGTCTCATGCAGAGGAATGTTTTCTAATTCACAGGCTGTTACACTTTTCACAAGGAGTCTACACCTTTGGTGCAAAGTGTTTCATTTTTACCTGTTGGCAACCTGATGACACAAAGTATTTGCTCATAATGCTGTGATCCCTTGCGTATGACTTGTCACCAGGCTCAGGAAATTGTTAGTAGAACTGTCCATTCTGAAAGCATAAATAGATAAGTATGTAAAACTAATGGAGAAAAAAAGTATATTGGTTTCTGTTCTGTATATGACATCCTCAGATTAAAAAAATTATTTCTTTATTCCTTCCCTTTATAAACAAATCTCTGTCTTCAGACAGAGCTCTTGAAAAGGGCCTTCAAGACTAAGCACTAAGACCCATTTTGATGATGTGAACATCCACATGGAGCCCAGATGCAGGACAGGGGTTATAGCCTTCCCAAAGATACAGAAGTTCTTGGATGGGATGAGAATGTCACACTTACTCAATTAAGACTAATCCTGGAAAAAAAAAGACATTGCTCACTTGCTTATGCAGACACTTTGGGAAGCCTGACAAGTCAAAACTGACTCCAAGGATAACTATTGTCATTATTCTCTCAGTGTGATATTTTACCTCTGCCAGAGCTTGTCTAAGTCTGTGGATTGGCCCTGCCCACTCTATACTTCAGACAATTTAGACAAAACAATTCTCCCTTTTTTCTTTCAGTCTTCTTAGCCCTTCCAATCCCGATTCCCCATAGCACCCATATTCTTGAAAAGTTTATACTTGTCCTCATTTCCTCACTTGTCACTCACTCTGAAACCTGATTCATTGCTGCCGCTGATCTAAAAAGAAATATAAATTCAGTCTTCATCCCCATTTCCTGGCACAGAGCTTCTAAAACCCTTGGAATTTTCTGAGTGGTGGGAAAAAAGGAACATCTTTTGTTATTCATTATTCACCCCTTTCCATGGTACCTGCATTTATTAGATGATCCTTGGGGGATTGGAATTGATTGCCAGAAGAACCAACCATGTATTTAGAAGGTTGGCACATTTAGCCCCACATCTTATCTCCAGGGACAAAAGTTGGACTATGCATTGTGTTAATCATCAATGGCTAATGACTTAATCAATCATAGCCTCCATAATGGGACCTCCATAAAAAAACGAGATGGCGAGACTTGGAGACTTTCCAGATTGCTGAACACATTAAGATGCTGAAAGGGTGCTGCCCCTGGAGAGAAGATGGAAGCTCCATACTTTTACCAACATACTTGCCATATGTGTGTTTTTCCATTTGGCTATTACTGAGTTGTATCCTTTATAATAAACCGGTAATAGTAAATAAAGCATTTATATGAGTCCTGTGAGCCATTTTACCCAATTACCCAACACTGAGGGGGACCATGGCAAACCCCAGCTTATGGCTGGTCAGTCACAAGTACAGGAAGCTCAGACCTGTGATTGACATCTGAAATGGGGGGCAGTCTTGTGTGACTGGACTCTTAACTTGTGGTGTCTGTGCTAACTCTGGGTAGATAGTTTCAGAATTGAGTTGTGAGATAAAAATCTGATATATAAAATGCTGTGAGTAGAGATATAAAAAATGTTATGAGTATAGAATAGAGAAAAATGTTTTCCTTTCAGTTGGTATTTCTCTTTACTGCCTTCAAACCCATTCCTCTGAAAGTATCTCATGAAGGTTATCAACAACATCCTTTTGACCAAATTCAAAGGAAATCTCTAAGACTTTACATAAACTAGACTAACTTGGCAGCATTTAATTCTAATTATATATACATATGATTATATACATGAATTTGTTATTGAAATACTCTGTCACTTTAACTTCTTTGTCCAGGTGTTTTCTCAGTATTCCTCCTACTTGTCTAAACATTGCCTTTGATCTCAGTAAGCAGTTCCTACTTCTGCTCTCACTCATTACCCATCTACCACACAGCCCAGCTGATAATTCTCCTGGCATATACCATGGGGGACTTGATAGACATATCCAAAACTAAACTAGATCCTTCTAACTTTGTTCCCCTATCTCTGTTATATAAGCTTCTCTTGGGATTCTGTATTCACAACCCGACTATCCAATTGCAAAATCATATCTACTCTATCTATCTCTGATATATTTCTAGCGTCATTCTTTCTGTGTATTTCTAGAAAACATCTCTCTCTCTCTCTCTCTCTCTCTCTCTCTCTCATAATAATCATGCTAAAACAACAGCATCATGACTTGTTTTCCTTGCTTCAATATTCCACCCCCCATTGTTTTGGTACCTCTAGAAAAGTTGCTGTGGTCTTTCTGAAGTACATGCTTACATAAGTCAGATTTCAATCTTTCCCATAACAGCCTGTATATGAAAATATGAGAATGTGATCTTTGAGAGAATAAGATTGTTGAGAGCATGATATGAATTAATGTACATAAAATACCTAAGACAGAACTGGGCATGCAGAACATCAATAATACTTACTGTGTTGCTGCTAATAAAGATAATATATTTTCCATTAGCCTTCAGTACCAGGAGGGCATGGAGTTCATTCTACTGTACACCTGCTGTGCCTATCACAGTGTTTGCACAAAACTTAATACTCAAAAAGTATTTGCTCAATAAATGGATGACAAAAACAATAGAAACTTGTATAAGACTTTACTTGTTTCAAAGTGTTTTAATGTTCTTTCTCTCTTTATAAGAAGGATATACTTATTACTGTTCCTATTGGTATATGAGATTGAGACTCAAAATATTGAAATCATTTATGCAAAGTCACAGAACTCTTGCATAACAGAACTGTCAAAAGCAAGTTTGTTAGATTCTAAGCTCAAGTCTCTGACACTTCTTTCACATTTCTTAATGGCCGTATCAATTAAATACAGTCATATTGAATTTTAACCAGGAGTCTGTGTGTGGTTTGAGGAAGGCACCCAAAATAAATCATAGCCTTTTGATTCATACTTCTCCAGACATATTAGTGAATTACAGATAAGTAAAATTGCACTTTCTCAAAGAGGTATATATTCTATAAATATGACAGTTTGTTGTTTACATAATTTGTCCCTAGATCCCTCAAATATATCACCCAAATATATCCCCCAAATATATCACCAGGACATAATATATGAAATGAGCATGATTCTGTGCTAAAAGAGAAGTAGGATCTTTGTACTCTCTTAACAAATTATTTTATATTCCTCTTGGCCTCATTCCAATTTACGCTTGTAGATCTCTGTAGTTAAAAACATGTTCTGAGAGTCTTTTCTCTATTTCCACTGTCCCAGCTTCCACAGATATCGGAGCAAGTCTAGCCTTTGAAGTCAGCAACAGTGTCATAATCTTATTTCCCATTAATTAACTGTGTGCTCAGTTTATCTCAACATGCTCTCTCCTGGCAGCTCCACAAGACCTTGCCCTCTGCCACTGGTTCTGCACAGAGCCAGAGTTTACATAAAATTAAAAATCAAAGCAAGGTTTTAACTTTGCTTGGTTATTCTTACCTGGGAAAGAGCCTGGCAATATAGGAATATGGAATAGAGACAATAGTGCAAGCTGTAAAGCAGAGATATGTGGTTTTGCCTCTTGGTCAGTTACTAGCTCTCGTGTGGGGGAGGTCTTGTAACCTTTCAGATATTCAGTATCCTCTTCTGTAGAAAGAAATAATGCCCGTTCCATAGAATTGTCTTCAGTTTTCAGAATTAAATGAGTTGGTAAGCTTGTGAGTGTTAAACATAGCTCTGAGCAAGTGGTACATATCCAATAGTATATATCCCATTACAGAAAGTTTCTCCTCCCCCCCTCTTCCTTCCTTCCTTCTCTTCTTTTTTCTCCCCTTCCTCCTCCCTCTTCTCCTTTCCCCTTGTGACTTCTTGAGTAAATTTTTCTCTTCTTTCCACCCTCCCCTTTGTGGTTTTTAATAACAATGAATTATTTTTCCAAACTATGAAGAAGTTAATACTGAATATCTACCTTCGGTATGTTATCACTGAATTTTCTATTAGATGCCCGACTTTAAAAATCAATTTCTGTCATTCCTTTAAAACTTCTCCATTTAACAGATATTTATTGAGTGCTGGCCTCTGTGTTCCAGTGATGGTGCCAGGAATTGAGATTCAGAGAAGAGACACAAGGGTTGTATCTTACACTCAGAAGCAAACAAATGAATTCAAATTTGAATCTAGAGTTAACATGTGAAAAAGTGTTTTATGAAAACGTAGAGTTCATGTCTGAAACATAATACTTACTATTGAGTTAACTAAAGTTTAGATATAAATAACGCAATATATCCTCTCTTAACTTTCTCTGACTCCCTCCATTCTCTCCTCCCCCTCAAATAACCTGTTTCAAGGCTCAAAGAACATGACAAATATTCTCAAAGACTGAGATTGGTTTATTATCTGAGTAAGCAACCTTAATCTCAAGTGTTTTGTGTGGATCTAAGTGATTCTAAAGCCTCCATTGTTTATCTAGGGAAGTGTAATTATCTGGGAAGTTGAAAAGGAATTTAAAGACAAGAAAATGGAAATTCTATTTGTGTTTTTACTGAAGAATGGTTATATTGGTCAGAACATAGCAGGTATCCAAGAAAATGCTGACTGGCCAACTTGAATATCAGTCATAGAAAATGTGGACTTAGTATATTAATATTTCTTTTGGGAAATATGACAGAATATATTTTTAAATATCCTGAATTTATTTACATTAAGCCAATGAGAAAATAAACCTATTTTGAAAGTCGAGTCAGTAAATATGAATATATTTTCAATATTTAGAACTTCTATAATATCAATAATCAATATAATTGAAATCAATTTTTGAGTGATTGTTCACAATGAATTCGGATAATTTATTAATCAATTATAATTGGATTAAGTTTGGATAATTTGGCAAGGACATCAAAGTATTAGTTTCTTTTAGTTGTAAATGCTTAATGAAACAGATTAATGCCCACCTCCATCTTGCCCACCCCCACCCCCAAAAAGAGGCCTCTGGTTAACTTATATCTACAGGCTATGTTCCTAGGAGATTTAAACATTGAAAGTGTGATTTAACCATGGTTGGAATACAAATACCTAGTGGGTCAGTGATAGTGGTAATTAAAGTTATTTTATAGTTTTTGGTAGTATAAGCACAACTACCACAAAAAATGAGGAGATATAAGGAATAATGGATACTTAGAAAGTTCCAGAAAAATACTAGATTGATTTATGTTTTGAACAGGATATGAGGGTTGACATCTTAATGTCTGTTATTTTATAATTCAACTTGTAATTTCAGGCCACAAAAATCTAATGTTTCTTTTGTGTTTTCACCTGAAGTTAGCAAATTGCTATGGGTGAGAAGAATTGCTTTTCCATGGCTTAGAATTCTACACTTCTAACAATTCTAAAATCTCATGCTTTTAAAATGTATGACTTAAATAAAGAAGGAATCATCTCTGTGTATGTGTAAGTGTCCATACGTATGCACACATATATAATGTGTGTATGTGTTTGCTCAATATTCCAAAAAGTCATCCTATAGTCTAAATTTAAAACCAATAAAAATAGGTGTTTTTTTCTTATTATAACTATTCTCTTCTATTGATGGTATATTGCAAATCCTAATTTTATTTATAGATTTTGTTCAGCTTCTTCTGTAATTTATATACCATCTCATAATTAAATTCTATTCTGAAGTAGGTAAAAACATTCTAAGAACAACCATTTGAAAGTGACCTTTCAGCTAATTTAGCCATTCCACACAGACTCTTCTGCCTCCTCATACTCTCAATTTTCTTTAACAGCTAAACTTTAGATATCATATTAAGTACATAGAAATATATTTTAAGCCTGATAGATGAATTTCTGTGATGATGATGATTATTATTATTATTTTTGTCAGAAGGCTTCTTTCCACATCCTTGAAGAGAGAAATATGCATTCTAGTTGTCATTTTAGCCAATTACTACAAGTGATTTAGTGCCCTTCTGTGGTTCTCTGGTAACAAGTAACAGGTCCCTTATAACCTGTTATATCTCTGAAATCCTTAGCATTTTTCATGAACACATATCTAAAAGGCTCTGTATATCTTGCAGGTAAAAGTGTAAACAAAACAGAACAAAACAAACCATAAGAGCTTTCAAACATTAAAAAGGCCTTTGTGATATATGTGTGTATAAGTATCATATATATACATATATATCATATATACATCATATATATTATATATCCCATTTATAATATTATACACATATTATACATTTACAGGAAATGGATTAGGAAAAAGTTCACTATCACTTTATCTTAATGTAAATAAGTACATCTTTGCTTGTATAAGGTGGAATTAAAATTAAAGTTTGGGTGGCTCAGTTGGTTAAGTGTCCCACCCTTGGTTTGCCTCAGATCATGATCTCATGATTCATATGATTGAGCCCCATGTGGTACCTCTGTACTGACAGTGTGGAGCCTGTTTGGGATTGTATCTTTCCTTCTGTATCTGACCCTCACCCTCTTGTGCGTGTGTGTTCTTTCTCTCTCTCTCTCTCAAAAATAAATAAACTTAAAAAATTAAAATTTGTACACCATCTACCAACCTGCCTTACCATTGCTGGGTTATTCTGATACTATTTGGAATGCTCCAAAGTCCACAGAACAGCCAATGACAACTTTTAGGTTATTTCCACATTTCTAATTTTCACTGGATACAGCAGGATGAGCAAATTATGATAGACTTTTCTCTTCCAAATCAATTTTAACACAGAGATTTCCTCAAGTGTCACAAATTCTGAAATAGAAAGGATTAAATTTTGGATGTTGCAAACTCAAACCAACAAATAGAATTTGATCCTTAAACATCTGAATCAAATGATTAAAATGTGTAGTAGATAGACTGAACTTTGAAAATATTAAGTTAACACAAAACCTCCTCTTTAGGAGGTTTGTATAGATAAATATAAATTGATTTGCCATTGTTTCTGTAGTGTACATAAAGATATTCATGTTATATTACAGTATAATTTCATATAACTATAACCTAATTTTATGGATTGAATTATATTCTCCCCTCCCCCACACAAAAAAGATAAGTTGTAGTCATAAATCCCATTACCTCCAATTGTGTCCTTATTTGATACAGAACCTTTACAGAAGTAATTAAATTAAAATGCAATCAGTAGGGTAGGTTTTAATCCAATGTAAGTTTGATATTCTAGGAAGGAAAACTTGGACACAGACACAGACACACACATAAGGAAGACTATGTGAGAATACAAGGAGAAAGTAGTCATCTACAAACTAAAGAGACAGACACAGTCCTTAGAAGAAACCAACTCTGTGGATACTTTGATTTCATATTTCCAGCCTCCAGAACTGTGTGACAATAAATTTACATTCATTAAACCACCCAATTTGTGGTATTTTGTTCTGGCAGCTCTAAAAGTGAATGTGCGTATTTATTTTTCCAAAATATCCAATGTGTATATATACATATAGAAACATATGCATGTATGCATATATATATATATATATATATATATATATATATATATATATATATGTATGTATAGGTACATCTATTACCTATATTATATAACAAATATATATTTGAATGTGAATATATTAAATATTTTCATATATTTGCATATATTACAACTAGTCATTCTTAAACCATTTAGAATTTTGTATTTTCCTTAAAGTACACTTTGTGACAGCAAATGACAACATTCACTCTTAGATTGGTCTTTTTGAAAGAAACACAATAAGACATATTGGAGAATTAGAGTTTTAGTTTTCCCACTCAGTAATATTTACTAGCTCTTCTTAATCTTGAAAAATATAAAAATCAATTTCCTTGACTGCTGTTTAGGAGATAACCCAATTCTCACAGTTCTGATTAAATTCATCTTGAGGATAATATAGTTATTTTAACATATGGTAGAAATAAAGTCACTCCTAGTACAGTTCTATTTCAGGTTCACATAAAAGAAACCCTACATTTTCAAAGAATTACTGGAAATTTTTATGATGCCTGGAATCATAAGGATCTCCTTATCACCTAGAAATATTTGGGCCATTAACCAGCAGTGTGAACTTGGCTGCTTCACCTAACCTCTCACTCTATTTTTTTTTCTGTTACACAATAGAAGTGTTAAACTGGATGAATTGCTTCTTCTCTCCTGAACTCTCATGGCACTTATCTTCTCTTCCAATAATATCACATATTTCCTTATATTACTGTTTTTTTTTAACCTTGTTAAGCGTTTGTATGTTTTTACCTTTACAAGGTTTTAAAAGTACATGAAGGACAAATGCACTTTTTATTAAATTTTAAATTAAATTTTTATTGCACTGTTTGAGAAACACTGGTACCACTGGTGTATGCATATTTTATTTTTCTGTTTATTCATTTCTACATTGCTCAATGCATTTTTCTAATATGAATGCATACTTTAATTGAAATAGAAAAGATAAAATATATCTGGATTTTTCCTAGAAAGGCTACATCTTTATAAATACATTAGAATTTATTACTCCTTAAAAAAATCTTCTGAAATTGTATAACAATAAATTTACATGAAATTACAGTGCTATATGGTAGGAAATATTTCTGTTTCCTACCACAAATACTATCAAATTAATTTCACATTTTTTTCACCAGAAAGGGTCAATTTATATTAGACACAGTGGAACTAGATAAAATGAGAATGGCTATGTTGAAAGTTTTTTTAATGTTTTATTTATTTTTAAGAGAGAGCTCGGGCTCAAGTGGGGGAGGGGCAGAGAGAGAGAGAGACACACACACAGAGTCCGAAGCAGGTTCCAAGGGAACTGTCAGCACAGAGCCTGATTTAGGGCTTGGACTCAGGGACAATGAGATCATGACCTGAGCTAAAATCGGATGTTTAACCGACTGAACCACCCTGGAATCCCTGTTGAAATTTTTAAAAAGACAAAAATTGAATGCATTTTTTTCTTAGGATGCTAAGGCAGATTTAATAGGTTATAGGAAAAGAGTTCAAAGGTACATAAAGAAATATTTTCAGTTTGACTCAAAATGTGGGTATGTTTAATAGAATTTCTAAATTATTTTTAATTTAATATTATTTGACCCAGAATTATTTAAAGGAATTAAAAAATACATATTTCCCAGTATATTTTCCTTTTTAAGAAAAGTTGGAACCTTAGGATTTAAGATAAAAGCCCTATGACAAATTTAAGACTTTAAAAAATATATATGTTTCTATTCTGGCCTTAGCAGTACAAAAAATACATTTTATTATTAATCAAGGCTGTTTTAAAATGAAATAAATTTATTTTAGTCATATTTAGTATTTCAACGAGTTCCTGATACAGTTCTCAATAAATATATTATCAGGAGATAGACCATATTTTTAAATTACCTACCTACTAGTTGTAGGAGTTATTTAATAGAAAATAACCTTAGATCCATCCCCAGTGTCTTAATTCAATATTAGCTAATTCATATCTTTAACATGCACTCCAGGTGACTCTTCTGAACACTCGAGTTTAAAAACCACTAATCTGTAGGAAATGACAGATGAGATCTTTAAATTATTCAAAATTATCAAAAATTTCCAAAATTATTGTATCTCTCAGTGGAATATATGCTTTCATGTAAGTCGGTTGGGACCAAATGATTTGTAAGGTAAGAATAATTTCTTGTGAAAATTGAGGACTCTAAGATGTTTCTGAATAAAAGACCATCCAAACTCAGTTTAGAGGGGCAAGAAGAATATAAGTTTCCCAGAAAATAATGGGGTTTTACATTAACAGATACATGGATGGGTAATTTAACAAGAAAGGACTATTCTATAAAGAGTGGTCTCAATAATTTTAGTTTAGAAAATATTTAAAGGAATTGTAATCCAAACCTCCACATAGTTTAAAAATAGTCTTTTAAGGCAACTTTAGAGTATTTAATTTGGCATAGTGTACATATCTGTTCTATTCTCTAAGAAGAAATGTTGGGAAAATGATTAGCCTTGAAACTGAATCAGATAACCTGTTAAGTTTATTTTAAATATTTAAAACCATGTCTATTAAAAATAATAGTTCATATTAAAAATCATTGATTCTTTCTGGGAATACTGTCACTAAAGAGCTGTCCTGTGATGCCAGCAATTATGATGATGATTTTTAACTCTAATACAGTATTATTTATACATATATAATAGCAGTGGAGTAGAACATCAGTAAAGATCAGCATCTTTGACAATTCTTTTTTTTTTTTTAACGTTTATTTATTTTTGAGACAGAGAGAGACAGAGCATGAACGGGGGAGGGGCAGAGAGAGAGGGAGACACAGAATCGGAAGCAGGGTCCAGGCTCTGAGCCATCAGCCCAGAGCCTGACGCAGGGCTCGAACTCACGGACCGCGAGATCGTGACCTGAGCCGAAGTCGGACGCTCAACCGACTGAGTCACCCAGGTGCCCCGACAATTCTTAAAGTGTCATACACATACTATATGACCTAGACATAGTTAACAATTATTAAGATATAAATTGAAAATTTCAATGGCCAGAATTCTGTATGAAGCTCAAACTGCTAAACCTACAGCTGGTTCCCGTCTGTTGAGACAGAGCTTGAGAAAGGGTCAGTAGAAGTCCCAAACAATCCTGGCTTTCTCAAAAAGTAATTGCAGATATAAAACTGGTCAATAGTGAAACAGTGAATGCAAGCTTATTTTATACTGCTGGATCCTGAGAAATGCAGACTCTCAAATTTCCAGATAAGAAAGTAACAAATATTTTGTGTTGTCTAATGAGTTTGGGTCTATTACATAGGGAAAATGAAATATCCCACCTTAAAAGTGTGATACACTAGAGGGTTATATTAGATAGAACCAGAGCCTATTAAATGAAAACATATAGAAAGACCTTGTATAGTGGAATTCTTGAAAAATTGTGATGGCAGATATTCTTCCTGGAGTCTGTAGACTTAATCTTTGAAATAATGGGATATGGGGAAGGAATGGAAATTCATTTGGGCTGCAACCAGTGTCTACAAACTTGGGAAAATTGGACTTAATTACATTCTTTTCAATTCTTACTATATAAAAAACTAAGTGAAATGCATGCTACTTTAACATGAAAACCCTACTTCCTAAATAACTACAATTGCATGTAAGGCATAAACTTTGGAGTCCTAAAATGAATTCTGTGTATTTTGAAGCTTCCGTGTCATAAAACAGTTGTAGAAATTCAAATATCTTACCGTTAAATTAGATGAAAGACCCATTTCTAGCTTGAAAGAAGAGTAAAGGATTTGACTAAAAAATCTATTACTTTTTTATTCCTATTAATTAACACAATGCTTGCAACACAGTAATAAGTAGATATTTATGTTGTTGGATGAGCTAATAGATTATACTCATTGTCCCATCAAATGCTTTAACATTTTTAGTACTTTTGAACTTAACTTTGTTTTATATGTAAGAAACTGTTTACATACTGTAAAAATTTTTGCAACTATTATATTTTTTAGAACTTTCTATCTTCTCTTTAGACACATATGTACCTTATATTACCCCGTTGGTTCTTAACATAAAGCTCCTATAAGACTAAATCTTTGCATTACATACTGAATTGAATCTTGCAGAAGACTCTGTGTTTAATGTTTTAACTATAAAAGAATAGTACATGATTGTATAAAGGACTTTGATTAAATGGAATGATTGTCATATACCATAACAGTGATATACATAAATATGATAATCTTAATTTTTCAAAATACCTACATCATTACTCCATTATTTGTAATATGAGTCATTTTAATAGTAAGAGGGAATGTTTCTTTCTAGGTACACGTTTGAAAAAAGGTAGATAAAGTTTACATAGTTTGATTACAGACCAAGTTATACATCTATATTATATATATAATGCTTTGGAATAACTTTTTAGTGTTGAAATTCACTTCTGTGCATGCAAATTGGGTAATTGTGTATCTAATTGACCACTTAGTTTGTAGTTGAGTAATTATTGTTGTCAACTGTCCGTTTGCACATTAAATGAAGATCAGGTGAAAATGTTAATTAGGTTAATGATTTAAATATTTTTTGTTATTGAAGAAACATGTTTTTCTGCTCTTGCTGAAGTTTTGAAATTGCTAGTGAGAATGTTTTCGCATGCCCTTCCAACATCGAAGACCCAGATTATAAACTAAAATTCAAACTTTTGATTGTGTCAGTATATCTTATTAAGGGAATCATTTTATAAAGGTTCATTATTAATACATTAAAAATGTCTTCAGGTTAATTGAAAAGAGCTATTAATGTGAGACAAATACTGGTTGTCTCAGTGGTGTATTAGGGACTTCATGTACTTACGGCCACATTCTATTTGATTTCCTGGCCAGAAAATCTTAACATATACAATTTATTTCCTTTTAAGTATGTGTATCAGTGAATGGGTACATGTTTAAAAATGGGTACATGCTTAAAAAAAACTTGAGGGGCGTTTGGGTGGCTCAGTGGGTTAAGCGTTTGACTCTTGATTTACTCGCAGGTCATGATCTCACAGTTTGTGGGATTTGAGCCCCACATTGGGCTCTGTGCTGACAGAGTGGGCCTGCTTGGGATTCTCTGTCCACCTCTCTCTCTGCCTCTCCCCAACCCCTCTCTCTGTCTCTGTCAAATAAAATAAAATAAAATAAAATAAAATAAAATAAAATAAAATAAAATAAAAACACATTTTTTTAAACCTGGTAATCAAATATTACCTTTATTTCCTTTAAATTTGAAAACAATTAAACAATTTTATAGTAACTATAACTGAAATAATACAGAATATTTTCATTTTAAACAAAAATAATTTGACAGCCTAGAGGTTTACTTAATATTATTTTTTTTTATCATTTCTCCTAGGATAGCAGAAAACCTTTTATGTAGGCTTGCTTAGTCAATAAGTTGTAATCAAATCTCTCCTGGAGCAAATACTGGATGATTTTCTATCATTTTTTTTCAAATTATCAAAACTGCCTCAAGTAGTTGGGTCATTAAATAGCAATAGGTATCAACAAAATGCAGCCTCACATCATTAGTGCTAATGATGTCTCAGGCTTGCATCTAAAAAATGATGTATGGACATCAGAATAATTTAGGTTGATTTCAGTGAGAGATATTTACTGATGTATAGTTTGTAACATAGCAATTGCCATAGGATTTTATACTAGCAATTGCCAGCTCAGGGGAAAGACACAATGGGAAAGATTTTGACAAAAATATTTGTATCATATACCCCAATGTTTATAGCAACACTCTCAACAATAGCCAAATTATGGAAAGAGCCTAAATGTCCATCAACTGATGAATGGATAAAGAAATTGTGGCTTATATACACAATGGAGTACTACATGGCAATGAGAAAGAACGAAATATGGCCCTTTGTAGCAACGTGGATGGAACTGGAGAGTGTGATGCTAAGTGAAATAAGCCATACAGAGGGGCGCCTGGTGGCGCAGTCGGTTAAGCGTCCGACTTCAGCCAGGTCACGATCTCGCGGTCTGTGAGTTCGAGCCCCGCATCAGGCTCTGGGCTGATGGCTCGGAGCCTGGAGCCTGTTTCCGATTCTGTGTCTCCCTCTCTCTCTCTACCCCTCCCCCGTTCATGCTCTGTCTCTCTCTGTCCCAAAAAAAAAAAAAAAAAAAAAAAAAAAAAAAAACGTTGAAAAAAAAAAGAAATAAGCCATACAGAGAAAGACAGATACCATATGTTTTCACTCTTATGTGGATCCTGAGAAACTTAACAGAAACCCATGGGGGAGGGGAAGGAAAAAAAAAAAAAAAGAGGTTAGAGTGGGAGAGAGCCAAAGCATAAGAGACTGTTAAAAACTGAGAACAAACTGAGGGTTGATGGGGGGTGGGAGGGAGAGGAGAGTGGGTGATGGGTATTGAGGAGGGCACCTTTTGGGATGAGCACTGGGTGTTGTATGGAAACCAATTTGACAATAAATTTCATATATTGAAAAAAAATATTTGTATCATAGAGTAATAGTGAATAGTGATAAGTCAAAGTTCATCTGTAACAAGTAGCATACACATGCTTTACTACATCATCAACTTGACCTTAAACATTTGTTTAACTCAGGCGCCTTAGCAAAATGATTCTAAACTTTAGCTAAATTTTATATCTTTTAACAAAGGAACACATTTTTTCCTTCTGTTTTCAAATGTTCATATATAGTAGTATCTTAAAAGGGACCTTAATATTAGATTCTCTACCTAAATATCTAAACTTTTAATGTTTTAATTTCTTCAATTGTGAGTACTGATTTAGTTTTCCCTTGAATGCTGAGGTTAAATTAAAAATAAAACATGAAGAAGCTATTAAAAGGTGTGGATTCCCCAGTTATTAATGTGGTATGTATATTGAGAGTGAAAAAGTAATATGAAGGGGAATCCCTGAAATAGATTATCCATTGTAATTTAGTGAGTTATAGTTTTCAAAATTAATAAAGTAAAACTATAAAATTAACCAGATTGACAGGAAAGTGAGCTAGTACAAAATGGAAAAAAAATGGATATATTTATGAGATTACTTCTATGTTGTGAAAATGTAGTCAAATGAAAAGAAAAAAGAAAAAAAGAATGAATGAATGAAAAGAAAGGAAGAGAAAAAAAGATGCAAATAAGTAAAATACTGCAAACAAAAATGTCTTCAGTCTTTTTGAGAATAAGTTGTTATCTCAAATCACAAATGACGTCACCATTTCTAATCTATTTTGAAAAATTTTACTTTCAATTGATAACTCATTCATTCTGGCTTCCATTCTCCACCAGCATTAAACCCCCCCCCTCAAAAAAAAAAAAAACAAAAACAAAAACAAAAACTATAGAAGTCCTCAGTTACTTCCTAATTTCCAAGATCACAGTTGCCTTTAGCACTTCCGTCCACTAAATACTGATTTTGGCTGTAACACCGCCTCCTCGTTCACACTAATCAGACTTCTTCCTTCTCTCCTTGTGGAATCATCTTTTTCTTTGAATCTTAAAGGGTATATAATCAAGTATGTATCTTCTGCCTTTTTTTTTTTGTCTTCATGATCTACTTCCTCTTCTGTGAGGGATTTGTCCATTCATATGACTTCCATGATGTAGAATCTCTGGCAAGATCTGATTTTTAAGTAGTTTAATTTTCCTATTACATGTCCTCGGAGGTGGTATGAGTGTTTTGGATCCTATTTGTTCCAGTGAGTTCTTTATTCCTCTCAGTAGTGTACATTAAAACAGAGGGACACAAACAATAATAAACCAGACTAACTGTCCTCTCTACATGTATTGCTTTTTGAATTGTGTTGATATGCATTAAACTTCTAAACTAAAAATTTGAATATCTTTGTCTTTCTCACTCATTGTCACCTGATTGGATACCCATATTCTACTTGGCACCCAATTTCATACTTTCCATTTTTCTAAACATATCTTTATTTTATCGGGTCCTATCTTTCAACGTCATTGCTTTCACCTCAGATTATTAACATTTATTTCTGAACTCACCATTACTTATCCCTTAAAGTTTCCCCCTTGGGTGCTTTGCCATTGCCAAGTAACACCATGTCCTTTACAAATTTGCTTAATCCAACTTCTCAATTCCATCTCTTGACATTTTCTTGAATTTCAAATGAAAGTAGTTTTTTTCTTGTGCATTTAAATAAAAACTTTAACACTAGCTTGTCATAATTTTATTGGTTTCAGTCTGATTAGATTTTAATTATTAATTTTAAATTTAACAATAATTTTAAAAATTATTTGCATTAATTTATATATCAAAGCCAAATTATTTTCATAAAACATAATGAAAAATTGATAGTTTTTCTCATCTCAGCATTTAAAAAAAGAATATTTTAAAAATTGTATATTAACAGAGCTAAACAAATTTCATTTTTTATGTTGAAAGGTATGAGTTATATTGTCCACTATAAACTTAGACTAGTTGATTAGAATAGTCAACTAGAAATTATTAATTTCAGCAACTAATATCAGTGATTTTTTTGTTTGGGAGATAAATATTATGATAAGGTAGGACACTGTATTATTAAGAGATAAATATGAGATTGTTGTGAATGACCCTCAAATAATTGAAAATAAAAATTTTACATATGAGGGATTTTAGAATTTTTAAAATTTATTACCATTTTAAAGATATAATTTATCTTAAGGTTGATAAGAATATCAAAATCATAATAAAAGGAGCAGGTGCTATAAAGTTTAGATATATGCTTGATAGTCAAAATTTGACTATTTCAGTGAAAACATACTTAATATTTTGCTCATCCATCTACCATCTCACCCCAAAACTGCTCTGGCCAGTAACAACTGATTTAAAAAGCAAGAAATTAGAATGTTAAACTGTCACATATTTAGCTTCAGCAAACATTCATATTTTAATGTGATGATTTATCTGAATTCTGATGTGTAGCACAGTGCAAATGATATGGCTTAAATCTAATTTGAATTTTAATGAGAGGCAAGTACTAAGACAGTTTACAATGTCCCAGATTCCTCCAAATATATTAATTATCTCAAGGAATAGTTTTGTAAGCTAAATAATATTTTTCACTGTAAATTGGTGATGTACAAAAAGCATGAAAGCAAATATTTCTTTATATTACTGTAATTGAGATAAAAATTAAAAGCCTAGGGACTGAAGGAGATAACCTAGTTACCCTTTCTGACTTTCAAATCACTGTTGATCATAGGATCTCTGCCCTCCGGTGAACCCACTATATTCTTGAAATGGGGCTTAGCAAGAGAACTGAATCAAATTCTCTTTCCAAATACTAGTTGCCACTTTAACAATCCAGTCTTAGTGTAAATGAAGCAAAGGGGCAAGATCTAAGTATTTTTGCCTTTGAAAAAATCTCTAAGCACCAAGAGTAAGCCTAAATCCTGAGTAAGAGAGCAGGTAGACAGGCTTATTACATGAGCATTTGTTTGAAATAGAATTTTCGTTTTCTTTATCTTCACTATTTTTCTTATTTCACAGTTTCTTTGTCTTATAAGTCTTATTTATAAATTCTGTTGTGATATTCATATAGTCTCACATATTTTTAATCTTTTGGATTAAAAGCTGCTTCTATATTAGTATCTAGACATTATACTATAGGGAGATATTTACAGTGTTTGAAACATGTTGCATTTTGTTACACTGATTCAAAATATGGCCTTAGCCTCACTGTCTTCATCCGCACTTCTGCATATGCCAAATATCTGGAAAGATCTATTTAACAGATGCCTGTTTACTCTAAAGTGATGTTAACAATCCTTATCAGACTGAATTAATTAATTGAGTATAGTAGGGGAATGACTTTCATAGATGATGTATGTGCCTGCAGGAACAGCAAGCCTTATCTGCTGGTTACATATAAGTGCTTTCACATTAAAATTGTGTGTCCTGTGTCATAGGCAAGTCTAGTGCACCATATACAAAAAAGATATTTATTAGATACATGCTGACTTTCTTCCATTTAATGAAAACTCCTTAGCACTGCTTAATCCAATCCACTTTTATATCTAGATATATTTCTAAGGGTACACAGCACTTTTAATTGCATTTAACCGTTGTGTTAGCTGGGCACAACTTCATATGAAAGAATCTCTGCAACAGCTCTGGACAGATCAATAATATAGTAGTAATAATAATTGTTGTTAGTATTGCAGCTTACAACTTATATTGCATAATGTTGCAATAAGTTTTTATTGTGCAGCATTTTATTTAATTCAGCAAAACCTCTGTGAGTTAAATAATATTTTCTGGTACATAGCAGGCTCTCAATAAACGTTAATTTCTTGCCTCTACACATAGATTGTTGAATTTTTCAAAGTCATGAGCTAGGAAGGGGCAAAACCTGAACACAAACTACAGTTTTTCTGACTCCTACATTTTCTCCTGTTTTGAGTCCTGGTACTCTTTCTACTGAATACCAGATGACTGCAAATGCAATGACTATGATAACAAAAAGTACTGAATTTTGTTTCCAGATTATCCAAGAATCCCAGTGAAATGTCAGTTACTTGAGGAGGAGGTATATCATCCAAGTTGCATTTATTATGCTTAGGCCCACGAAGTGAGGATAGTTAGTAATAGTGGGTGGTTAAGTTTTGAACAAGTCCTTGGGGTACCTGGGTAACTCGGTTAAGCATTGCCATTGGCTCAGATCATGATCACACAGTTTGTGGGTTGGAGTCCCCTCGGATCCTGTGGATCCTGTGTCTCCCTCTTTCTCTGCCCCTCTCCCGCTCTGTCTCTGTCTCTCAAAAATTAATAAATGTTGAAAAAAAATTAAACACGTCATCAGGACTTGTCTCCACTTAAAAAAAAAAAAAAAAAAGATGGATGAGGCCAAGAAGAATTTTACATATCTGATATCATTTAAAATGCCTTTGCACCAAGCTGTAAAATTTAAGTCTGTTAGCTGATATTTATGATATGGTGAGGAGGCTGTGGAAAATACTCTTACTCCACCTCCATGAGACTTAGTTCCTTGATTTGTAAAGCTGAGATTATAAGCCTATTTTGAAATATGCCAAGCACTCTGCACTGGCACATAGTGAATCTGCACCAAATGTCAGATATTACTATTTGAATAAAAACTATTACTGCAGATAAACAAACCTAGTCTATTTAAATAATAAAAGCATCCTTAAAAACCTAGCTAAAGACAAAGTATTGAAGTATAGATTTAAAACATTGAAATAATATACCTCTAAGAGAGCATGTGGAATTTCATAGAGCACATATTAAATAGAGAATGTATCTTTAAATTTTATTTTCTCTAGTTTCTATAGTTTCTCATTAATGGTCTTTCTTGGTCTTCTCAGGAATAGAAATTTGTGCAAACAATTTAATCTCTCTCGCTCCCTTTTCTTTTTTTGTCTGTGCCTTTTGTTTTCTCTTCCTTTTTTATTCCTTTTACTGTTTATTTTTTTCTTTCTTCTTTCTTTCTTTTCTCCTTCCTTCCTTCCTTCCTTCCTTCCTTCCTTCCTTCCTTCCTATCTTCAGGTGCCACAGGCATTAATCTATAGGCATTATTCAAAGTCACTAGGTTAATTTTGTTGGAGTAATTGAGTTTCCAGAATAACTTTAGTGACTTGATATCACCAGGCTATACTAATTGCTTCTAGGGAATTGCCTAAAGGTCAGGTTTATCCAAAATTTAGGAAAATTATTACTATAAAGGAAATTCTGAACCCTATTGTATAACCAATGAAAGCTATATAACCAATGCTTCTTTGGTACTCAGTAAGTTTTTGTTCAGTGAAATATCCTTGCCAACTCTTCTATTTTTTAGATACCTCCTAATATTTTTAATCATTCTACCTTTATATTCTATGACATACTTGTAATATATAAATTTAATAAATGTCACCGTTAAGGAAAATGGTATTTAGGCCTTGTTAGTAGAGAAATAATACTATGTATTTTCTTATTTTTCTATAGAGATGTCAAGGTAATTGAATATAAGAAAAGCATGTGAATTTTTTGTCTATTAAATGATTCAGTGAAGATAGGGATATTAATTTGAATAATGGGTTAAAATTATCTGAAAAAGTACACTTTAATGCTACATACTTTTTAAACTATTGGATATAATTATGTGAATATAGCTTAGGAAATATTGAATTTCTAATAGTAGAATCCATTTGGCTGGAACTCTTTATAAAGAAATAAAACCACTAAAAATTAAAGCCTCTGCTATGTGATGTTTAGCAGGAAATTTTACAACCACATAATGTTCTCTGCAATTTCCGCAGGAAGAAATTTTAGGGATCTTAACATTTTTTTTCTTGTGGCTGCTTCTAGATTAACTGCTAATTCAATAAAACTACAGCCTTTCTGTGTGTGTGTGTGTGTGTGTGTGTGTGTGTGTGTGTATACATACACATATGTATATATACATGCATAAGCACATATATATGTGTGTTTGTATTGACAAAAATCTATTTTTTTAATTAATACTTGCATCTTGAGTATGTATTCCACAATGTGCTTTCTAATTTTTTGGTTCAATTTATTGAAAACAGGATAAGAAAACTTTTCTAATCACCTCTGGGATTGATAAAAAGGAGTTGACAAACATTTAGGCTTTGTCTCTTTCATATATCTCTGGTAGTCATGGGAAATGTTGTCAATTTACATAGTTATTCTCATTTGAAATGCCACCCACAAAATGTAATAATCTTCTGAGATGAGTTTATGAAATCTCTGAAGAATAATCATCACTGTCTTTGGAGATTAATTATTGTGTTATTTACTGCCATTGATGAAACTTTTAAACTCATCCTGGGTGTATTCTGCAGGTTCCCTCTATCCTCAAATTACCTTTAAACACTCAGAGGGTTGGAGAATTTGTCAGTAGAAAGCTAGAATTTACAGTTTTGTAATACTAAGTCTCAGTCATTGCAGTGCTGGGCTCAGGCCCCAGTTCAACTGTGATATTAATATTTATTGTTCAAGGTCTTTTCCCCCTTTTTTATTTGTGCTCCAGTTATGTCACTCTTTCTTCTTTCAAATTTTGTCTTGCAATAAAGTGACATCAATAAACCAGTAATATATAGGCTATAAAACCACTACATTTTTTTAAAGGTGGATAATGAAGAATATGAACGTGTTATAGTTCATCAGAATATTTAAGTAAATGTTTATTATTACCACAACATTGAATTAAGGAGAAGAATGTAGAGAAAGGTAAATACATTTAAAAATTAAAGGGTATCATTAAGCCTGATTAATATAAAGATTATTATCAAAATAAACATTATTTTTATAGAACACTGGAATGTGAATTCTAAAATGTTAGGGTAATGTGTGTCTCATCTATGTCCCTCCCATGCTTAGCACAAAACTTGGAAAAGAGAAGTTAGAATTGTTAAATACATCACATCTAAACCCTATGCAAGATAAGAAATCAGAGTGAATGATATCCCTTGTGTATGTGAAGCTTAAAAATGAAGCAGAAGGTAATGACTTTTAAAGATAGGAAAAAATAGGGGAGCTTAAATAGTGATTTATTTATTTATTCAATAAGCATTAGTAGAACTTATTATATGTCAGTTACTGGGCTAGGCGCTAGAGATATAAATTAAATCACAGGCCCCCACACATAGTTTCTAATGAAATTTGATCACCTGAAAAAACAATGAATTAATTCGCAAGTAATAAAAACAATGTCCAAAGTGTTAAAAAGGCAAAATCTAACTTTTAGTAGGAAAAGTATATTTTTAAAAATGTAGAATTAGTGGCTGGATGGCTCAGTGAAGACTCTTGATTTCAGCTCAGGTCATGTTATCCTGGTTTGTGAGTTCAAGCCACTCATAGGGCTCTGCACTGTCAGTGGTATTCCCTCTTTCCCTCTCTCTTTGCTCCTCCCATACTCATGTGCTCTCTCTTTCTCAAAAATAGATAAACAAACTTAAAATATGTGGAATTATAGAATACTGTAATGATATTTATTCAATAAAATATAAACCTATAAACTATTGCCTTTATTAATAAATAGCCAATAATTAGATAATAATTAGACGTTAGATTAGAGACATTTATAACACACACACAAAAATATCATTTGGGAAAGGAGTCACAAACCAAATGCATGTAAAGTGTGATATTTGAGTTATTCTTAAAGGGGTAACATTTCTTCTGTAAAACTTGTGAGATCAAAGTGCGGAGAGAAATATTATGTATGGTCTTTGACTCTTGTAAGTTATATTTGGGCAGGATGTCTTTTACAGCCAGTTTTCTCTCCTTTTAAGAGGAGTTACCTGGATCTTTAAAGCCAAATCTTACAAAACAGGTGAGGTAGAAAGAGCAGGTGTGAGTTTTTATCATACATATGCAAGCATATTAAAAGGCCATGTGAAACTTTCTACCCTAAGCTATGACACCACAAGAATGTCATTGATGGCATGTCTTTAGCTGGGAAGAGGATTCGTTTATTACAAAGTGTTGCTTCTGTCCCTTTCTTTAACCAGTCTAATCATGGTTAGTTCTTAGTTGCACTCCAACTCTATCATTGCCCAGTCTTTTTTCAACATTACTATTTCATTTACTGTGACCATATCTTACTACAAAAAATAGTTTCAAAAGCTCACATTTCCCTCATAAAAATACACTGTAGATAACCACTTAGGGTCATACTATCTCCATTAACAAATAAAAGCCTAAATTACTGTGTATTTTTGTCTATTATCTCTCTATACCCTTTCTTTCTGCCAAATAAGGCAATATTTTAATTTATATATTACTTTACATATAAATGGCACTCTATATAGTCAGTCTGCACATTTTCTAAGAATCTGAAACCACTAACTAAATACTTATTAGATTGAACATAATTGTGGCATTTACCTCTCCAATTGTATCCCGATCTTTATATTAGAAGTATGTCCTACAATTTGAGCTTTATATTATAGACTTTTCAACCTTTACATCTTAAACTAGTACGAATATATATTAGATGAATATTGATTTTTCATAATTAACTGTAATGTCTGGACCAGTGGCTCTCAATTGAGGGTGAGTTTGTCCCCAAGAGACGTTTGGCAATGTCGGGAGACATTTTTCCTTGTCACAGCTGGTGGTGGGAGTGCTAAAAGCATCTAATGGGTAGGGTCCGGGGACACTGACATACACCCTACTTTATATAGCACAGCCTCCCACAACAAAGAATTACCTGTGCCAAGTATACCAAGGTTGAGGAAATTATTCCACATGATGATACATAATAATTCATTTAATCCTCACAACAATTGGTTGGGGGACATACTAATATATTAAAAATGTATAGCTAAGGAAACTGATCCAGAGAGAGGCTATACAAAATTTGCAAACTCATAGAGCTAGAATAGGACCCTGTACAATTGGGATCCGAGATTTTTTGCTTAGCCACTATTCTAGACTCTCTCCATGTCTTCTAGAGTTCTTTCCTTCAGGTTTCTCAGTGAGGACCAAATCTCTTATAGCATTTTTTTTTTTTTATAAATGGGGGCAACATGAAAATTATTTAACCTCTCTCCCCTTCACCAATCAATTGGTAAATCTTCTATACAGTGCAGCAAATGAATCATCCATCCAATCTGTCAGTATTTTCTGAGTCCCTATTCTGGTTCAGGACCATATTAGGAATGTGGTTTATAAAGAAGAGTAAGAGAATGAATAATGTAAGTAAGACAAAACAACGCTCAGTGGTGGTGGCTTGATAGCATCCACAAAGCAGTTCATAAAAGAGGATCACAATGTTTGAATCTTTGGATCTGAAGCTTTATTGGATCTGAATCTTTTACAGTGCTCTTGACTTTTCTCTGAATTATATTAATCTTATATCCATTTTACCTTTATACCTCTTTCCTTTTTGAATTTTTGATTAGAATAAATCCCATACATATTTATTGAGAGTCCTCCATGTATTTAGCTCTTTGCTAGACACATTGCTAGAAGTAATTTATGGAGCTTTTGACCATATAAAGAAAAAAATATATATGTATATGTATATATATTTACTTATATAGTTACATATATATTTACTTATAAAATGTTTATGTTTGAGAGAGAGAGAGAGAGAGAGACAGAGCGAGAGAGCATGAGCAGGGGAGGGGCAAAAAGAGAGAGGGAGACCCAGAATATGAAGCAGTCTCCAGGCTCTGAGCTTTCAGCACAAAGCCTGACATGGGGCTCAGACCCACATACTGTAAAATCATGACCTGAGCCAAAGTCAGATGCTTAACTGGCTGAGCCACCCAGGTGCTCTGATAAAAATGTATTTAGAGAGACAAAACATGATTATACTAAAAGTTATAACAATCAAAGAAAAAAAGTGATCGATCTTGAATTAGTATATAGTTAAATATTAAAGTAATTATATGAATAATCAAAACAAAGCAAAACTGAGTCCAAAAGTGCGGAGTTTGTTTGTTTGTTTGTTTGTTTGTTTGTTTCTAGGGTGCAAAGACCAGGGAAGTATTTGTAGTGGAGATAGGGCTTCCTTGGATTTTGATTGGATAATGTACATGAATGGGGAATGGAAAGTTTTCCAGGCTATAAGACCAACCAGGATGAAGTCACAAGATGTAAGAGTGACATGATAATTTCTGACTGAAATACCTTCTCTATTTATTTGCAAAAAGTGGCTTAGAGAGTAAGTATTTCAAAAAGTATGTTCACAATGCAAAAGATATGTTCATTCACTAGAGTTTGCATTGTCAGCTTATAGGACATTTGTTAGTTTTGGATCCATTTACACATTCCATATGTAGACTGACTCCCTCATTAAACAATGAACTGTGTGATTTATTTTTTCGGTAAGAAAACCATAACTATATAATTTTATCATGAATGATAACCTAGGACATGGTGAAACTAGGTATAGATCCAGTTCTTCTAAAATTCACTGCTTTAGGAACACTGTGTTTCTATTTCAGCATTTGAACCATGTCTGGTAAGAAGATGATAATTCATATGAATTAAATATGCTCAGGTAATTTGTCAGATAACATCTTTGGAGATAGGTCTAAATGAAAGATTATTCTAAGCTTAGATTTACCTTTATGATTTTTTATACTTAAACTTGAATACCAGTTTTATTTAGGCCTCTTCAAGTGTTTTCAGTTTATTCAATAGAAATTTAACATTCTTAATTTGAAGTACAATTTTGGAGATTCTTTGTAGTCTAGCAATTAAGAGCAAAGGCTCTGAAGTTAGACTAAAATACTTAAATCTCAACGAGCCTTTGTGATTTTCACTTCTTAACTTCAAAATTGGCAACAGAGGGATGCCTGGGTGGCTCAGTGGGTTAAGTGTCCAACTTTGGCTCATGTCTTGATCTCACAGCTCATGAGTTTGAGCCCTGCACCAGGCTCTGAGCTGACAGGTTGGAGCCTGCTTTGAGTCTCCCTCACTCTGCCCCTTCCCCACTCATGCGCCCTCTCTCTCTCTCTCTCTCTCTCTCTTTCAAAAATAAATAAGCATTAGTTAAAAATAAAATAAAACTGGCAACAGAATTGTAAAACTTAATATGTATATATATGTATATATAGTGTGTATATGTGTAGCACAGTGTCTACTGCATGGTAAAGATTCAGTGCATATTAAAATTATTTTATTTTGTACTTACAAGATGAAACACTTTTTCTTCTTTATTTATAGCAACTACAGGCAATATGCAAACACACATATTTTTCAAAAAACTTTGAAGGGCCCAGGTTATTAGATGCATGATAATGATGCTCGGTCAGATGAAAGTCTCTAGTAGATTGTTCTATTGTCTCTAATGAAATAGTTTGCCCCAAACACTGTTTTTGAATAAGGATAATAGTAGTGAGGAAGTATGGTGGGTCCTAATTATGCTTTGTGTATTTCATTTTGGAAAAAAATATACATGCTCGGTAATGAGTAAAAATACACATACTCATTAAGAGTTGTGATCTAATAGTGGGAAAAGGATAGATATCGGGAAATTAGAAAAATGAGACACACAAAATCTTTACAAAATCTTCAAACACTTAAAAATATGTAAAAAAAAAACCACAAAATGTGTGTTCCTTTTTTTAAAATTTCTGTAAATTCTATATTATATTATATCTACTACTCAGTTTGAGATTAGGTAGTGTCAACATTTTACCATTAGAGAAAAATAATTTAAACCAGGACTCATTATTTATACTATATATATGCTAAAGCATAACAAATAAAAACAGGGGAAAAGAGTTTGATGTAATTAATCTATAAATTGAAGATAAATTTTACTCCTTTTTGCTAATTAAGGAATAGCACATAATTATACGTAATTATTATAAGGCTGGAGACATATGTCTAAAATGTCACTGACAAATGAAGAGAAGCACATTATCTTTAAAAATTCAAGTGGCTAATTTTTTAAGGACAGTACTATAAATTTTTAGTATTTGCTCAAATTAACTTATTGGTATGACCACTGTATGGAAGAATCCACCATATACATCAGTTCCAACTCTCAAATTTCAGATTTTGTTTAGAATCTGCTCTAAATATATTCTATTATAGGGGCTTCTGGGTGGCTCAATCAGTTAAGCATCTGACTTTGGCTCAAGTCATGATAACATGGTTCATGAGTTCGAGCCCCGAGTCGGGCTCTGTTCTGACAGCTCAGAACCTGGAGCTTGCTTCAGATTCTGTCCCCCTCTCTCTCTGCCCCTCCTCACTTGCACTTTGTCTCCCTCTCTCTGTCTCAGTCTCTCTCTCTCTCAAAACTAAATAAAACACTAGTTTTTTTTTTTAAATATGTATTCTATCATAGAACATAGAATATTTCTCATATTGAGGTTTCCATCAAATTTAAGTTTTCAAAGTAATTTATTATAAGATCCTTTCTTGGAAAGTTTTAGGGAAGAGAGAAATTAGAGTATTTTTTGAGAGTTACTAATTTTTACATTACTGGAGTAAGAATTAGCAAGGTTTGACTGTACATGTCAACATTTCAGCCCTCAAAAAAGTATATAATACCATATTTCAGGTAGCTTTCAGAAACCAAGGAAAATCGATTTCATGTCATAAGAGTATATGCTTCTGATTTAAAAGGATGTGCAGTTTTTTAAAGGTTTAAATTTTTATTTTCCAATTTTTTTTACATTAAAAATACCAGAATATTTTTATGTGAGCCCAAAAGCCAAGGAAGAAATTCTGAACTGGGCTCCTTGGACCTTCTGTGCTCTGTTCAATGACCAACTTTGAGTCAAAATTTAAAACCTAAACACTGGACTTAATTCTTTCTTCTTACAACAAAGATTACTCCTCCCTGTTCCTTGCTCTCTTAACAATTTGTCTTTGGGAAGGTATATTCAAAAGCATAATTATATTCTTATAACTATTTTATGTGCACACACACACATTTCATTTGGTGGTAAAGGAGGGACCTATGGATAATGGATAAAGTTGATGGCTGTATATGATCTATCCAGGCCCTTATTTTGCCTGATTTATTAAGACACCACTTTCATTGCATTGCTTGTATCAGATTAGTTCATTTAAATTCTTAAAAATAGAGTATAAATTGTATTTAGAAAACATAAATTCTAGGGGCACCTGGGTGGCTCAGTCTGTTAAGCAACTGACTTCCGCTCAGGTCATGATCTCACGGTTTGTGGGTTCGAGCCCCGCGTCGGGCTCTGTGCTGGCAGCTCAGAGCCTGGAGCCTGCCTCTGATTCTGTGTCTCCCTCTCTCTCTGTTCCTCCCCTGCTCGTTCTCTGTCTCTGTCTCTCAAAAATAAACAAATGTTAAAAAAAAAAAAAAAAGATTCTAGGTGATTAAAAACCTTAGCAAGCATTTTTAGCCAACATAACCAAGCAATGAACAAGGCTGTCAGCCAACATGGCACAAGATGGAGAGTTTTGAGTGAAAAACAAGGGATTTGGGGAGCGAAGCAGGCAAGACGCTGAGCTGATGGAGAAAGGGCCCCTATGGAAAGCTTTAGGTTGACCAGGTTAACATAAACGTGCATGGTTTGCTACATTTTCATCTATCTTTAAAGCTTACAGTAAGACTGAAAATATTATTACTCACACTTTTATAATGCAGAGACTGCAAAATAAGGCAAAGTAAATAGTCCAATATTACACAGAAAGTAGTCATGCAAGTACTCAAAGTCAAAATTGTTTTATTCTACAGTTCATGCCATTTGACTAAGCTGTATGATTTAACAAGCAGACACTGGGACCCACGTGCATATGGAGAAAGCATACTGTCAAAACTAAGAAGAGATGTTGAATAAAGGCTGATGAAGCATGGACTACAAACCTCAGAATCTTCCTATAATATTTCTTGATCTCAATGCTGTTATTTTCCTAGTATTTCAAAATTACAGAAAAAAAATCCTAAATACTATATTGTAATGACTGTCATACTTCTATACTAAAAGTGGTCCACACTGTAAGACACTAATGACTGTATCCCCAAGCCCATGTCGAGAGAAGTTACTAAGCCTGAAATAAAGAAGGATCCTTTACTGAAAAAATATAAAGACATTTACCTCTCACCTTCAAGATAGTTTCCTTCCAGGGGTCTCACCTCTAAGCCAAGAGTTGTTAGGGAAGGTTATGAATTAAGGAGAGTAGTCATCAGGTTCCACTAGCTCCTACTTCCTATAAATTCTTGCCATCTTTCAGTCACTCTTAACATGGTCACTTTCTCTTTTCTGATTCCCACAGTCTCCTCCAAATGTGTCATGTTGTCACCAGATAGGCAGTATCCTGTGCTGCAATCTCATATCAGCTGCGAAAGATGTCCATTTATTTTTTCTTTTTCTATTACCAGAAATAATCAATTTTGTCCCATTCTGTCTGAGATTTGCTTTCATTTCTGTCTACACATATACTAGTTCTTTTTAACAATATGTTTCTAACTAGCCTCTTGTTAACAACTAGACTCTTACCTATCAGTATAAACTAGTTTACATATGAAATTTTTCATTGATTTTATGAATTGATAGTTTTCTAGTGAAACAGAACCAAAAGAATGGACATAGAGCTTTTTATAAGGAATTGGCTCACATAATTATGGAGGTTGGTGAGTCCCAAGGTCTGCAGGGTGAGTCAGCAAGCTAGAGACCCAGGAGAGCTGATGGTGTAGTTCTAGTCCAAAAGACAGCAGGCTCAAGGCCCAGGAAGAGCTGATGTTTCAGTTGGAATCAGAAGGGGAAAAAAGTCAATGTTTTAGTTGAAAGGTCATTAGGCAGGCAGAATTCTCTCTTATCCTTTTTTTTTTTTATTCAAAAGCTTCCACCTGATAGGATGAGGTTCACCCATATCATGAAGGACAATTTTGCTGTACTCAGTCTACCAATTAAATGTTAATCTTATCCAAAATCACCTTCACAGAGATACTCAGAATGATATTTTACCAAATACCTGGCTATCCATGGCCAAGTCAAGTGGCACATAAAATTAACCCTCACATCTCAGCACAGGAAACTTATGTTAGCCTCTTGGGAGATCAGCTTTTAGTAGTGTTGCTTTCCAAAAAGCATCTTGGAAAAAGAAAAACAGTGAGACAAATAAAAACGCACCCTTGGGGCGCCTGGGTGGCGCAGTTGGTTAAGCGTCCGACTTCAGCCAGGTCACGATCTCGCGGTCCGTGAGTTCGAGCCCCGCGTCAGGCTCTGGGCTGATGGCTCGGAGCCTGGAGCCTGTTTCCGATTCTGTGTCTCCCTCTCTCTCTGCCCCTTCCCCTCCCCCGCTCACCTTCACTCCCTCTCTCTCTCTCTCTCAAAAATAAAACGTTAAAAAAATTAAAAAAAAAAAAATGCACCCTCGGAGGACCATCCCACTTTAAGAATTGCTGGTCAAATGCATGATCCAATCTTTATGAGAACGAAACCTGTGAAATATTTCGATTCAAGAAAACCTAGTTAGAATTAGGCAAGCGGAGGTTAAAGGATAAGAGTTTTACTTATAAACTTGAAAAACAATGAAGTCCTGTTAATACAAAAATTCATATGAAGCTGCTAACCCTACTCAAAAGAGAATATTTAAATAAGTTTTAAAATATTCTATTTCTTTGTAAATAGTATAACTTTTTACATAAAGGAAAAAAAATTTCGTATTTCTTTTTAATATATGTCAGTGTATTTCCTCAATGGATTTGCTTCAGGTACAAATGATACAAAGAGAAAAGCTTGCCCTACTATGTACTGGGTGGCTCAATCAGTTTTGCCATCGTAAAAAGAATATTTGCCATCATAAAAAGAATATTTCAATATCCTCTCTCATAATGATAATTTTCTGGGTAATTCTGTATTTTCAGAGTTTCCTAGTATAAACCCTGTTTTGGAAACCTTTGTCAAGATATCCTTAATTCAATCATTACCTACACTGTTCTAAATGGCATCTTTTATCTCCTATTCAGAGATTTCAATTGCTCTCTTAAGAGTCCAGAGATTTTCTCCTCACACAGCCTCTCCGCATTTATTAAGGTTCAGCGTTCAGAGATTTAACCATAAATGAAACAGTTAAATGAAATGAAGTTGTCTTCTTGCTCTAAGTGGCATTTCTTACCTATTCCAATCTCTTCTGTTTCTTCACATGTTTATATGTCAACCTCAGTAAAGTGGAACTAGGACATTAAATACAGAGTCTGCAGTTTTCAAGCAAGGTATCACTGTTTGCTGATATTTTTCCTAGGTGTTCATTTCTACAGCTAAGACTTCCCACTTCTGATTCCCTCTTCTTTCCCTTACTGTCTTTCTCTACAATCTAGATTTGCATT
Source organism: Panthera leo (assembly GCF_018350215.1). NCBI lineage: Eukaryota > Metazoa > Chordata > Mammalia > Carnivora > Felidae > Panthera > Panthera leo. The sequence goes on from NC_056687.1 coordinate 37,969,637, forward strand.
CAGCATTGGAGTGTGAGAGAGAAATGTTTCTATGAGCTTCTGAGAAGGACTATCTTTAGTTTATTATTTGCTTTTTTGACTGAGGACAAACAAAAGTCCATTTGAATGTACAACATATGTTGAGTATGATGAAATATTCTCAAATATCACCAACGCAACTTATTAGTAAGAAGATAAGGTAAAGCTGAGTGTGTGGCTTACCTTGGTGAAGGAAAACATAAACTTAACAAAACTTAGTGTCTTGAAGGAAGAGGCCAAGGTCAGAATTTAGAAAATTTAATGTTTTATTTAAAGTGGGCCTTTCGAAATGACATTTGGTTTAAGATTAGATTAGGGTCATGACACAGCAGTCCAGCATTTGTAGACGGAGCAAGATGAGAATTTTGAAGCAAGGGAAACAAAGAACCTTAGGAAAAACTACCTATTGATGTTTTCCATTGAAGAGCAAGTGGGTCTTTCAGGAAGTCCCTATAATGACCAATCAAACCCTTTCCTTGGGCAGGAGACTCCTGGAAAAAAAAGTCAAGACAATGAAGACAAAGGAATAGCAGAAAAACATGTTAATGTAGACAGTAGAATGTGGTTTTGATTCTTAGTATCTAGGCTAAGAATTGGATCAGAAGATTTTATTTCTGAAATACAGTAAGTGCTTTCATACCTCTTTTGTATAAGAATTTGAATTTGTCTTATGTACAAAGGGATACAAATTATGTTAATGTTGATACGACTTTCTACTAACAAATAACGAGGCTACTTTTCTACTTTGTTGTTTTTTTTAATGTTTTTATTTGTTTTTGAGAGAGAGAGCGAGAGCAAGCACAAGAATGGGAGGGGCAGAGACAGAGGGAAACACAGAATCCAAAGCAGGCTCCTGGCTCTGAGCTGTCAGCACAGAGCCCAACGGGGGGCTCAAACTCATGAATCGTGAGATCATGATCTAAGCTGAACTCGGATGCTCAACTGACTGAGCCACCCAGGCACCCCTTATACTTTCTATAATGTCTAAAACTGAGGCTACTTTGAATCTAATATTCACAAAGTCAAATATCTATTCTTTCATTAATTTTGATAAGATTGCTATTTTCCTGTGTACTTTAAGTAATTCCTAGTTCACTTCCCAGCCTTTCTACAGCCAGTACTTTTGCATCTCTCTACCATGTACTTTTCCTCACTTATCTTTAAAAAAACAAAAAACAAAAACTGAGCCACCTGGGTGGCTCAGTGGGTTAGGCGTCTGACTTCGGCTCAGGTCATGATCTCACAGTTTGTGAGTTCAAGCCCCTCACTGGGCTCTGTGCTGACAGTTCAGAGCCTGGAGCCTGCTTCAGATTCTATGTCTCCTCTCTCCGCCCCGCCCATGCTCAAGCTCTATCTGTCTCTCTCTCTCTCCCTCCCAAAAATAAACAAACATTAAAAACAAAAACAAAAAACCTCTTGGTCTCTTTTTTCCCCATTCCTAACATAACATCATTTATCTAAAGTTTTATCTGCCTTTGATTTACTCAGTTATTTCATTCAGAAGTTAAAAAAATACTGTGTTTTTAATACAAACTGGAGTCTGTGCATGGGGAGGAGGGTCAGCCACATCTGTAGCCTCACAGCATATTATTTAGTTCAATACTGCACTAAATAATCTCTTTGGAGACAAAGACTATATTGTCTGGGACAAGAGGTTTGGGTTATTAGCCAGGGAAGATGGGGAAGGAGGATTAGACAATTTTCCCATTTTATAGAAGAGGTGGCTTCTGAGTTGAGTCTTAAAATATGGATTGATATCCCCCTGTGGAACAAGGAGTAATTTAAAACAAGGGGTATTTACTTGAAGCATGAGTTAGTGTGGAAAGAATGTTGGCAGGATTTTGCCTATATCTATGATCAAACAAATATTTTCAAGGAACAAGATAAAAATGTTCTCAAAAATATTTTAAAGGTAAAATTCAGATATGCTGAACCAAGTATTTGATTTAATAAGCTGATTCTACCTTTTCATGTTTATCACTTAGTGCCTTTCTCAGAAGAGTGCATGAACATTTGATACATATGTGCATTAAATCTATTGATTATTTGATGAACCATATTCTGGATGCTTACTCAAATAAAATATTTCTAAATTCAACATGATTGAACTGAGTAAGAGTTATCTTTGGTGAGTTAAAGTATTTTTGATTGAACTTAGAGAGTAGTTCTTACCAGCTGATTTGCTTACCACAGTGGAGGAAATATTTCATGTTTTAAAATTAACATATACCCTGTTCAAACAGGGTCATCAAAATGATACCACATCAAAATAGGCATAATTTATAGTTAAAGAAATAGCTGGTGCTTCTTTAGACTGCTGAAGGGGTGGAAGCTGGTAAACGGAATACAGTATTGTCCCTCAAGTGACCTTGAATATTTAACCACCTGCTCAATTTAATCATGGATCACACAGGGTTGGAAAGACTGCCCCGGTAAGAACCGACAAGAGTGCGCTTCCACATATGTAAAGTTTACTGCACAGGCGGAGGGAATGTGGGAATTGCTCAGCTGCTTGCAAATATATCTAGTCCTGAAAACGGCAATGTGCTTCTAAATTAGGTAAAGGTTTTTAAAGCCTGAGTCTTGTCTGCGCACATGCACACGCGCGCACCAACACGTATGTATGTATGTATGTGTGTGTGTATATATACCCTAAAATATATGAAATGGTAATTATTTGATCATGTACTAAAACACTTTTACAGATAATGTAGATATAAGATTATGACATTTTATCCCTTAATATAAACTTTCATGTAACTCACATAGTTATTAGTGTCATTTGAATGGTTCTTAAAAGGTTCATAATTAAGGCAGTATATAGTTCATCTTTTAATGTTATTCCAATGCATCCAAAACAGCTTTATATAATCTGTATTATTGAGTGTTGTCATTTTCACACTGTGAAAGGAGCAATGAAAGATAAGCACAGAAGAAAAAAGAGCCTACTTTTTAAAAAATTACTTTTATTGTTTTTTGTAACTCCAGTATAATTAACATGCAGTGTTATACTAGTTTCAGGTGTACAATATAGTGATTCAATAAATGTATACATTACTCCGTGATAATCACTGTAAGTGTATTCTTAATCCCTTCTACCTATTTCACCTTATTTTGTTGTAAGTTCTGAGTCTGACATTGGTAGAACTGTCTTGCCAAATAAAAATACAGGAACATAACTCTAAGATTATCTAAGTTAACAAGTTTACGTTAATATGTTAGTGGTGGAAAATGGAAAATTTCTTGTGTGGTTTTCATAATGTAAGTTCAGAGATAAAGGTGATTTTGATTGGAGATTCAGGCTTAATAAGGACCCTCATCGTTTCACTTATTTGGGGAACCAGGACTGATTAGATTTATTTTTGGCTTATCTCAGATCAGAGTTGTTGTTTTCTTATTTCTTGAATTGGAAGGTAATGGACAGATTTACAATGGTAGATGGGTAAAATATCAGTTTTGCTTCCATAGCACCCAAACCACTTCCATGCCTTTTTGATATCTGTAATTTTATGATTAAAAATAAAATCACCTTCTGTCTCAAATGAATGAATGACCATGTCAAATCCAGTTTAGCGATTCAAATGATATTATATCTAGATATACTGCATCCATGTATTTCTGGTTATTGATACAGCTGAATTTTTCTTCCTCAAATGGTGGTATTCTACTGTCCATAAAGTCATGCTAAGCTTTTATAGAAATTTTAATTTAATACTCATGAGCCCACAAGTACGAGGTTTTCAAGCCAGTCCACACTATTTTTTGGGTTTTTGTTGTTGTTGTTGTTGCGTTCCTGGAAGCTTATTTATGTCTCAACTACTATGAACATATTCCACTTGCTTTTCTATAGAGTAACCTCTAATCTGTTCTTAGGGATCACCTAATAGAATGATTTGTTGTGTCTATCATTTTTTCTGGATAATAATATTTGAACATTTTTTGTTTATTTTTTATGCTTTAAAGAATTGAGGAGAAAAGGCATATCTCATGCAATAGAAGAATTCCAAAGCTCAGGCTACCCTTAGGGAAGTCGAAGTCCGTGGCTTTTATAACTCAAAAGAAGCACGCAGCAGGATTCCATTCTATTAGAACACTTCAGAAAAGAATCACAGTTAGGCAATTTCCCTGCTCTGAATTGCAATGTAGGAAACTTTATGAAAATGACAATTGGTTCTATAATTTTTGTGTTTCCCTTTATCTCTGTTCTTGCCCCTCCAAATTTATCCCTTACTCCTTGCTCCACATATAAACACTCATAGCTTTAGAGCTTCGGGGAAACATTGTTGTGCTTTATTTTTCAGTTTAATGAATTATATATGATTTTTTTGCATTAAAGATTTCTTTTCAATGAGTTATTTTATCATAGTGAGTCATTATTTAGGAACATTTTTTGTTTCTTTTTCCTTAGATCTTTTATCCCAAGTAGCACTCATTTCAAAATCTCTTTTGCTATAGTATTGCTATGTAATTTGACTTCTATGTCAGTGGTAAAAGCATATTCACTAGATGTCTTGCTTGCTAATTTTTTTCTTTCCACTCAATACTTTTTAAAGTCCTATTCCCAAAATCAATGTACTTGAAATTAGTAAAGGATTAAGCAATCACTTATCCTTGTTTTATAATGAAAATGTGGCTATTTGAATTTACAATAAAAATATTAACTTCGAGAAAAGTGAACGTTTGACTTTCAATTTCAATAAATGTTAGATTATTATTGTATTATGAACAGATATAGTTTTACATAATTATAATGTAGTTATTTTTCTTGATTTAAATCTGAATGCATATATTATTCTTTCTTTTTTCAATATGATTTTTCTAGGTAGAGATTATGAACCAGAAATAAAACAGATTTATAGAGTTCAACGTGTCAACTTTTAAGATATACTTTTATTTATATTCAACTACATGATATAATGAAAAGAGGCTTTTATTCTTAGGTAAAATGGCATAGCATGATAATGAATTGTCTTTTTTAAAAATTTTTTTTTAATGTTTATTTATTTTTGAGACAGAGAGAGACAGAGCATGAACAGGGGAGGGTCAGAGAAAGGGAGACACAGAATCTGAAACTGGCTCCAGGATCTGAGTTGTCAGCACAGACCCCAACGCGGGGCTCAAACTCACAAACTGCGAGATCATGACCTGATCTGAAGTCAGCTGCTTAACCGACTGAGCCACCCAGGTGCCCCATGAATTGTCTTTTTTTACGTTTATTTTGAGAGAGAGAGAGAGAGACAGAGAGAGAGAGAGAGAGAAAGAGAAAGTGTACAAGTGAGGGAGGGGCAGAAAGAGAAGGATAGAGAGAAAATCTCAACCCGGCTCTGCACCAACAGTGCAGAGCCCAACACAGGGTTCGAAACCACAAACCATGAGATCATGACCTGAGCTGAAATCAAGAGTTCGTTGCTCAACTGACTGAGTCACCCAGGCGCCCCACTGAATTGTCTTATAGTTGCTAAATCAACCACTATTTGGAAAATTCTTGATTCATATATGAAATTTTAGAGAGATATTCACATGCAAAAATGTAATATACCAAAGCAAAATACAGTCTTTTCTAGTGTCAAGAAATAAGTGTGCATGAATGTTTTTGTATGCATATGTGTCTTTTCAATAGATGTCATTGTATGCAGAATACCTAACAGAGAGAAACAGATGGAGAGAGACAGCTCATACTTTTGCTAAGGTCAAAAAAGTTGCACTCACTTTCTATGTAGATTCCTGATCCTCCCAAGTTGGACTGGTTTCTGTTCGTTCATATAATTTAACTGGAAATCGTATTACTGCCTTTTTTTCATTCATTTGGCAGACAAGTCAAGCACTATTCTAAGTACAGCGTATACAACAGGGACAAAACAATTAAAACTCAGGTCACTGAAACTTGCCTTGTGGTGGCTATGGAGATGATAAAATATGATAAATGAGTCACATGTGTAGTATAACAATTTCAGTAAGAGCTAAGGAGAAAATAAGAGAAAAGATCAGAGTTGTGTTACACAGGATGACCTTTGAATATAAGCATGAGGATATCTGAGGAAAGACTATTTTAACAAGTGTAAAGATCCAAGGAAGGGAGCATCTATTGTTTTTGCTAAATAGTAAAGGGCCTAGTGTGGTTTAAGCAGAGGAAAACAGTGGGCTAGTTATTTATCTATTCTCTACGTCTTTGGAACAAATCTGGATAATTCCTGCCCAAGTTCCATCTTTGCTGTAACATGATCTAGAAACAAGATATTCTAATTTAAAAAGAGAGGCTCAACTCTAAACCTAGGTGGAGGTATGAATGTTGTGATCCACTGAATATGCCATTTTAAACCATGTTTTGAATTAAATAATGTACTTCAACTAATACTGTGGAGCATGTTTCATATACAAAATAAATGGTTACTAAGTCAAAATTTGAATAGACATTGCGAACTCTCAACAACTGCTTATCTAGTGGATAAGCGGATGAAGTAGCAGAGGGAAATTGCCAGTGAGAGTAAGAATGTTCTGGTGCCACAGTGTTTGGGGATATGTTCTTATACAAAGAGTTGAATTCTACGGTTAATCTTGAGGAATGATGGGAGTTAGCAAGGAGAAAAACATCAAGGAAAAAATGGCCAAGAAGTGGTATAGAAAGAGGAGCTGTGATGGAATGGAGCAGTGCATTTCCCAGCCACTGAGAAAACCTCAGGGTGGCAGGTATACAGAGCTCCAGGGGAAGATGAAGAGAGGTTGGAGATCTAGTCCAGGGACAGTCCATGCAGAATCTGCAGGCCTGTGAAGGATTCTGGTGTTTTGACTGTTAGAATCCAATGAAAGATTTTAAGTAGAGGAATAGTATAATGAGATTTGTATTTTGTAATGATGTAAGTTTGTATTTTGCAAAATGGTCTTGATCTTCAGTAGGTCACAAGGTATGGGGAAGAGAATTATATATGCAATATTCTTTTGCAAGGGACAATAACAATTTCTGGAACACAGATAAAAACATTATAACTAGGAATGTTCAAATGCCATGACTTTAATGTTCTACTCAATTTTCCATTTGCATTTGGTTTTTATTTCACAACTGCTATATTTGATTCCTACTGCTTTGTGAAGTCTTGGAAATGGGTCTTTGATGCAGTGGCAGAAAATGATTATTTATAAATACAAAATTAATCCAAGGTGTTAGAAAATTTTTTGAAGGGCTCCTCCAAGATAAAATTCTGAATATTGATATAAAGACAAATTAAATCAGAGGTTTAATGATATCATTGACTTTCTACTCTCTGCCAATATAGAGGTATAGTATAGACAATACTTAGTACAAGTTTTTCTATGATTAATGAGTCTATTGGAAAGACATTTTTAAGATTTTATATTTTCATTGAGATAATTTTAAATATGAATTTTGTTCTTGTTTGTTCAACTAAGTATTTTAGTTTATTGCACATAGACTCATCAATTATATAAAAAAGCTCTGAAAGTAAAAGGGATATAGTCACTATTGGCTTAATTTTGAAGATGGTTTGTCAATACTCTCCATCACTCTCAGCAAATTATAGAAAGCACAGCCAAACTGAGGGAAAAAGTGACTTGCGGAAATTCCAAAAACCAGCTGTCACAAAAGAAAAAAAAAGTAACAAAGGTATTTCTATTACTCATCTCTGAATATATATTTCTTCCACCTGACTTTCACGAAATTCTTATTGCTGAAATAATTTATTTTTGATTCAGACCATCTATCAAAGGTAAGCTAATTAACATTTATAATTGACTACACAGTATAACCTAGTATTTTAAGTGTATAGTATTCTATTGAATTATTATACCAATCTTACTGGAAGGAATCACTTTTCACATTTTACAATTGAAAAACTCAAATTCTGCAACATCATATAGCTGATAAATGGCAAAGCTAGAACTTTAACCCTATCTTATTCCTATATCTGTTCACCTATGTCATACTACCTTCCTAAGAATCTTATTAAAATGCACTCATATTTTAAAGCCTGTAAGGTAGGACAGTGTATAAAACTTCCACGTCTACTCCCCCAAGGGATACTAGGTAAATGTGTCAAAGACAAAGAACCGAGTAGATTGGAGGCTGTACCATCAAATGGAGGAAGGAAAACATGGCACAGTGTGGACTCACATTTCTCTGACTTCACAGTAGGTTCTATGGCCAACACTTTTTTCATCCAAATGCATTTTTCTAGAACATTTTATAGACTAAGCTATCTCATCTTAACACTATTGACATTTTTATATTATTAAATATTTTTTAATGTTTATTAAGAAAGAGAGAGCATGCACAGGGAGGGTCAGAGAGAGAGAGAGAGAGAGAGAGAGAGAGAGAATCTCAAGCAGGCTCTGCTCTGTCCTCTCAGAGTCTGACATGAGGCTCAATCCCACAAACCATGAGACCATGACCTGAGCTGAAATCAAGAGTGTGATGCTTAACCATCTGAGTCACCTAGGCACCAAACACTATTGACATTTTAAACTGGATTATTCTTTGCTATGGAAGACTGATCTATACATTATAAAATGTGTAGCAGAATCCCTGGCCCCTACTCACTGGATGCCAGTAACATTCCCTCCCCAAGTTGTGGCAATCAAAAACATTAGTAAACAGGGCCAAATGTCCCCTCAAGAACCAACTCCTTCCCAGTTGAGAACCATTGTTGTAAATGATTATGAATTTTGCTTTCTAGAGGTACTCATCTAAGAAGTTCTTGGATAAACTATGGCCAGTCTTATTAACAGCAGAGCATCATATCAATTCTTTATGAAGAATATATTCAAGCCCATCCAGGACATGGAAGAAAGAAAGAAAGAAAGAAAGAAAGAAAGAAAGAAAGAAAGAAAGAAAGAAAGAAAGTTTTACAAATAGATTGTATATTCAGAGTTTAATGAAATAAAGAGAAGCAAAGTAGGCAGATTGTCTAAGAGTGCCATTGGTAGGTGAGAGTGGGGTCAATTAAAACTGTGTGAGCTGAATATGCATTTTCATGTGCCTAATGATTTCTGAAAACCGTTTGCTGTGATGCATTAAGCTAGTCAATTTAAAGAATGATTGACCAAAGGAAAGAAATTGCATAGCCAATAAAATTGATTACAAATTTGGAAAAAATTGAGCACCAATCTTAGAAAAGCTGTTTATGTGTTATATCCACAAGAAATATTCATTATGAAGACATATTCACTTCATGCTGTTAATTGTAAATTAAGAGTATAATATATATGTGCTACAGAAATGGATGACTTAAGACTGATAGGCTATTTTAGTGCATGACTAACCAAACATTGATTTTAATGAAAAATTGAAGCTGCAAATAAGAAAGAAGCTTGTAGATAGTGCATTGCACTTAATTTAAAATTGTGCAAAATCAGCTTCAGGTTAGCAGTTGGTCATTCCTGAAACACTTTATATTGTGACAGTAGTGTTGCGTAAACTCAAACAAGTATAAATCATTGTCTTAAGAGTCCTAAGGGATCTGGCACAATCCCTCCACCAGGACGTCTTCTTTTACAGCCTCATTACACTTGCCAGTGATTCATGGGTGTTAGGCTTGACTGAGAAGGGTGGAAGGGGCTGAGGAACTCAGTATGCTATATTTCAACCATGCAAATGAGCATATTTCCCTGGGACTAAAAGGCAGCATTTCTAAAAGAAATGGATTAATCTCTGTCTATTCTTATTATCCCTTTGTTGAGATTTTCAAAGTAATACAAGCCCATGAAAAAGCATTCTCAGTATGGCATTGTATAACATCTTTAAAGCTAGACAGAGCAATTTTATCAAAAAGTACTCTGATTCAGGACAAGCACAGGGATAACAAGGGGCAGGGAACCTGTGCATGGAATGTAAATGAATGAAATCAGGTATGCCAAGAGGTGTTCTAGAAGATTGTCTCCAGCCCAATTATGAGTCTGTGAATGAAATTCTTCCTACTGGATTAGTGTAGGGTCTAGGATACCCCTGACATCATACTGACAACAAAGCCCTCTTTTCTCAAATCAGGACTACCGATTCTTTCTCTGATTCTTTTTACTCCAGGCCAGTGTGGACATGAATTTTTGAGGGGAAAGGAGGATACAAATATTCTGTTAACTCTACTAATGGACAGTAAGCAAATTGAGAGAACAAAGTTTTATTAGAGTCTGTAAATTTGTCCATTGTGCCTGGCATATTACAAATGTGACAAAAAGTCTGTGAAAACAAAAATTTGCTTGCAAAATTAAAATAAATTGCTATATTTAAGCACAAATAATACTCTGCCAATGAGATTATCAAAGCTACTTAGGGAATCATATCAGCAACTCTGGAGTAAAACATTTAAGCTCAGTTTTACTCTAATGCCATTGTATCTAAGGCTACAGTAATATAGCTGTTATAGTGTATATGAAATTAAATTTAAAAAGTAAATATATAGAGATACAAAAGATAAATATAAAATAATTTGTTCATTTTTAAAAATATCAAATAGAATTTCAGTTTCTAGAATACAAGTGATTTTGATATATTAAACAAATTAAATATTACAGATTACTACTCAGGATAGCATAGAGAACCATTAGTAAACAGAACATAGAAAGTTTTCTGTATTTCTGACAAAGATTAGGCATTTAAATACTAATGACTCATCTATTATCATTACCTAATAAAAAAGCAAGTGTAAAATAAATTTAAAAATATATGACCCATCTATGTTATTAGAAGGTAGTGTCTTTGACAGCATCGACATTCAAAATGTAGCTGTGAACTTAAAACTAGGCAAAATCACCAAAGCTGACTTCCATAAGTCAAATTTGCTTTTCCAGTCAGATAGTTTTGATCCTTGGATTCATATAAGCAACCGCTGATTGGTGATCACAACTTTCATAGCATATGGATAGTTGAAATTTAATATAATAAAATTCAGTTAACCATAATTTCTTGTAAATTGGCCTCTCTTTGAATATTTAATTTTTGGTACAACCATTTAGAGCAAGCTAAGTCTGTCTCACCTTCTCTCCCAATCCAATCCAATTAATGCAGTTAATCACACCTATCACCACTGCCCTGCAGCAAGCCATCACTACATTTCGTTGCAGTATTCATTCCTAACGGGTCTTCCCAACTCTGGACTTGTTCTTTCAATACCATTGTTCCCTGTTGTAGAGCAGCCAAGCCACTCCCTTGCTTCAAAGTCAGCCTGTAGCTACAGAGAACCACCTGCAGTATAGCATCCTGAGTATACAATTTCTCATTCACTGTTTTTGCATGCGGCCACCTACGGTTTTACCCTCCACTCTTCCCAGGACACACTACATCATTTATAATTCTGCATTTTTTCATCTCTTTCTTGCTTAGACGCTAAGGAAAAACTTGTGTTTTAGCCATCTTTTATTCCAAGGAACTAGCATAGTTCCTGGTCTGCAGCAAGTACTAAATGGTTATGGGATGGGTTTTCTGATCTATAATTTCCAAGCCTAATGATGGTCCTGACATTCTGAGAATACCGCTTGCAGCTAGAGCAAATAATCTTCTAAATTATAGTGGTTCAGCGGAATAGAAGCCTTTTACTCCATCACTGAAGAGTCCAACGTGAGTGTTGCTTGTCAGAGGGTGGCTTTCCACCATCCAGGATCCAAGTTCCTTCCATTCTGCAGCTCCACCATTGCATGGGTTCTTGGAAACTGCTTCCAGTCAGCAGAAGAGATTTGAAAAAATCGAGGGTGTAAGACCTGCCACTTCTTAAAAAACAAACAAAACAAAACAAAACACACACACACACATTAGCAAGAACAAGTTATAAGGCCATGAATGAATGTTAAGTGCGATAAAGAAATATCATCACTGTCTGGGAAACTACTTCTACCAGAACTCTTCCCTATGAATATTTGGGGAATAGCTAGCCATTTCTACCACATGACTTAAGAAAGTAAGGACATATGTATTGTATTTCCAAGGGAACTAAATTTTTTTTTCTGAAAGTATTGGTAAAAAGAGTGAATTTCAGTTATCAGGAAAAGGCCCTTAGGTATAATTTTTTATTACCAACAATTCTGGATGGAATTTGAGGTAGCATAAGCCTTGGGACTGCTTTTCAAAAACAATTAAGCCCATACAACTTTTGTTTGGACCTCCAGCAAATTACAGGACCTGCCCAATGAGATTAGGCATATGGAATAGCTCAGATCTCCCTGCAGTAATTACATCTCACCCTCTTAAAGACAGATGTTTTCCAGTACAGGGATAGCTGCATGTTTGCTGAAGCAGGTGGAGTGTCGCCAAACAGTTCTACTTTTCAGATACCAGAATTTGGAATGAAAGAGGGTGTCTCTTTTCTACCTTTCAAGATAGTCCCCAAATTTCACTTAGCAAAAACATTCTTTTTAAATAAATTGCTAGATTTCTTCATATGAATATCAAATAACTGTATCTGCAATTGCTCACACTCCCCCATTTGATACATGTGAAATTAAGTGGAAAATTTGCCCAATAGAGATAGGCAGGTGCTATATAAACACATCTGTAGGTCATTTAGAAATTACTATCATCACTCTTTTCATTAAAGTGACATGCATATATTTAGAAACTACTTTTCAAAAACCTAATGAAAGACTGTCCTTGATAACTTCTCTATATGTTCACCTATAAATCAGGATTAAAATCCTTTACATAATGAGAGGCACATTCTTGGTGAAGTAAAAAAGGGATGTTTCAATTCTCCCATTTTTTTAAAAATGTGAGCTAGCACTTTAACCTGTATATTTACATCATTTACATATTTGTTGTCAGTGAATGTGTGTAAAGGTGCTTCCTTCACATTTTGGAGTTTTATACAGTTAAGAATTGTCTAGTATCATATTTTTGCTAACATTGAGGTGATTAAAATGTAGAAATAAATACATAGTTAAGGTCATGTAAAGATTCATACACTTGTATCTATAAGGAGTGTAAGTTTTTCATGTGAAAATTCTCAAGATATCTCTGTTGAGTTCATTTTATATACTTTCATTGCATCATTTATGCTGACACGGTGTCATGGATAAAGTCTAAATTTGTGGATGAGAGTTACAACAGCTGTTTTCTGCCTGAGTACTCAAAGTTTCACCAAGGCTTGTATTTTGTCCTGTACTTGTGGAATCCCTAGCGACACCGCACAGGAGGTGGACATAAACTTGTTAAAATAATGGGTTTCTGTGATCATCTCACATACAATTTCCAGATTTAGTGCTCCTTGTATAGAGTTGTATGTAAGGTCATTTCCTAGTGTGTGTATACTGAGAAAGATGCTAACATGCATAATTTACTGAAATAGACATCTGCTAGAGGTAAACCAGTGAGGTCATTTTTATATTGAAATCTGTGAGAAAGCCCAGGGAAACAAAGTGTAATGCAAATGGAATATTAACTTCTGATTAAAACACCTGTGGATTCAACTGATAACATTTCATGTTGAATTGCATTGGAATTAAAGTCCCCAAACACCAAGCTCTTTTGTGTAGCCAATGCTGACCATTCAGGAGTCTCATTTGAAAACCCAGTTTAGCCTTTATACAGAGCATACACATTTCAACATATGTAGTTTTCTGTTGTTTTTTTTTTTGTTTTTTTTTTTGTTTTTTTTTATGTAAAGGACTGTGATACTTTGATTCTCTCTTTTTATATGGATAGGAAAAGCATTTGAGAGAGACCTTACAGGTGTATCTTTGCATGTTTTCATTCTGCATTGCCTTAATGGTTATAATATAAAGCAATAGGTAATGCTAGAAAATGGTTAAGGGTACTTGAGGTTAACTATAAATCCTCCACCAAAATGGACATTGAAACATAGGGACTTGTTTATGATAAGGCTTTATTAAAAATAATAGCTTTTTCCAGAGAAAACACATATTGTGTGTGCCTCATTACAATGGTGTTACTGTTTTGTGGCTGAACGGATACATTTTAAATAATATATAATCCATAGAATGCACCCCACTATATCAATTCTTTCTAAAGCAAGTTTGTCTTTACCAATTAAATCTGGCAGGACCTGCAATAAAAATTATCACACGACTATGACAAAAATGGGTGTTTATTTTTCATTCTTAGTTTATTTTAAAAATCACACCAGTTATATTTGAAGGTGAAAAGCACAAACTGCGTTTTCAAGATGTGTTTTTCCTCAGTAGAATTATGTCATGAGGAAACACTGTGGATATCCATCAAAGTGAAACCTACAAGGACATAAGAGCTCGTTATTAGTGAACATTGTTTGTAACCTTCAGACGGCTTCAGCATTTCTGTCACAAAATGGCAAGCAGAATGAGAGATTAAAGCATATCATACCCCCAAAATTAGCATCCCTACATAAATTATGGCTTTTATATAAATCTAAAAGGATCTCTTTTTTATTTTGAAACAATGAATTATTCCAGCCTCCAATCTTTCTAATAAAATGTTACAGTGAGTTCAAGTTCAGTTAGGTCAATGTTGGCTTCAGGTTAACATTATTGATTGAAACTTGCTAAAGCATCCTGGCAGATACAATACAATCACTTCGGTCGGGAAACTAAGCCGAGCAACATACCCTTGTGGTTCCGATGCTTGTTCTGGATTGTATGGTTGTTCCTACTACAAAAACCTTGAAGGATGGAAAGAGAATTAAGTGTAGGACTTAAAAACATTGGTAAATGGCAGAATGCTATTCTTCACATACTACTGAAAACTTTGGTAGCACTTGCAATTAGATCTTTTATATTTTTAAGAAATAGTTTTGGCGAATGACTATTTTATTCTTATCCATATCCTAAAATACTAAAGCTTTAAAATGTGTAGTATTATGATGGTTTTCAGATTATATATAATTTATATTCATATATATATATATATATATATATATGTATCCAGATTATATTATATATGGTATATAATATATATCCTATACACTTACTACCTAGGCATTCTTTGTGAATCAAGAATTTGGAGGGCTTTTTTTTTTTTTAAAGATTATTCTGTCTTTGAAACAAGTTGATAAGGTGATGATAAGTGTTGGAATGAAGGCTGCAATCTGCTATAATGGGAGAAGGCTTTTCTCTTTGCTAACCTGACTGATACAGTTAATGTGTGCATCTATGACCTTGACAATTTTCAACAAATGTATTTGAAGTAATAAGAACTATGCTTCAGGCAAAATATCATAGCAATCAAAACCTTTGGTGGTTAAATTGACTAAAAATATTGGCCTATTATTCAATTTATTTCATTTCTGTTAGTAATAGCCTTGGTTGACAGAGAGATTACCGGGTGCTTTCATTGAAATTTATGAACAGAATTCAAGTTTAAAGAAAGTAATCCGCTACTGATTTTCTGAGGGACATATGATTAAAATGGTATTCCTTGTATTGCTTACTAGTTGTTTACTTGTGGAATGGTATGCTACAGAGATGACATTTGAAAATATGTAAGTGGAAAATTCTTCTAACAGATGGAACAATTTGTACTCAGGTCAAGCACACATGTAGACCTGATTATCCACTAAAATGGATAAACTCTTACATTTAAAAATTTAAACAGCACTATTTGAACTTTTTCCTCTGTGAGCAGCTCTCGGGAAGATGAACATTCCTATAATTGAAATCATCATGTGCATTCTGACCCTAATTGGGTAAGTTTTATATTAGGTGCACACCAAGCAATCATGGAAGCAATTATGGGCACTTGTCCTGGGGCCGCCCTAGCCCAGGTGCTGCTGCCTGATTGTCATTGGGTAATTACCTTAGTACTTCCCAACTACTCCTTAGCATCAGTTAAATGATGCAACATACTTCAAGTAAGTGAAGTCTCCTTGCAAGTACAAGTAAATACTTAATTATTTAGTTTGCGGCTTCATATAGGTGCTGTCTGTTCACCTGGAATGTGCTGATGTGCAATGAAAATGGTCTTCTGAAGAGACTCGCATGGAAGTCAAATTGGAGATGAAATCTTTGCGATTAGCCACACAGTTCCTTTTGAAATATGGAAAATACCTTAAATAATAGTGATGATAGAGGCATTGCCAACTTTAGGCTTTTTTTCAAGTCTTTGAAGTCTGACTTTGCAGAACAGATTGTAAATCTCTGGCCCATTACACACCTGCAGAGATTTTGGTGTTTTATTTCTCTTGGGTGAAACTGCAGAAGCCCAAACCATGTTAATCACTGTCAGAACCAGTTGTATAAAATGCCAAAATGCAGTGAACCAAGCGTTTTATAATAAATATGACAATGCAGTCAGAATGTTGTTTTGTTAGGCTTGTTATTTGTGGTAATTTTTCATTTATAATCTTTGCAAGGAGAAAGTTCTAAGGCTTTTATCGGAAAAATTTTAACCACAGGGGAGATGTCACCATATTGTATAAATAAGACTCTAAGTACTTGTATAATAACTAATTCAGAAAAAAATAAATAAACTATTTTAATAGGAGCATTTGCTTTAAATGTCTTAAAAATGCTGGTTAAAAAAAAAAAAAAAAAAAAAAACCTCCAAAATAAAATACCACCACTAAACTTGTCACTCTATGAATGGCATTTCATTCTTAGAAAAATAATATTCTCACTGTATTATTTCATATCAATCTTTTATTTTACTATCATTACTTTTATTTACAATTGAATCTCATATTTTTACTAATTAGCAAGTATAATTGGAATATGAAAAATAACAGTTTTAATATTCTCCCAGTGCTCTTATTTGAAATAGTGCGTTAACTAGAGTTGAAATTATTACAGTCAGCTTAGCTGTGTCACTGACTTTTCCTTACATAGTATTCTGACATGCATGTTCAACTTATTTCTCAGAGGAAACATGTTCTGTGACAAATAATAAATATATCATAATATATCATAAATTGATATTTCCAGTTAATGATGGATGATTTTGATACATACTATCAAAATTATGTTATATCCATGTATTTTTAACATTCGTGCCTTCTGATGAAATAAATTTAATAATGTTAATTTTGAGGGAGTTTTTTTCTATTGAATGATCACTTACATAAATGTAAAATACTTTAAATGTTCTTGCACGATTATTTCTTGCTAACCAGCACATAACCAAAATGTCTCATGTTATTATTTTAGTTCCATAAATATTTATTTGTAACTATCAGGCACCAGAGTAATGGACAGAAGTTATGCAAAAGATATAGATTATCTTTATATAGAATATCTTTTCCTGGGCAACCTAGAAATATAATAATGCCAAGGCTGGATAAATCACCGTTACTATGTACTTCCACAGAGCTAAAACACTATTTTGTGATTGCCTGTTTACTGCTTGGAGACTTAAAAGTCATAAAGTCTTGGGGAACCTGGCTGGCTCGGTTGAGTGGCCAGCTTCGGCTCAGGTCATGGTCTCACAGTTCACGAGTTCGAGCCCCGCATCCAGCTCTGTGCTGACAGCTTGGAGCCTGGAGCCTGCTGCAGATTCTGTGTTTCCATCTCTCTCTGCCCCTCCCCTGCTCATACTCTGTCTGTCTGTCTGTCTCTCTCTCTCTCTAATAAATAAATAAATAAAAATAAAATTAAAAAATCATAAAGTCCTTGGACATTAACCATGTTTATTCACAGTTATATCATTAGCTCCCAGGATAGTGGGTGGCACAGAATTAAAGAAAAGTCGATATAGTAGGGGGTGCTCTCTATGTATTTCTGGAGGACTTTCATACTGTAGATATTTTTAAGGTCAGCATTATATATATATGCTATGTGACTCAGCCTAGTTTCAGCCCTGTGACGTGGACTGAAAAGGAGTGAGTCTAAAATGAATATAGTGGTATACCAATCTTTGCTCACTCTCATGTCCATAAGCTTCCTCGTACACACATGTGAATACCACAAAATTACACAGGATATATTTGAGAATCAGGCTTCTGCAGTTAGAAACTATCTGAAATTGATAATATGACCTTCTCAAAAGTGTGATGAGAGTTGGAATCGCATGTTCTCCTCATTCATATCTCAGGGGATGTTTAGGCTACAACACTGAAGAAATAATTGAACTAAAAAAATACTGATGAATTATCCACAAAAATTAATTTGGGTACATTTTTATGGCTTCGTAGCAGAGATGTCTTTTCAATAATTTTAGCAATTATGAAAGCTATTATCACCTGAGTTTTGTGTATGACTAGAGCTCTTGAATACTTATAAGTTTTCAGTTTCAAGGCTCTGGGTTATACATCACTAACTATTGTTCAATGGTGATAGAGAAGCATTGTGTCCTTCACAGACCACTAGGTTCTGATGATCTAATTTCATCTTCAACAATAGTTACAAGGAAGAGCAAAAAATACAGTGTTGAAAGTGGTGTTTTAGCTATTGTACATGTAAATGATTAGAGGGGAGTGGGATAAGCATTGTGTGGACCAACATTATTTCCAGACATTTCCCTGCAGTCAATTCTTGATTTTCCATACTAATAGAGTAAATAGTCTAAGATAGGAGAGACCTGTAGATGAGATACCCATTCATATCTGACAGAAGCATTTTAGCTAGCAAGGTAATACCTGCATTTATTTGCCTTATCCACATATTTTATATGCATGTACACATTGATTCTAAAAATATAAATTAAAAATAAATACCTAAATGGCCTCTTTGTGCAAGCAGAACATACTTTATCCTGACAGGAAAGCTAACTTATTTCTAATGATTTTTACATAGAGTTTAGATACATACAGATGAATTCACCATTATTTCCCTATTTAAATACCCCCTCATTGTACCTCGTCTGTATCTCAGTTTTCTACCTTATGCATTGGTGGAGGTTGTAAGACAATATCTGCCCCACACCAATCTCAGACCCCTTCAGAAAAAAAAGAAAAAGACTAGGCCAAAATCAGTACATGCCTTACTTTATCTTGAAGAAACTAAAATCTAACATTAAAAAAATATATTCCAAGCAGTTGTGATTTCTCTCTTCATACATCCTTCTTTTTCTAAATAATTAGTAATGAACTTCTTTAAGACTGAAAATGTTACTGAGAAGACAGAATTTGTAAAAGATGTTAATATTAATTAAAAAGTTAACTTATTGAACTGAAATCCTGAAAATAAATGTGTAAGTAAAGGTAAGATATTTAAAAGTTTAATAATGGAGAGTTGAACCAAAGATTATTGATGGAGAATTGTTATATGTATATAATATATGTGTTACATGTATTATACCATGTTATATGTATATGTATATATATATCATTTATATATAACAATTATATATATAAATAATATTCATTTATTTAACAATTCTTCATTATTCTTTGGTCCAACTTTCCATCATTAATCTTTAAGTGTAGTTTTTGACAAAGTAACCACATTCTCTAGGCTTAATGCTTTGTTTTTTCTGCCTTAATCTGTGAGGTTGTAAACTGGCAATATTTCAAGGAGGTAGAGAAAGTGCGTGGAAAATTCATATTCTGTATCACATCAGTCTTCAACAAATCCCTCGAGTGTTCCTGTGTTGAGGAAATAATAATTCCATACAGAAGTCCTAAGAGAAATCACTACTGGAACTCTCCAAAATGTTTAATGAACATGATCAATTTTAATGAGGCAAAATTTATTTTGAGATTATATACATTGATAGAAGTATTTTATTTAAAGAAATAGCAAACTAAAAAAAAGAAATAGCAAAATCAAGAGATTATAAAAGAGGTTGCATTCTTGTATATAAAGAATTTCAAAAAGTAATATGTCTGGGAGAAAACTATATATAGTCTCAAAATGTTAGTAAGAAAATTGTATACAAAGTCCCATAATGTTGTGGCTGTAAATGACAAGTTATACCTACATTGATCAAAATGTATGGATTTTGTTTTTATATTCTTTTAGGTACCCACTAGAATTTCTAAAGTTCACCTAGAGATAGATAGAGGGAAAATAATTTGAGTAGAATTTTACCCATACAGAGATCTTGGCTTACATGTAAGATGTTCAGATATTTTTGAGTAAAATGGTAGAAATTATCTTTTGATACTAAATATTTATTTCCAACTCAGTAGTTCCATATTGTCATTTTCCATGTTTTTCATGGTTCTTCAGATAAAAATGCAATTTAGTCATTCATTTATTCATTAACATTATCTTATTGCTGAGTCAAATGAACATTGCTAACTATGTCCTTTAATACATACATTCTAATCCCCTAAACAACACTGTGCTTTAGATATATTATTCACATTCTTAAGGTGAAGAAATTAAAGTTCAGAGAAGCTAAGTGCTGTGCCAAATTGATACCACTAATTGGTCATATAGTTAGGATTCAAAGTCAAACCTATCTGATTCCAGTTAAAGTTCTTTCATGACACAACTTCAGATTTTCTTCCAATCTCTTGTTCTCTTCTTTCCCAATAAGGAGAAATTCTCTGTCTTCTCAGCTTTGACAAAGGAAATGAAAGAACAAATTTTAGATTATGTAAGCTAAAAATGCAAAGTAAACAAAACAAGAAAAGAAGAAGAAAATAAATACATTTTATACTTTTTTTTTTTTAATTGCATAAGCTCTATGCCCAACATGGGGCTTGAGCTCATGACTCCCAAGATCGAGAGTCATATGCTCTATCATTGAGCCAGCCAGGTGCCCCAAGAAATACATTTTGAACCAGAGATCATTTCAACTGATTCCATGTCTAATAAGAATTAATATAGGGGTGCCTGGGTGTCTCAGTCAGTTAAGTATCTGACTCCTGATTTCAGCTAAGGTCATGATCTCACAGTTTCCTGATTTCAAGCCCTGCATCGGGTTCTATGCTGGCAGTGCAGAGCCTGCTTGGGATTCTCTTTCCCTCCCTCTCTGCCCCACCCACACTGATACTGTCTCTGTCTCTCTCAAAATAAAGAAATAGACTTAAAAAATTTAAAAAAATACTATTTAAAGTCATCTAAGTAAATTATAACTTAGATGGGCACCTATTATCAGTTTTTATGCTAAGCATTTCATATGCAAATGTGACAATTCTCAGAGCAACTATATGAAATAGATAATATGATTAACTCACTTTATAGGTAATCAAAGAATGCCCAAGCCTTTGAACTCCAGATCATCCACACTAGATTGCTTTGTGCTTTAAGTTTCCTTATTATTGGACATGCTCTGGTTTGTCATACATGTTTTCTAAACTACATGCATGTTACCTAGGTGCACTTGAGTTTTAACATAACATTACTAATTATATCCCAATAGATTTAGTAACTGAAATAATAATGTGATATTTTTAATACATATTCACAGCAGGGACCATGAGACAAGGTTTTTGTATAATTAGTAGCACAGTTAACTAATTGATTGATGAATTTAAACTACTTGAACTATCATCTTATTAATCTCATTGGAAATGTAGCAGAGAAGAAAAAAGATTAGAGTAAAACATGTTAGGAATATAATATAAAAAAGGAAAACTATAAAAAGAAAATGAAGCCATTGAATATAATAGAAATCATTCAAAGAACTAAGAATTCAATATTATTTCTTAAGAGGAAGAAAGATAAGCTGAATATCACACAAATTCTAAAAGCATATCTATTTTGAAAAAGGATATATGTGATGTTTTACTCTTTATTTTGAACTAGTTAGTGTTTCTTAGTTCAATAGTGATGTGCCCATCCTGATATGTTTATAAGGGATAACATTGTTTGGTATCTCTATATTAAATATCAAAATTAGCACACATGTTGTTTAAACTTTATAAGCAGCATTATTACATTTATTAAAGATGAATACTTTGCTTTTAAGATTAAAAATATAATTTTAAGAAAACATTTGAATTTAAAACATAATGCCACAAAGAAAATATTTTCAATGAACTAGAAGAAAAGTTTGGTTTTTTGATATCACAGAATTTAAAATATTAATTTCTACTAAAGATTCCTTTAAGCCAATAAATAGTTCACAGCATTAAAGTATTTGTTTTTAAATTACAGTCACCAGATCTTTAATAGAAAATGTTTCCTACATAGGAGAATCGGCCCCAGCTTTCATTTAATTTGCTCTTATTTTCTGTTGTTTCTTTCTCCTATAATAAGGGCTTATAATAATAACTATGATATTTGGTTAATGAAGAATGCGTTGCATATTTAGAGATCTACATATTTATGTGACCTTCTTTTGTTCATAAATGCTAATATTTATTGCTTCTTTGTTGAGATTTTATTTTGTGTTTTGTGACAAACAAAAGTACGATTAGTGAAGCTGTAAAGTTCTCATGGTAGCTGCCTGTGTTCCCAAGATAGGAGCATTAGTGTCTACAGAAGCAGTTAATGCTGTTTATCATTAGTGACAGAGGCTGGGAAGGACCTTCTGTGGCTTTTATCTTTCACCTTGCCAACAGAAGTTGATGAGCTTTCTGATTTAAATTCATAGGTGATGCTCCAGGATTTATATGCACTTCACATGGACAAGCACACAGGTAAACCCATCGTGCTGATGGAGACTAATTAAAATCATCCTAACATTCTAATACCAGACATCCTTATGAAAACCATTACTTTATCCATATTTAATGCCATAGTTGCCCAATGAGAACATGAAATATAAAAGAGTTTATACAGGAATTTTCTCTTCCATATTTAAAAAGGGTTTATTGCCTTATGAGTGACTTTTTTTTTTTTGGTGTATAGAAACTAATGGATGCAAAGCACATTCTTATAATGAACACAAAGTTTTTATAAATTTAAAATTTTAATAGTTACAGGAATTTTGAAACAGAGCAAGACAATTCCAATGAAGTGGCACACTTGAATAGTACTGATTACTTTTTTATATATAAATGCTATCCAAAGTGTGGTCCCAGAGACAGATGCCAGATATCATAAGAAAACCAGTTTATGAGGTCAGAGTTATTTGGGGATATGAAATATAAAGTTTAAACAACTTTTGGCATACGGGGAATGTTCCGTACTTAAGACAGTAATGAATACTTTGAGCATTCAAAACTATAAGATGGTATCTGTGCTTCCTAAATTTTTCAGAAATCACTTTGAGTGACTAGTTTTCCATGAAACAATATTGGAAATGTTCTATCACTGTTGATTAAACAGCAGGGTATTTTGATATTTTAAATTGGATAAATCTCCATTCTACCACCCCTACTTCGTTGAATGATTTTCTCTTGCCTTTAAAATGAAATCTAAACTTCTGACTATGAAAAATAAAATCTCGTGTGGCCCAGCTCTGCTGCCTTTGACCTTATTAGCACATCACTCTGCCATATGCTTCAGCCACTCCGGTGTTTGCCTTTCTCAAACAGGTCATATCGTTTGGCATGTCAACAGGCTTTCTTATTGTTACCCTCCTGCAGGAAGATCTCTACCTACCTCAGTGTCATTCTCTCTGCAGGGAGATCTTCCTCTCTTGACTTTTAAAAAGTGTACTGTATAGTACCTTGCACTTCCTAAAATTAGTTTCTTTTGTGTGTGTGACAGTAAGCTGTCTGACGACAAAGTATATCTGTCTTGTTCACCATCAAATCCCTAGTACCTAGGGTTTCACCTGCCACAAAATAGGTATTCTGTACATATCCTTAAATGAATATTCATGATTCTCTCATTAAAACCGAGGAAAATTGGGTAAGAAGGGAGACTTCCCTTTATTCTTTCATTCTGTGTTAAAGGGTGACTACTCAGAAAAGATACAAAGTAAACTAAATCATTTATTTTCATGAAGTAAATGACATTGACTAATATTTCTTAGAGGCAACCCTCAGTGTAATATAATATTTAATGTATGATAAAGTGTTATTATAAAGCTATTAATGAAGATTATAAGTGCTATAAAAAGGAATGATTATGAAAATCATGCAGCAAGTGTTGGTCACATTTATAATAACAATAGTAATAATGATAATAATAATATAAGCAAGTGGTTTCAGTATCTAAAACCAACAAAAACGTTTATTTTATAAATTTACTCGTTGATTTCAATTTCATGAAGACTGCTTAAGTACTCCTGACCAGAGGGGTGCCTGGGCAGCTCAGTCGGTTAAGCCTCTTGATTTCAGCTCAGTCAGGATCTCGCGGTTTTTGAAATCGAGCTCCATGTTGGGCTCTGCTACTTGAGATTCTCTCTCTCCTCTCTCTGTCCCTCCCCAGCTTGCATGCATGCACACACACGCATCTCTCTCTCAAAATAAATAAATAAACATTTTAAAAAAGGATTCCTGACCAGAAAACACTGTTAGCTAAATAATATGGCAAAACTTGTCATACCAGATAACTTTGGATGTATGTATAACTTATTTTTAAAGTACTGTAATTCTTTAAATGTAGCAATGCTATTTATCATAAACTGTAGATTTTAGATTAAGGTAAAAATAAATGTCTTGTGTTTTCCTAAGTAACTGAAGAAAAATAACTTTGAAACTAGAGATGAAGTGTGTCATCCTCCTTGGGAACTGAGTTTACTCTGAGAAGATTTCAAGGCTTGAGAAATTTAAGCAAACTCTTTGATTTTCATGTTCAATTCTTAAAACAAGGCATTTTAATGCAATTTTGCTCTTGCTTTAATGATATCAGCTGTATAATCTCATTTCTTTTCTTGCAAGAGAAAAGCATCAGAGTAAAGAGAATAGCTTTTAGTAATAAGAAGACACTCCACAAATCAATATTATACCCTTCAAAGGAATCTGAATTTACAGGATCAAGAAATTGTGACCCACAAGATTGTTTTCTTTTTTATAAACAAAAATACATTTTATTCAACTTGTTATGATTTTGGTGCTCCATCAAATTCATTCTGTACTATTGGCAAATGTTATACTATAAAGATTAAAACAGTGGCTTTTATTCTATAACTGGAGTTGATGCCACATTCAGCTTTCATTTTTTTCTGTGACCCATCTTTTTCTCTAATATCTTTTTTAAAATGCACATTTTATGCAAGACAGCTTTGGCAGACATTCCTATTTTTCAAACTGTTTGTAGATGTCAGCAGCAGCTGGAAGGGTATTTCTGAAAAATATTTTGTTTAATGATCAGCAAGGTGCTGAGTCCCCTATCAAAGAATAGATCTGAACTTCTTCCCCATATTCAATATGTCACCTTGGTTTTTGTATATATATCAATACAGTTTATAATATCATATCATATTATGATATACACAGATATATATTAATATAGATTAATAATATTTATGCACAGTAATAAGTATACAATTATTAATATATAAACATTGATTACAATTATAAGCTGTAATCAAGTTTTCAAGAACATAAAGTTTTTCCTGACAAACATGAAAAGAAGGAATTAGGAGAAATATGCCAGGTAATCCTGTACCAATGATTTAGAATTATGACACTTTTTAAAGATAATGTTAAAATGTTATATCAAAGGTAATCATAAGATTTTTTTAATGTATATAAAACATAAGTTTTGATATTTTTGTTTTATAATCCATGTGAATATAACATCTAACATTATAATACAATTTTAGAAATATGAGTTAATTTGCATACATATTATATAAGGCTATTTTAATATGCATATTTAAAGTGAGATTTAATTCTAAATTATTAAGAATATTAATTTCAATTAAGTATGACTGCTTTGTTAAACTCAAGAATGTGCTCGGGAAAATATCAGTATATGTAATACTTTTTCAAGTCTATCCCTCTTCTGTGTTTGAATTGGAGTACAAACACATTCATCAAATAGTTGGATAACAAAAATCCAGTTAAACCTTAACATATTCATATTTTAATTTCAAATTAAGTATAGATATTTATAAATCATTGGTGTTCTTAATTCTAGACTCCTACAATTCACATTCTCTTCTGATTAAGATAATCAATTAAGTTTCTTTAGAGACAGATGCTAAGATCAGAGTAAAATCATAAAGAGCTACAAAAAAGTATGCTATAAATTCCATCCTAAGTAATTAAAGGAAGTTAAAATAGCACAGTATAGCTACCCAATTAAAACTTGTAAAAATAGAAAACAAGGAGAAAGCTTCCCACCTCAGGGGCACCTGGGTTGCTCCGTTGGTCAAATGTCCAACTTGCACTCAGGTCATGATATCCCAGTTCATGGGTTCGAGCCCTGCGTCAGGCTGTGTGCTGACAGCTCAGACCCTGGAGCCCGCTTCAGATCCTGTGTCTCCCTCTCTCTCTCTGGCCCTCCCCTGCTTGTGCTCTGTCTCTCTCTGTCTCTCAAAATAAATAAACATTAAAAAAAAGAGCTTCCAACCTCAAACAATATTTTAGAAAATAAATACAAAAGGGGAAAGTATAGCTATGAAATCATTAAATAAATGAACAGAGCTGGTTTTATCAGTAAATATTTATATTTAGTAAATACCTGTACCCATATATTTTATTCCATGTGTGAACATAGAACTCGTGTGTGTGTGTGTGTGTGTATGTGTGTGTGTGTGTACATTGATCAAATATGTAAAGAAGTAATAAAGCATGGAAAGATGTATATGGTAAATTGGAACTGATTTCTATAATGACACATTCTTTAGATTTGGGAATACAGGGAACAGTACAGATAACTTACCCACTTTGTTCTTATGTTTTCTGCTGATTTGGCATTACATGTAGCTGATGAAAACCACACTCCATTCTGTACTGGGTTTGTGAGATTTTGGCTTGTGAACCCTGGGGAGTTGATACTGATTGTGGAAGGATCAAACCAATAAGTCTGAATCATCTCTACTTTTTTGAAGCATAAAGTGTTTGTTGGCAATTTATTTTTGATGCTATAAAAACATATTTTAAAAAGGAGAATTAGATTTATGCATTCCTTTTCATTGAAAGCCACATAGCATTTCCCCAAAAGTCTGCTTGGAAAGAGGTATGATTTTAGTAATTAAGTATTTTTCAGAGTTTATGCTTTATCGAAACAAGTAAAATTTTGGTTTTGTCAGTTTGGGGTTGCCACAGGACCTTTCAGTGGGCTGAAAAGGTCTGCAGGGTGCAGGTCGATTCCTCAGCAAACAGGGATTGGTGCTACAGGAAATCCCATACACCAGGCCTTCTGATTTTCACAGCTCTTCTAAATGCTGATATCTTGGAAACACTCAGAAAACCATGACCTGGATAATAAGGTAGGCCAAGGAAAGAGTGATGAAGGGTTGCAGAAGGTGAGGCCTTCTTTACTTGGCCTTTCCCTAGCTCTGGAAATGATGGTTTGTGTCCCTGTGAAGACAGGAAGGACTTTCAAAATGTTGATTGTGTTGCAGATGCTTAATGAATATTCTTCTTAGGAGGGTGGAAGTTTTAGAGGGAAGGCAGAGAGTCATGTAAGTGTTCCACTCTGAGCCAGGCAGAGACATGCCCTTATTCCTGGATTCTGCACTTCAAGAGATTAGGACTGTTGTTAGGTTCAAAATCTTGATCATGTTACTTAACATCTTTGTAAGTTTGGGGAAGTTATTTAAACATTCTTGGATTCGGTGTCCTCATACGTAAAGTGAGGATACTAACAATGCCTGCTTCCTTCCTGGGTTATTTGTCAGGATTAAGTTAATCCATTCATTCAAAATCCTTAGAACAAGTTTAACAAGCTTCAGAAAACAATAAATTGGAATTATCATCATCATCAGCATCATCACAATAAAGATGGTAAAACAACAACAGGGAATTTGGTCTCTGACTAATCACCAAAAAGAAAGCAACTCAGCCAACTTTATTTGTGAAACAAGAAAATAAAGGCTTGTGTCTCTTAAACAGTAATTGATACTACTATTACTACTACAAAAATGAAACAAGAACAAAATAAACAAACAAAAAAACCTATTTAAAACGGGAGTCCCCAAAGCAGACCCTTGCATTTGCTATGATCAGTGCTAAAAATCTGAGTGTGATCAATTATGAATAATAGTCAATCCTGAAATATTGCATTGTTACTCTCAAAGAATTATTGTATAAATATACACATCCTTGGAGACTTATGTTTGATAATTCCTGAAACAAAAATAAAACAAGTTAAAACAGGAAGAACAACCCAAATAAAAACAAAGTAAATTTTATCCCAAAGAAATTCAGTTCATTCTAGGCTAAGAGTGGCATTAGCAAAGAAGTGCTTAGATAGATTCTTGGGTAGTCTGTGCTTAAAAGAGTTGTCAGGTGACAAACAAGGGTAAAGGTAGGTCAGGAGGTGCCTAAGGCAGAAAGCGGTGGATAGATCTCTTAGGCAGAGATAGAATGAAATAACATTAAGAGAGAGTCAGGTGTAGGGTTGAGCTTGTAGGAGAGGACATTTTTTTTTTTTTCTTCCCTTCTAGGTTTTTTGACTGGTCTAATAATTAAATTGACATAAGACAGAGCAACAGGAGAAAAATAAAGTTAATTTCAGACATGTGAGAGCTGATAAAAATTTGAGACTCTCCAAAGTCATCAGGCAAGAAGCTTTTATACTTTTTAAACAAAGAAACAGTCATTTGTAAAGGATTGACGAAAGGGTTTGTGCTTGGAATAGTGAATAAATAAAGTGGTAACAAAGTTTTTTACATACTTCTTTGCTCTGACTACCTCTGATGATAAGGATGCCTTTTACCTCCAAGTGCAGGGTGGGTAACCTTCACAGGGCAAATTTATTTTCTGCTTTCACGGGAAAATAAGGGTCAAAACTAAAAGAGAGTCAGTGTCCTAATATCAGTTATTTCTTAAGTAACTTTAATACAAAATATTCAGTATGCCAAAGTGGCATAGTTTAGGGCAGCTTGGACTGAATCTCATCAAGTTCTATCAAAATAGTATAAAAGCAAGTTGCTTTCTAATCTTTTTTCTACTTTCTGACTCATGGTTACTGCATACTTACCTGGTATATAATCTTATTCACTGCATGAAGCATGGCATCTTCCTCCCCCTCCCCCCCCAAGGTATCTATTTTAACTACATTTGTTTAAGAATTGTTCCACAATATACTTTGGAATGATGTCGATTTTATGGTAAGGTATACTATTTTACTAGGGTGTAGCAATATACATTTAAGTCTACTAAGCAAATTACTGTTAAGAATTAAAACATAATGTTACAAAATAAAACCTTTAAAAAAATCTTCTCTTTTGCAACATCATTGGTATTTACTACTGACTTAACTTTAATAGTGTAAGAAAGAGCCAAGTAATATACAAACCAAAAATCTGGCAGTTGTAAAAGACAAGTTTTGAATTTATTATACTTCTATATTCTTTTAAAAACTACATCAGTAGAACTATCAACATTTGTAAGTGCAAAATTTAGGCATAGTTATAACAAATTATCAGAAAAACACTATAGTAATAGTCTAAGCATTTCGTATATAAGACTGGAATATTTTTTGTTTTATGGTAAATAATTCTTTTAATAAAACGTTTCACATATAAAAGTATATATATATACACACACACACACACATATATACAAAGTATATATATATAAAGTATATATATGTGTATATGTGTGTATATGTGTGTATATATATACTTTATATACATATATACATATATATAAAGTATACTTTAATGTATATAAATGCATTAATGCATTAAATGTATTTAATAAAGTATCCTTATATGTAAGTATATAGGTATACTTTATATATATATGTATATATATATGTGTATGTGTGTGTGTGTGTGTGTATATATATATATATATATATATATATATATATACACATATATATTTTTACCCATCAGCTAAGTTAAATAATTGACTAATAATGATACCAGTGAATTTTCCTCATGCTTCTCTACATTGATATTCCATTCCTCCCAAGTTCAACCACTCTTTAAAATGTTTCTCTCTCATTTACTTCCTTTTTATTGTAAACATATTATATGTAGGCTTTTTATGGTTTAAATTTTATAGCAATTTTGTACTGTATGTATTCTTCAACACTTACATTTTTTCTCTCAATATTTCATTTTAAAGATTTTTCCATTCATTTATTCATTAATTGATTTTCACTACTGTATAGTATTTTGTTTAATGAAGATGAAAATTTACCACAGTTGATTTATCCATTCCTTCTTGTCTTGGATGAATATTTGAATTGTTTCCAGGTTTTTTTTTTCTTTTAAAAACTGTGCTTCTCTGAAAAGTCTTATAAATGTTATATCCATATGGTAATATTGTTAGGTGAAAGAATATGCAAATATTTAAATTTATAGGATACAAATTTTTTTTCAAGAGAATAAGACTAGTTTATATATAGCAGCTATCTTCCATAGGATGTAACTTTTCTTTTTATGTTATAATCTTTGATACATGCATGTTTTAAATCCCAATGTAGTGGAATTTATTGATCATTTTCCTTTTTCCTTCAGGAAAATATTATATATCCAGATGAATACAAATGTTTTCCTACATTCTCTGATAAAAGCTTTATTTCTTTGCAACCACACTAGCCAGTGCAGACAAGAAGCAATATGCTGAGTTTTCCAAAACAAAAGCAATATCTGTTAAGTTTGTGGATGAGGGAGCAGGAAGGCAGAGTGTATAGATTTACTGACAGCAGTAAAGAGAATCACAGACAGGGACTATTTGTTAATGTGTGGAAGTGCATGTCCTATGGCTTTACGCAAATAAATAAAACTTAATCATGGATACGTTTTGGTAAATAACTTGTTCATCCTTGTTTTATGAGGTTGGGCTATGAAGTAGTAAAATCTATCAAATGAATAATAGCACAGGAAAGAATTGATTTTTTGGCAGCTTCACATTGTTAAGAGCTATTTATTTGAAAGATCCCCCCTCTTTTTTCCCAGAGAAGAGAGAATGTATTTTTTTTTTAATTATGTGGAACATTGACTTTTTTGCAGCTGAAAATATTCTTTAAGAAACACTTCACTATTTTATAGGTGTCCCCATGTTTTGGACAGAGAACATTTTTGATAAACTGAATGTATTAAGATTGTATAAATTGAACAACATATTCCCTTTGACTTAAGATTGGGTATGTTATTCTGACATAGTTTCTACTGTGAGTAATACACACATTGATTTTGTATGTCACATTTGTAATCACATTTTAAGGACAAATTAAGACATTCTAAATTGTATTAATGATGTTAAAAAGAAAGCCACAGGCCCCAAATGGCAATCCTTAAGTTAAGGCCCTGAGTCAGTAAACCAAGACAATACCTAACCTAAATGAAGTTTCATCCCTATACCCCCAGGAGTGTAATCTTTAACCTGTCAACATGAAATTTCCTGGTCAATTCTAAGAAATTACTGATAGATCACTGCTCCATTTAGGAGGGCTTGCCCAAACAAATTCCTTGCTGATAAATTCCTTTCTTTCTTCTCTTCTTTTCTTTTTTCTTTTCTTTTTTTTTCCCCTTTTCTTTTTCCCTTCCCCTTCCTTCTTCCTTCCTTCCTTTTTTCTTTCTTTCTTTCTTTCTTTCTTTCTTTCTTTCTTTCTTTCTTTCTTTCTGCCTTTACAAACCTTTCTTTTGTTTAGTTCAGTATAACTCCCTTCTACTTGCTAGATAGGATGCTGCCCGATCTGTGGATCTTTTAATAAAGCCAATTAGTTATGCATTTATTCTGTTGAATTTTTTTGAACAATGATTATGTTTCAAACAAGTAATATGATCAATGTTCATGTGAAAAACTGTGTTGTATGGGGTTGATTTTCTTTATGAGGAGCTGTTGGCTGAAAGAATGTTTTTGTTTTTGTTTTGTTTTTTTAACGATTAGATACTTTATTTGCACCCTTGCAGTGGTGCTCCCCTGGACTGTAAAAAATTCACAGGTATATCAGGAGTGATTCCATACCTGGAGAAGCAGCATAGGTGAATTCAAGGTACCTAATTAATTTGGAAGACATTTTAGGCAGTGGTTAATTTGAGAGATATACCCTTAGTAAATCTTCCATAAACCAGCAGAGATGATGAGGCATGTGATCCCCTAGAAAAGAGAAGAAAAGAAAAGCCTAAGGAGAGGAGGGACCATCTGGAAAGTGAAGGTGGAGGTAGATATGGGTAAGGGGCAACCAGACAAGGCACTTGAGCAAGCTATGGAGTGAAATCAAAGCAGTAGTGTGCATGCTGTGGATGTCCATTTCGTAACTGAGAGGGTGCCCCAGGGTTCACCCTAGGCTGGAATAAGCTGGGATAAGATAATAATCTTGCAAAATTTGGCTGTGATTTTTTAGCAACAGTATGTTTGTGGGCAAGGTACTTAAAAGTTTTAGTGCTGTAGTTTTAACTGGCAACTAGCAATTTCAATGGCCCAGGGTTGCAATGATAAAGGAAACCAAAAATGGACTCCAAGCACCTTGACTTTTGCATAATGAAGATTATCATTAAAAAGTGGGAGGCATGATAGTGAGGCGAGAAGGAGTACAAACCCTGATTCCAAAATCTCCAAGTTTCCAAGGAAAGACAATAAACCAAGTCTGGGACAAAAATGCTTACTTTTTCATAGCCAGTATGTACCAGAGGGGCCTCTTTCTCCAATATGGAATAAAAATTATTCCTTTCAGTACATTTGTGTCTTCCTCATTTACTGTCTCTAGCTCTACCTTCACCCCACAAATAATAATAGTTCCATAGGTAGGCCACACCTACTACTAAATTTGGGGTTCCTAAAGCAATCTCCTTGAATAAGGATTACTGTGATAGTTTTGGCTTAATGAGCACAAGCTCTGCAGTTATGATGGGATGAGTTTCATGGAGTCCCTGGAAGAAGGGCACATAAATTACAGTTCTGTAGAAAGTAGCAAAGAGGGAGTAAAAGCTGGCCAGGTAATGAACCATGCTCACTGTGCTATATTTAGTTATTTCCCCCCCAAATCACTCATATGGTTCTGATACCATGTTATAATTGACTATTATGTTTTACATGGCAGCCTTACTGCAAATCTTTTTTTTAAAGGAAATAATGTAGAAAAAATAAATACTATTTAGTATAAATAAAATGACAGTGAAATAAAAATCTCTTTAATCCAATTTAAATTATCCACTTCTCATCATCTTCCTACCTAGAAATATAACTCAATTACTATTGAACAGAGTTATATGCTTTTGATTTAGCTGAGGTTGGTGTTCATATAGTTTTCAAATGGTAAATGTGTGTTGGTGCAGAGTTTTGTGTGTGTGTGTGTTTTTTTTCCTGATACTGACTAAACAACTGAGTGGTTAAAACACAAATTACTTATAAACTTTTGAATGACGGACTCTTTAAATGAAAATTTATATTCATTGGTTCTGGTTCTATATTCATGCAATTTGATGTATAAAATATAGAAGAATTAAATTTTGCATTTCAGTAATTATGTAGGTTCACTATTTTTTGAAACACATATAATATTATTGGTATTTTCCCAAATAATTAAAAATTCCATCATCCCCCTTTTAAAACTATTCATTTCACTTAGTGTATGTGATTTGTGGAAACTGAAGTTTAAAGATGGAAGCTTAATCTAGCACCTGAGCTGCTGGGGTCTAAACATAGTTACTTTGCTTTGTTTTACAAGATCCTTTGATTCTCACTTTTGGTTGCTGAAGAAACTATTAACGTTTTGAATCAGATAACCTTGCAGATAAGAAAATCCATGAGAGAAGTAATTTTCCAGAGAGGAGCTGCTCTGAGAAGCTTTCAAAAATATGGTTTTAAAAGTTAAAAAAAATCATGTTTTAGGAAAAACTACATACGTATATGTGTGAATGGGTATCTATGTATATAATATAAATGACAACTTTTTGAGGACAATACTCCTCACTTTAATATCTTTTTTTCAGAAAACTAAAGAGAGCTACATAATGTATGACATATACAACCCTATTATATGCTATTTTCTGATTATGGGGAACAACATTTGCCAGAGTGATTGATATTTTAGCTGGTCTGGCTTTACCATAGCCAGGAAATTCTGGCCAATTAAGGAGGAAAAGGGAGAACCATCACTCAAATGAAAATTGACAACCAACCCACCTCCACCATTTAAAAAAAAAAGATAAAAAAGCATATTTATCCATCTGGTCCCTTTTTGAAATGCATCACATACTTTGATTTTTTTTCCCTATGTACACCATACTAACGAATGAGTATTCGAAAAGATTTTACAGTAAATTGCTTTCTAAAGACAAGATATATTTTAATGAGAGCACTTAACCTAGACCCCCTTGGAAAACTGAACAAATGGAAATTCTGATATCCTTTCCCCTGTGACTCAAGAGAGTTGATATATCTCCCATGACATTGAGATATTTTCTCAGGTGTTGTTTAAACAAAGTCTGCACATTGATTCTTTCATTTAGAGCTAAGCTTTGGAATGCCCTCTTCCAGGCATAATACATCACCCAGGTACATTTCTAGGTACTATAAAGTAATGGGGTTGATTAATCATTCAAAAATTATTCTAGAAGGTCCACTTTGTGCCCATAATTTTGCTAAGTGAAGTACTCACAATCAGAACAGAGTAGAGAGCATATTGGTCAATGTAATTGTTTCAACAATACAATGTCATAAGTAGTATAACAAGTAGTGTGTAAAATGTTAGGGCAACATTAAATGATTCAATATGATCTACATTTAAAGGTGGTTAACATTTGCAGAGATCGAGGAACACCTAGTGCCTTGGAGTTGTGGGTGATCTAAGAGTGTTATCTAGGGGTAAAACAAGAGCTGCATAGACAGTTCAACAGAGGCACCAATTATAAAGAGGTAGGCAGAAAAGTGAGATTTATTTGTGAGACTGAGACAGAAGCTGGAAACACCTGACAAGAGCAATAAATGTTAAAAAAAGAGTAATACAAGTTGTAATTATCTCCTGAGTATCTAGAATATATACATAAGTGCTGTGTATTGAAATTCCTGTCAAACACAGCTGTATAGGATAGAGATGAGTAGGGCACAAGGAAACTAATTTAATGTGAAATGACAAGAGCTGTATTGATCCAAAAAGATTTTTTTTAACTTTCCTTGAAATCTTACTTTTTCTCTGATCAAAAACAAACTCTGGAAGTTTTAGAGTTGATATGAATGTAGGAGAGTTTTTTATTTGTGAGAAAGTTAACGGCCATTTCGGGATGTCTTGAATCCACGGTAACAAGCATCCAGGAAGTAATATGTATGTAAGATCCTGAAAATAACAGGAATAATTTCTGGAATAAGTTGGGATGAATTTGAAGATTTAAGAAGTATGTGCACAGAATGTATAGTAATAGCCATGAGAATGGATGGGATGGCAAATGATCAGTTATAGAGAAAGGAGAAAAGGGACAAAGAAAAGACCTTGAAAACATTTATTTGTATGGAATGGGAAGGGAAAAAAATCATGGTCAACAAAAATGTAGTTAAAAGAGAACTACACTTGTGGTGCAGCAACATGGAACCCAAAAGAGGCATTTTGAAAACAAGGCAGTAGTCAATATAATACAGTGCTGCAGAGATATCAACATTAATACTGAGAAAACTTTTATCTGGCCTGATTGATATAATGCAACAAAATAATAGCATCATTTCTTAAAGAGCAAGCATAGAAAATGTATAAATGGTGGATCACCTAGAAAAATAAAGGATTTGAGCAGTCCTGAAATTTCATTATTTTAGTTTTTTGATGTTGAAGGAATGAGATGCATGACAGTTTGAAAGAATAGAAGTGTTTAGGTCACAGATTAGTTTTAAGCAAGTGCATCATCAGTAGGCTTGAGAAAGGCAGTCACTTAGTAGGAGATATTAAGCAGAACATGCAAAAAATCTTTTAGACTTAGCTAGTTCATTTTATCCTTTTTTTCTGTATGTATTCTATATATTTCCATCTGTAATCTATGCTCAATATCCTATATGTTCTCTATATTTTATATCCTGACTCAAGTTCCAATCTTCTTGATTCAGAATATACTATTTGTGTCCTCAAATTTTTCTTTTGTCAGGATATTTACAGTAACTGAAGAAATATTCTATCTTTTATGATTCTCCTTAACATTTTCTAGTAAAATAATTTCCCTATTGCCTCTTTATGATTGTATGCATTATAAAAATACTAGATCCCATGCAGCCTGTGTGTAATCAAATGTAAAAACAAAGGGTTGCCTTTGAAATTTCAAGGCCAAGTATGTAGCACTGACTATTCATTTGATATTTGCAAATTACTTTGACAATAA
This sequence comes from Panthera leo, assembly GCF_018350215.1. Taxonomy (NCBI): domain Eukaryota; kingdom Metazoa; phylum Chordata; class Mammalia; order Carnivora; family Felidae; genus Panthera; species Panthera leo. The sequence goes on from NC_056687.1 coordinate 38,005,677, forward strand.
ATGCATTTCATGTTAATTCTACTTTTCTTATTTAATGATTTTCTGAAGAGAATTGTTGATAAAGGGGCAAGTAAATGTTAAAATGTATGCATATTTTACATATTCTTATAAAGTAAAAAATGAGTCAGCATTATGATTTCCAAAGCCTCATTTAGCATAGTAAATCAAACCTGTCTAAAGGCTTGTAAGCAGGGATTAAAAAGATCATAATAAAATTACTTAAAATGAAAAATAAAGTACAAAGGTTTAGATTATACATTTGTTTTTCAGAGAATGCTTATTTAACAATATCCAATGTAAGACATCATGCTTAGACTAGGAGACATAATTTTTGAAAATATTAAAATACGGTTTATTTCATTTTCCTTTGAAGAAGTAATCAATGCTATTTGGCTTTACTTCCTTTTTTAAAACACATAATCTTGAAAACCATCGGTTAGTTCTTTGTCAGTGTTCTCAACTTTCTTAATCAATTGTTCTTCTACCATGAATATTTTGGTTGTTTCTTGTTTTGTTTGTTTTGTCTTCTTTCCAAGGCATTGAAGAAGAAAATCACATACCTTGTTATTTATTGATGCCTGTATACATCCATTAGTTCAGCCTGACCCAAACTCTCTTAGAATAGGAAGACTGAAATGACTGACAAGCAAAATAGAGGGCCTTTCAAGTAAAAGTAGGGACTTGAACCTTGTTTGTAAATGGCATAACTTAGGGGGAAATGAATCGTACAGACTTAACAAGACAGAAGAAACACACTGGAATTATACTGTATGCTATAATGGTGGTGTTGATAAGGACAGGAAAAGTCTCTTGGTTTAAATGCCAACCAAGCAGGCAGTTCTCAGGGGAGCATAATCTCCTATATCTTTAAATACAGATCAACTATGTACTTGTTTATGTATTCTTTGCCTGAGAATGTGATCTGTTCAGACCTTTTACTACTCGCACATGCAGATATTATTATCACTCCCTAGCCATTTGGATTAGTTGCATCAATACTGATTATCAAAAGACTGGTGACGTTGTGGCCAGATCACTCTCAAATCCAACACTATGAAAGGATTTCCTCTACAATTATTTTGAGAGAAGACATATCAGTTTTGGGGGGTTTTTTTGGCACACTTACAAATGACATAAAAGTTATTCATACAAGTTGTCTGTCACATTTTGAAAGGATATCATCATTGGAAAAAGAGAAAATTGGAAGTTGTGAAGAAAAAAGACATTAAATTATTGGTAGCACAGAATAATATTTCTGCAAAACAGATTAAAAACATAAAATAATAAAGATCCCAGGACTTTGGAACTGCACTTCTAAAAATTCAGTATGGTGGAAAGGATTGAGCTAGGTAAGCATACCTTATTTCATTCTGTCCTAATCTATCAAAGAATGATTATATTTTAAGATAAATCTCAATGTCCAAATCTAATATTCAAAGTAGGAGAGAAAAGACTGTAGAAATCCCTTTCACTCATACACATGCTTTCCCACTTGGTATAGTCGAAATAATTTTCCCAATAGATGTTATAATGCAGACATGTAACTGTGTGATACAGACTATGGGAACAATCAGTTACAATATTTATCAATTTATTTCATACTCAGACAAAAAAAATCACCAATATCTTTGTTCTTTGGAATCCACAAAATAAATTTAATTTGTGCTCCACATGACAGCCTTTAAATATTTGAACAGGTTTGTTATGAGTTCTTGAAGGCTTCTCTTCTTTAAGCAAAATGTATCTTCTTAATTCTAATGACCTTTCCACTGATGACCATTAATTATTCAATTTTTAAATTAGCTCCCCAATTTAGAACAGTTCTCCAGATAGGGGAGCCTGGATGGCTCAGTAGGTTAAGCGTCCAACTCTTGATTTCAGCTCAGGTCTTGATCTCACAGTTGGTCATCAGATCCCTGCCTTGGAGATCTCGGTCAGAGTCCCTCCTTGGGCTCTGCACTGGGCCTGGAGCCTGCTTAATATTCTCTCTCTCTCTCTGTCTCTCTCAATCTCTGTGCCTTCCTTACCGGCTTGCATGCTCTCTGTCTCTCCCTCAAAAATAAATAAACAAACATAAAAAAGTTCTCCATACATTCTGGCCTGTATAGAATAAAGTGAAGTTATTTGTCTTTACACAAGAACTCTGTTAACTCTCTTTGTGGGCAACTTAATTTCATAATGACACTTAATGAACTTAGAGTCCATTGAAATCCTGTGGCTATAAAACAAAACAAAACAAAATGAAACAAAACACGAATTACTGTTCGGTCAGCTTTTCCTCACCTGTAGTTTGGTAGCTAATGTTTCCCTTATCTGTGTGGAGGTTTTCATATTTATCCTTATTAGAATTGTTTTAAATTTTGGCTCATCCTTGTACCTTACTGAGAACTATCTAGACAATGATCCTGCGCTCCCTTTAGCACATTGAGAGTAAATAGGGTTTTGATCACCTTGAAAGTCTGAGTGTCATGGACAGTTTCAAGGATGAAATGTGCAGATTGAGCTGAAATATAGGAAAACTGGAAGTAAGGTCAGTTTGAAAATAATTGCTGTATGGGGCACCTGGTTAGCTCAGTGGTTTAAGCTTCCAACTCCTGATTTCAGCTCAGGTGGGAAAGTTCGAGAAGAAGGATGAAGATTTTGATTTAGATATATTGCTTTTGAAGTGATGTGGTACAGACAATTAAACATTTCCAGAGTACAGAAGGGTGATAAGAGAAGGCTCTTCTGAATCACGAAATTAAGGTGAATGTTAATGATAGATGGTTGATAGTCATCTATGAAGAAATGATAGCTTAAGGCCAGAGATGGGCTCAAAATTTTCTAAGAGCCATAGATTTTCATAAAGTTATAAATTCAGGAAAAACAAAATTATAAGCTTGAGGATGCTAGAAGTTGTATATTAGCCTAGGGAGAAAAATATTTTTGTTTATTTTTGTTATTTTGAAAGAGAGAGAGAGAAAGCACCTGAATGTGAGGGAGGAGAAGAAAGAGAGAATCCCAAAGCAAGTTCTGTGCTGTCAGCGCAGAGCCTGACAAGGGGCTTGATCCCACCAACTGGGCGATCATGACCTGAGCTGAAATCAAGAGTTGAACACTTAACCAGCTGAGCCACCCAGGCACCCCTAGGGAGAAAAATCTTAAGAAAGCTCTCTGGAAATACATGGAGGAATTAACATACTTAGAAAGAAACCAATTGAGGCAGAAAAGAACATATTGAACTTGTCTTTCAAGTGTTTTGTTAATGGAGTTCTCGGATATTAATTTTAAAAGATTCAAGATAAATTGTAACTTTTCCTGTTACTTAAATCTCCATTAACTTATTTTTTAAAAATGGTGACATATTTGCCTTACCTATTACTAGAACATTTTATTTGCAAGCTTTTATCTTCAGAAAGCTAAGCATATTACTTTGTTCCTTAAATTAAGCTTTTTTAATTTTTATTTATTTTTATTTTTTTACTTTTAGTCCTGACACTCAAAGTTAAATAATCGAATAAAGTTAACTAGCCTGACTGTACTCATATACCCATGGCTTATTTTAGAGCTTGTCCACATTTTGCACTCTCTTCCTTGAACTTCATTTATCATGATTTATATATGCAGCAAATCACCATTTATAAGCTATTCATTGTGTCAGAGGAAGAAGGGAGTTTAGAGAAGGGAGTTTGTAGAGTATTACTATTACTAAGTCTTTCCATCTTTTCTTATCCCTGTTTCTGATTTAGAAATGCTCAGCACGGCTCACACGGAGAATTTTAAGAAAATGGCTTTCATGCAAAGACAAAAGTACAGTCTCTGGTTATAGGTTTATATTTACTGATCTTCACAAAACCACTTTCCTATATTTTTCTCCTAAGAGATCTTACTATTCAACAGTACTGTTTTTAAAATTTGGGCATATAAGCAGTTGCTTGGGATTTTTTTAATAATGTCATATTATTGCTGGGTAATAGAAACACCAAATTAAAAAAAAATGTATAATAAGGGACATGTGTATGAATGTAGAAAGTCATGAAAAATTAATTATTTTAGTGTCAAAAATAATTAGATCTAATGTAACTATTTTAACATGGATTAATTTTAATAGAGTTTTAAATCGAAATATAAAGAGTATAACTCAAAATTGATAAGTCCCCAGGTGTCATTTAATAAATATACATGAAGATAATATCAGCCTTAGGATACAGTACAGATGAGTTTGAAACTTTGATTTATATGAAATTTTATGCCTCTCTGGGAAATTTTGTGGATTTTTTACAGAAGAGTAAAAATTTGAGAGAATACATAAACTGTTCAGTATAGTCAGTGGTAATGAGACCAATATTTCATATATACTGGTTAGAAAAATCCCTTTGAAGTTAACATTCCCAAAAGATAATAAGGAATCAATATGAAGTTTACATCATTTAAGTGTTACATTTACAAAAAATTTACATCAATCATTAAAGACTATTCTTGAAAGTTTTTAGGACAATTTCTATTATTTCTCCAAAATTATACATAATATATTAATATTACTACATATTAATATGTTATTAATATATAAATCTCTTTATGCCTAACACCCTTTGACTTACTGTAGTAGCAGGAACACTGATCCAAGCCCCTTTTCTTTGATAAAGTGATTAGTAACTTTAAATTTTTAATATTTCCCATGGGACTGGTAATGATTAATGTTTTCTGATAAACAAAGTTACTTAAGTGAATATATTTATAATACAGCAATTCTATTTCTAGGTATATACCAAAAGAGTTGAAAGCAAAAACTCAGATATTTGCATACCAATGTTCATGGCAGCATTATTTACAATAGCTGAAAGATGGAAATGACCCAACTATCCATCCATCAACTATTAATTAACAAAGTATGATATATTCATACAATGGAGTATTATTCAGCCTTAAAAAGAAATTCTGACACATGCTACAATATGAATGGGCCTTGATAACATTACATGTTATCATTACATTACACGCTACATGAAATAAGACAGACACAAAAAGACAAATATGATCTTGCTTCTATGAAGTGTCTAGAAGCAACAAATTCATAGAGATGGAAAGTAGGCTAAAGATTACCTATTGCTGGTGGCAGGAGGTAATGGAGTTTATTGTTTAATGGGTAAAGAGTTTTACTTGGGATGATGAAAAAGTTCTAGAGTTGAGTCGTGGTAATAGTTGCACAACAGTGTGAATGTGCTTAATACGTCTAAACTGTGCACTTAAAAATAATTAAAATGAAAAGTTTTATGTTATGTGTATTTTACCACAAAACAAACAAATAAGAAAACTCTTGTTTCAAACCTGGACTATAGATGCTATCAACTCTGTTCCTGGCAGAGAAGAAAAGAAAGAGAGTGATTTCGCCTAAACACAGTCACCTTGGAGCCACACTCATTTGATCCGAGGAGGTTTCTGGGTTACCCTGACTCCTGCAGCACTTCCCTTTTGCACACATTCTCCACCCCACCCTTTCTCACTAGTATGCTTGCTTGAACCCCCTATTCTGGTTTAAACTACTTGCCATGTGTTCCTGTCACCTGAGACTAAAAAGTCTGCACTAAATTCTCTACCCCCAGAAATGGCCAAATATTTTCAGATACAAGTTATAAACTTTTAAAAACGGGGGATTTCTTTTAACATGAATAAGTGGATTGTAAATAACAAAAATAATAATAATGAAACTCTGGCACCCCCTCAGGATTTCAAGACTGGCCTCAACTAACAGACTAATAGTTCTCTTAATTCCTTCTTTGGCAAAGGTTCTAGAGTTGAGTTGCTCATGGCAGATCCCAGGTGGCAGCCAAGGAGCCTCTGAGCTTCAGTCAGCCAGAGAGATACTAGGAGTGTGAGCTATGGTATTAAGAAACAAAAGATAGCACATTTAGCCAAAAGAAGGATGTCTCCCTCTTCAGAAGTACAGTTCTAAGGACAACATGGTGGATTGGAGACCATCCCAGGGGGAACTTGATAGGCATGTGCTGCAGATGGCAAACACACATGAGAAAAAGATCCTGGGCCACTCTGTCGCCTCAGAGAAAAGTTGTCTCTGCCCAGAAACATTTGGATTAAACAGGGACATACATGCTTCACAGCACCCATGAAATGTTAAGAACTTGCTTGTTCCAATTGATTTCTCCTGAGATGTCACACTTGGAATTCGAGTCTCTTAGATAATAGTTTGGGGAGATCCTTCAATCTTCTCCCCTGCCTACCTGAGTTTACCGACACAAAAGAGAAGGGTGAAACACAAAAAAGAAGCAAGCCTTCAGAGGAAGGAGATCCCTCAACATTTGGGGGCAGGATTAGGTTTTTCTGTGACAAGGAAAATTTAAATCAGGAGAATGAACTCGTCAATGATGTTGGCTCCACCATTATGCCTTGACATATGCTCATGTGCAAAGAAGGGAGTATGACATGGCACTGCTTTGATCTTCTGGTTTGCTGGAGGGCCATGCGAGGCCTAAAGTGGTCCTGAGCTCCAGGCTCTAGAAAACAGTTCTCTCGAGTTTGCTCTGCTCACAGCTCAGATAGAAAATGATACTTTTGCTTGTACAGTGCATTTGGAAGAGTGGGAAGTACTGACTGCTGCTAGAAGTCAGTCTGAGGTTTCCATTTGAGCTATGAGCAGAGCATAATTACAAGTGCTTTCCAGAGTCTGGATGTTGTCCCTCTACACAACCCAAGTGATGCTCTGTTCTGGTTCCTAGGTACTAGATTAACTTGTTAGAGATGGAACAGTCTACAGCATTCCACATGCTTGGTTGTGACTCACAGAATACTCGCAACAAGAGGAAGGGCTGTTCTGTTTTCAGAACCATAGAGAGCCCAATAACTGTCACAAAAATACCTTTCCAGCTTATTCTGAAGCAACTGCACAGTGCTCTGGTGGTATTGTCTAAATGCTTGAGATAAGTCCCAGGTCTTTGGGAGATCTTGGTATGTACTGCTATGGTGTGTTTGTATTAAAAAGTTGACATATTGGAAAGAGAGACAAGTACTACCCAAGAGGTTTTCTGACTAGGGAGAAGTATCAAAGAGTTAGTGAGAACTTTAGACTAATTACACAAGCTAATGAAGCCTTCAAATCACCTGCGGTGGGGGCCTAGGCTGAAGATACAAATGCTGTGTTTGGAAGCACCTAGTAAAAATCTGAACAGGCCATCTCTGAGGATAGAGATTTTTTCAAAAAAGGACAGAAAATCTCTAACTTACATTTTATGGACTGCTGATGGCTCGCCATCAAGGGCAGACACAATCACTCAAAGATGCATCGAAATCTCTCCAATCCCACATGACAATTCAGAAAAACATCTTGAATGCCTCTCAGAACAATGTAAAACAACTTTAGAAGAAAATAGTGGAGGATTTGAATGGAAGACACTCATAAGAAAACTCTATGACTGTGTGCCCAAGAAACTGCAGGATGGAAGCAAAGAGCATAGAAACTGAAGAAACAGAAAAGAAATGCTCAAAAACTCAAAGTACATTAATGAAACAGGTCTTGAATGGCAGAGAACCAATGAAATATCTCTATCTGAAACCTTGCTTAATATCATGTTTGCTCATATCTTTGGAAATTACACAGATGGCAATTTAGAATTAGAGGCAAAGAATAAATCAGGAAGTAGAGATCACCCAGAATGTCAGGATTTGACTTGAACTCACTGATGCTGTTAACTTCAGTGATTCCTTTTAAAGGATAGCAGGTAAGAGCAAGAAACATCCAAAAATTATGTGAAGAAAATAAAATTAATGAAGAGCTTATAGGACAATTAAGTCTCCAAACTAAGTAAACATCTTAAGTCTGGAAATTCACAGCATGAAAATGAGATTTAGAAGCTTCAGCTGAAACTTCAGATGCTGCCCAAAGAACATAAAGAACATGAAACACATCTTCAGAAAAAGTCAACTGATGAATAAATTCACTGCATAGAAACAGAGAAGAAACTTCCCAAAGTGTACAGAAACATGAACCACACATAAAAAAAGGGCAACTTCTGAAGGAAGATGGCAAGAGACATGGACAAAGCATGGGAAAGAACCGCTGTCTTCTATCAACACCAGATTTTTAAAAATATATATATGCGAAACGAGCTCAAGAAACTTAGACGGTAGCTCTGTTGACTGAGAAAAAGCTCAACGACCAAGGAAAAGAATATGATCATAATAAACACAGTAAACAAATACTAGTGAAAGTCGAGTTTAAGTTCCAGCCTTTTATAAGGACCCCTTTTGCTGCTGCTGTTTGACACACAGCCCACAGAGACCTGAAATTTTCAAGGATCTTCTGGACCATCAGGTCCCCCAGATAAGATGAGGATCATGTTGGGAAGGCTCAAGGACCCATGGTCACATGTAGGTTTAATTCAGTTTTCACAGCAGCCAACCCTGAACAGCTGCAACCACTATATGACATTTGACTGTACTTTCCCTATTTAAAAATATCTTATCTTTTTAGTTTAATAACCATTATTCAGTTGATGCTATAAGTTCTCTTACTGAAATTTGATAGTAATGTAATACCTAAGATAATATTTTTCAAATATAGATTTGTTTAATATAATTCTTATGAATACATAATTTCACCTCAATGGAACTTCTAGAACTAGGTATTGTAAGTATTATATTTTCATTTAAATAAAAGATGCACTATTAAACCTTTGTTGAAGCTTGACACGGAGATTGGTTTAAAACAAACACCATTTCTATTAATAACAGCAACATACAAAAAAAAAAACTGCATGAGTAAAAAAACAAACCAATCCATTTGAAGTCTTAAATTATTCTACATTGGAAACATATTTTCCACAGAATTTGCCACTAACTGTTACAGAAAATGGTAATATTTGCCACGGTAATAGTAGGTAGACTCTTAAAAATTAGATGAATTCTGTTATGAGTTCAATTGTTACCTATATTTATACTCCTTTCATATAACCACACTAGTATTTGAAAGGACACCAAATTCAATAGGTTTACTCATATATTATTTATTGGTCCCCTCCTATATAGATTTTTGTCTTTTTAAAAAAAATCTGTATAGGGTATTGTTCTCCATATTTTACTTTATTGTAGGTCACAAAAGAAAATTTTTCTCAATAAAATTTTGAAGCACCTAATATAAAAAAATCCATCAACTTGTTATTAAATGTATGAAATAGAAGGACTGACCAAAGCAGTGAAACAGAATGTCAGAACAAATTGTGACTTTGTAATTTGAGCCTGAGAGCTCACCAGAAGTCTTCCTCAGGACCAATTCATCTTAAAATGCACACAGTCTTTCAAGTAATACCTCACGATGCTGTTGCCTGTACTGGGAGCTAAGATCAAAAACCGTAAATCTTTTTGTCACCATGAATTGTACCAAGTAATCAATCTCAATCCCTTGGGACAAGAACTTCGCAAAAAAAAAAAATGTGTTTCATCTTTCTGAAAGACTAGTAAATGATTTTCAAGTTAATGTCTTGTCTAATGCATATATATATATATACATATATATATATAAACAGATAATATAGATAGTACATAGTATATATTTGATATATTTTATAATATCTATTTTGATGGTGTAATGAATAATGATGTGCTAGCAACCATATTTTCAGTATCCTTGTTAACTCATAGTCAATATACTTGAAAGGCTAAAATAAGGGCACCTTGGTGACTCAGTTGGTTGAGCATCAGACTTTGGCTCAGATCATGATCTCACAGTTTATGAGTTCAAATTCCACATTGGGCTCTATGTTGACAGCTCGGAGCCTGGAGCCTGCTTCAGATTCTGTGTCTCCCTCTCTGTTCCTCCCCTGCTCACACTCTGTCTCTCAAAAATAATAAATAAACTTTTTTTAAAGTCTAAAATAAAACTTTAAAGTTATTTTTGCTACATACTAGTAGTTATTCTGTATTTGATTTTCAAAGAAACTAAGTTTCAAGAGAAGATGCATAAATTTCTTTAAATAGTTTATATTTTTGTATATTCTAGAGCCCTGCTAGATTGTAACTGTTCATCCCATGCCAATTTTATATCACTAGAGTTGTTTCTGTGTGAGTTAAATGACACAGTATTCTTTAAATTTTAAAGATGTAGTTCCTCACTGCATATCAAACAGTGAAATTGAGTGGAAAGTGCATTGGACCAAAGACTTGAGTGGGATTCTCACGTGTTGATGCTCACATCCTTTTTCTCAAGGGCAGTTCTGCTTGTAGCTAATTCCTTTATAGTTATTGCTGCATGCCAGTGTATCTGTGCATTTTTCTTATAAAATTTTTATGGGAAAACAAAACTATAACTTGGCCATCTGAGTCAGTAACGATCTCTTCTGACATGTGATTTGCCTATGACATAATATAGAAACATTGTAGGAGAGATCTGTTCTTGAGTAGTCAAGTTTTCTGGTTTTGACCACAGGAAACTTACTAGAAACATTTTTATTAATGCGACCAGCTTAGATATTATTAGATGCTCAAATGCATACCCTTCAGCTTATTTCTGTGAATATATATTTTTGACATGTAGACATAATCATGGTTTTCAGATTTCTAACTTTTAGATAACTCTAAATAAGCAAAGCATTTCTATCATTCTTGTCCCCACAGTATCCAAAGCTGTCATATGTGTTTGGCTGAAGAGTGGAGGACAAAGGCTGTGTAGATATGACATCTTAAAAATTCATGGGGTTAAAAAAATCAATAAACTTTGTACTTTTTGTCAAGTTCTGTAACTGAATTATATATTGTGAGCAAACTAATCAAATGTTCAAAAACTGGCCTTTACCAGTTGATATATATGTATATATATGGAATTTTACATGAAAGGGAAAACAAAGTAACAAATTTAGTTATGGCTTATGTATAATATAGTAAAAAAATATATATTATATGTAGATACATATAGCATGCATATTCTGAAATGTAGACAGTGTAATCAAACTTAAAAATACAGACTACACCTTTGTTTACTATGCTAGTTCTGAATTATTTAACTTGTAAGCTTCAGTTTGCTTTGAAATTTTAAAATTCTGAAGCATTCAAGAATTTAACTTGAAAATAACACAGGTCATCATAAAGCCTTTCGCCCCTCTGCCCCCCCCCCCCTTTATTCAATGTAGCAATTCTTTCTCTTGTATGACCATTTTTTTGGTCCTTTGGAACTAGTGACAATTTTAGAGATTACTTACAAATTTGTATATTGTGTGTGTGTGTTTGTAAATTTAATCCTTTTCATAAGAAACCGTCAATTACAAAAAGATTATTGGGTGTATTAAATATTCAGACTATGGAGAAGAGTAAAGGAGAATAATTAGGAAGGACATTTTCATAGCATATGCTGGAAAACATGTCCAATGATTAGGAGAATTAATTATTTTTAGATTATCTGATTGCCCCAACTCTCTAATAATTGTACATCTCTATAAGTTTTAGGGAAAAATTCAACTTTCAAGTAAAATTTAAGTGATAGTAACCTTTTAATTCTATTTTGAAATCTAACTGCTTGAATTGACTATTTCTAAAAACTAAAAATATCAATAAATTTGGGAACATCTGCATAGACTAGGATGTTGATGGAGTTTATTCACATTATCCTGAGATTACAGTGATACAAACTTTGTAAATGTACAGAATTTGCAATTACATATCAAGCTTGTTTCCTTACTTTGAAAAATCCACTAAATTTCAGCTCTTTTAAAGTTAAAAACAGTTTGGCATTTTAAATAGGTTGTCTTCTCTGAAAATTGTATTATATATGATAGACATTTTGGATATATCTGATACATGGTTCTACCATGACAAGTTATCAAAGTAGGAGCGATTTTAAGACATAGCTAACTGTTGGATGAATCTTCATTGTAAATATTCAAACATCTCCAATAAATACCTGAGAAACAAGTTAGCCATTTGGTTTAAGTGTTGCAATTTCTCACTCTGGAAGGTCTATCAGAATATAGCATTTATTTAGAAAATCCTTAAATAATTTTTGCATAAAAACTTTTCTTTATACTAAAGGAGGTTTGGTGGCCCAGCCTAATATTACTGACTGATCATAATACAAATAACTTAACTGAGTTGTTTTCCTGTTCCTACCACTGTGCCAGGAGGTTTATGTCATTATCTCATTTTCTTCTCATGGCATAGCTATTGTTATTCCTGTTACTATAGCAGGAAAGACTGAGAGCCAGATATTTGAACAAACCATCTATCATGCTCTCTGCTGGTAGAAGGGTAACTTGAATTCCAGTTCATTAAACTTCAAATCCTTAATATTTCTGTGATACTGCTTCTCTGAATCAAATCCCATAACAAATTCAGGAATCTATTTTTTGTTCATTGTTGGCCTGACACAAAAGTTATTATGAAACTAACATTCCTTCAAAAATTAAAGAGCCATTTCGAAGCTAGCACTTGTTAAAAGCTCCTACATTTTAAAATAGAATGAGATTCTATATCCCTGTCCTCTCAAATACACTGTATATGGAAAAAAGATGGATAATATATAAGCCATTATATGGAGAGAGAAAGAGAGAGGTGGGGAGAGAGAGAGAGAGAGAGAAAGAGAGATATTATAGGCCTTCATAAATAATTTAATAATGAATTGACTGTAAAAACACTTGTAAAAACTCTTTAAAGTACTTGATTTGGGAAATCATATAGGAAATAATTTTCTATACATCTCACTAAATTTTATTAAGCCTTATTTCAGTATGGTTATACAAATACAGCATGTTTGGATTGCATCTTCTCAATTCCTCTATGAAATTATTTCACTAAGGATTTCATCATTTCATTCTTTCCTTTGAAGAAGAGGTAATACCAGGAATTTCTGTTTGAAGAATATTTCCTAAATATTTCCTAAGTATCTCAATTTTTTACTAAAATATACTGTCCATTTTTGTACATGTCATAAACATTCATTTGAAACAAATCCCATAAAATTACAGAAAAGTTTCTACACAAGAAATTTAGAACTTTCTTTGATTGAACATTCAAAACTGTGTACATTGTTTTCAATCTTACCTCTGATAAGACTCAAAACCAAATTTAATATTTAGCTATGATAATAACTATTGCATTATTTTTCTCTAAACATAAGAATCATACATTTAAATATCTAAGTTCTCTTCATGTCCAAGAATTAACTCATGATGTTCTCCAAGTCTGATTCACCTTCAGTGTTTTCTGTCTCAGTAAATGAGACTACCCTCTCTATATGTAGACACCAACTTAACACCACCTTTTTTCTTCATGTGCCAAACCAAAGCCAGGCAGTGTTACCTCCTTATCACATCTTTCCACTTCACTCTGTCTAGAATCATCATCTCTTGACTAATATGTACTTGTCTTATTATGGCAATTCTATACCACTTATTTTTATCATCCAATTTATTGTTCACACATAAATTATTTTTTAATTAAAAAGACTGATCATGTCAAGTCTTCTGTTAAAACTATGCAGTGACTTACTGATTTAGAATATACACCCAAGTTAGGGACATGTCCTTTGAGCTCTGTACAATTTGGTCTCTTGTTATTATTCCAGCTCCAATTCTTATTGCTTTCCACATACTTTGTTCATATTCTGTTGAATTTGGCTTTTACTGCACATTGTCATAGATCTCACATTCTTTTTATCTTAGAACCTTTATAAGGTGCTCTGCCATTTTGGAATATACCCTTTCCTCATTCCCAATTTTTATTAGTGAATTATGCAATCTTTCAAAATTATACCAAAGCATAATTTTCTAAAACATTCCTTTCCTATCCTGGTCATTCCTGAATGACTTCTTGGTCAGAAAGAAAGGTATTGAGTCATGATGTTTAGAGAAATTCTACAAAGAGGAAGTGGTCAGCAGTTGCTACCTCTTCCACAAGTATAAGGATGTGAAGATTTAATAAATGATGATTTTATGAGAAAATTGAGATTTTCCAATTGAAGTGCAAAATAGAAATATTGAAGTATAGATAGCAAGAAAAGATTGATTGCTTTTTGGGTAAAACCTGAGGTAAAGACTAGGGTGGATCATACAGTTCAGGAATATTTCCTTCAGATGAGTGGAATAACAACCCATTTGTAAGGAGAGTAAAAATATCCAGGACACTAAATATAGTAGAGAGAATCAGAGTGTCTTACACACAGAAGAATGTACAAAACTTAACTTTTCAATTAGATGAATGAAACATGTATAGGTATTTGAATGTAAAAACCAGGCAGATAATAGTTGAAGGGAAATCTAATATAGTTCTGGAATGAATGACAATATTAACATTTGTTAATGTTTATTTTTGAAGGAGAGAGAGAGTGAGCAGAGGAGGGGCAGAGAGAGAGGGAGAAACAGAATCTGAAGCAGGCATCAGGCTCTGAGCTGTCAGCACAGGGCCCGACGCAGGGCTCGAACTCACAAGCCATCAGATCATGAGCCAAAGTAAGACGCTCAGCCAACTGAACCACCAGGTGCCTCAACAATATTAACATTTTTAAAATGTAGTGTGACTTTCGCATGGACCAGTTATTTCATTACTTCTGAATTTGGTATGTTTTGAATTTTGAGAAAGTAGAAGAGATGGAAGAGAATAGCCAAACATTGGAGAAATACTTTCTACCAGACAAAATACAGACATTTTTTTGTTTTGTTTTGTTTTTCTGCTACTCAACCAGAGCTAGATTGCTCACAATTCTTAGTCTCGAAGACGCACCCACACAATTGGTGTGTATAAGATAGAGTTATCCTCTTTGTTCTGAGCAGTGCACAAGTACGAGATGTTTTGTCAGCAGGAGTCTAGGATTTTTCTGTCTCATAAGGGCATCTGTTTTCTCTTTTTGTTTTCTTTTTCCCACATCTGAAAGGGCAAGCACATTTGAAAACCCCTCGAGGAAGTATCATTTTCCAATTTGGTGACACCGCAGCCATATTTGGAGGAACAGGGGAAAAAAAAAACAACCGTGCAACTAATATTATTTGCATAAAGTTTAAAAATAAGCAAGCACAAAATATTAGCTAAAAGCCAACTTGTGGCTTTCTCTTATGTCCTAAAACACAATTTGTGGCTGAATCCAGAAACCCACATTATAGACACTTCATGTTTGCAAGCTCTGCAGAAGTTTTTTTTGTTTTTTTGATATTTTAAGTTAGAAATAGTTCACAGCATTCTTGGTAAATATCCCACATGCTATTTCTCATCTTCCAGAAGAGTGTAACTGGTGTTAAAAGGTTTTATTCAGTGAGATGGGAAACCTTAAAATGGGAATATTCCTGAAATTCAATTATAGTCGGCATCATAGTAAGTCCTGAGATCACATAAAGTGATGTTTTAGTTGAGTTCTAATGAATTTCAGAATTCAGAAGAAGTTTGCCAGGTGGTTAAGGGGATAAATAGTACTATAGAGATGAAGACAGGTGCCACATTATAAAGGACCTTCTGTGTTATACCAGAAAATTTGGAGTTTACATTGCAAGTGATAATGAATCACCAAGGAAGTTAAATGGAAGTGTTACAATCAGATGTGAATTTTACAGCACTAATTTGGAAAGTATGGCAGAGAATATTAGAGACAGAGACTGGGGGACGTATTAATAGACTGTTGCTCTAACTTGGGCTGTGATAAAGGCCACAGTGAAGACACTTAATGTCAAATGAAGACATATTTATGAAATTAAATTGATCAAACCTTGTGACTAGATGTGAAGGTGACAGATACATCAGAAGTTTAGTTGGTCCCAAATGTTCTATCTGAGGCAACTGTACTTCAGGAAAAAAGAATCAAGAATTGATGGTAGATTGGATTGTAGAAAATGTGTCGATATTGACATCCTGTTTCCTTTCCTGAACAGTTTTGCATACAAATTCTGCACTAGTGACATTTCCTGAATACTCTCTGTAGTTACTTCTTTTCTCCTTTCAGCCTGATGATTCCTTCTCTTTACATCCTCCTTGGTTTAATCATCAGTGCTTGATATGTAAAGGGAGAAGACGAGAAGTAACATGTTGCCAAATTTGATCCAGCAGTTAAAAAAAGTAGAACACAGCTATTCCAATTTATGTTCTCATTTCAAACCTCAGTTAAAATAATTAAGTACATAAGTGTATGCATTCATATGCGTCACCCCTGAGGCCCATCATATCCATGATTTATAAATTTTAATTCTCACCACATAACTTCTAAAAAATGTTTGTGTGTATTCTATACATTCATGCTGAACTAATCTAGTGTTCTAGCATTAGGGAAACTTTTAAGTAAATGCACTCTTGGGCATTCTATCTGATTTCACACACTTCCATTTTACACCTACCTCTTCTTTTGTGTGTGTGTGTGTGTGTATTATTATATGCTGATTTTTCTTGTACAACTCACTTTCAGATACATTTGCCATTTTCGTGCAATTGGTTTATGCTTTATTATTAGATCTAAATGATTACATATTTTTTTAAATTTTAAATGAGGAATTTTTAATGGATTTTACTTTAAAACAGAAAGAATTGACTGAAACAAACTAGGAAAACAGTTTTAAAACAGTTAAACATCTTTGAGGACAGGTTACTTTAAGCAAAAGCCAAGTTAAAGAGCAAAAAGGGCTTCTTCTGGAGTGAAGAAGGGAAAAGCACATCATGAATGAAAGCTCTTTGTTGGTGGTAGCAGCTGACAAGAAGCAAGCATGCAAGAGAAATATGACTCTGAAGAGTTTAAATTAGCTAGGAAAGGAAGGAGACAGGACCACAAAGGAAGAACACCCTTGAACAACAGGTCCAGTGACATACCTGAGGGTTGGTGGCATGGTCTACTTTTAATGGCAGTCAAAATTGAGTAGGCCAATAGCCTGATTGATGACAGAGCCTTGTGCAAAAGAAGCAAAGGTGTCTTTTTCCAATACAAAAGATAGAACTGTTCAAGCAGTACTTTGACAAGGGCACCCTGAAGTATAGTAATACATTCAGCCTTTGAAAATGTGTTACTATAGGTTATATATAGTTTGACATGGTACCAAGAAGACATGCCGTTGTAAACTGATCTATTGTATGGTGGCTGATAGAGTGAAAAAGCAATATGATTTAGATAGGAGGTTACTCTAGGGGTCTTATTAGAGTATATAAAGGCTTAGGCAGCTAACACAAGACTAGGGAAAGATGAATTTCTACAGAGCTACAATAGAATTCATGAACATGACTCGAAATCCCAACAAACCATGTGTGCTTCACCTGCTAGATTAAATGTTCATAGAGACTACAAAGTTTAGAATTTTTATAGTATTGGTAACATAAAAATCAATAAAAGTTCAATATACTTTATTAAAATTCTTTGATGAAAATATACTGAATAAGTGGATTCATTATTTTCTGAGAAACTGATCACCAAATTGTTGACTAAGATAAAATATCTGACATAAAAATATCATAGATTTCCATACTAAATGGCATCAAAAACATAGTTTAGTTTCAACTCAAGTGATGTGTTGGTAAATGTCCAATAACTGGCTCTTTGGGAGGAAAAGGTTCTGATTTGTAGCATTCTCCCATTTTTCATGGTTAAAATAACCCAATCATGGCTGTTTTCAAAGTAACAAATTTACAACACTGAACACAGGGTTGAGAAGTGGTACGGTAGGGCTCTCACAACTCTGTACAAGTCAGCTCTGGCTCACCACAGAATTTAGATCATTTCAATGATGGCCTGGCTCATCATTTCAATGGATGCCTGGCTGGCTCAGTTGGTAGAGAATGTGACTTCTGATCTCCAGGTTGGGAGTTCTTGATCTCTGGGTTGTGAGTTTGAGTACCACCTGGAGCATAGTGATGACTTAAAAAAATCCTCATTTCAAGAATGATGCTATGTCATAATTTTCTGTAAGAGATTATCAAAGAAAAGGGAATATAAGAAGAATTTTATTAGAAATGTAGTTTCTGGGGGCGCCTGGGTGGCTCAGTCGGTTGAGCCTCCGACTTCGGCTCAGGTCATGATCTCATGTCTGTGAGTAAGAGTCCCACATCAGGCTCTGTGCCAACAGCTCAGAGCCTGGAGTCTGCTTCAGATTCTGTGTCTCCCTCTCTCACTCTGACCCTCCCCTGTTCATGCTCTGTCTCTCTCTATCTCAAAAATAAATAAACATTAAAAAATTAAAAAAAAAGAAATGTAGTTTCTGTACATATTGGGTAAGGGATTTTAGGCAATTATCTATTTCTTGGGTCTCAATTTCCTTATCTCTAAAATGGATTACCATAAAGAGTATATGAAATGATACAAGGAGTAATGATTTATAACTCACATTTCCAAATGTCTTTTATTGTAATTTTACAATTCTAAAACCTGCATGAGTTCTGTTGCCAATTAAATGAAAATTGACAATATACACTAGCTGAAATCTAAATCTAATTTTAGTTCTGGCAGAGTTTTTAGGGATAAAAGGTCACCGATCAAAACTGTAAGATGAATCCTCTTAATGGCATATAGCCAGCTTGTATTGAGACTACAACTGAGGTTGCAGTCCTAACCCCAAGCTAGTTCAATTTTCTCTGTTGCATATTCTTATATTACCAATTTAATGGAAAAGTCATAGTTAAATCAACCAGACAGAGTCCCTAATAAAGGGACAAGTGGAGCTCTAGTGGTAATTAGAAATATCTTTTGCTCCAAAATATTTGCGCTACTGAAAATAAAACAGAAAAAAAAAGGAATACACAATTAAGAAGGATTGACGGAAAGTAAGAAACTTGCTTAAGATCACTTAGTACAGGTAATTAGCAAACCGCCTGTATGGAAGTCATAGCTTCAGATGCTGGCTAGGACACTGGCTACCAATTCTAATAAATGAATTCATACACACACACACACGAAAGACATATGCTTGAGGAAGACCAAAAAATAAATAAAACAAAACAAAACAACAAATATATATATATTTGAAAAAAAATAACACATTACAGACCTGAATTGTGACCAAAGGTCATAACAACTGTATAGTTTTGATACATGCATTAAAATGTTTATTATATGAGTGAAACTAGAGTTTGCCTCAAACTTCTGTAGTATTTTAGGTTTTCCTTCCTCCCTCCCTGTTTCTCTCTTTTCAACCTATATATGTTACGTTTTGTTTTGTTTTGTTTTGTTTTGTTTTGTTTTGTTTTGTTTTCTATCTACAGGAGTACTGTTCAATCCCCCAGTCTCAGTTCTTTCTGCTGGCTAAGCAATCCAAGGGCAGCTTTCGATTTACATTCTTATCATGGAATTTTTAAAGCTGATAATTCTAATAAGCACTTTACCAGTTCCCCTATGGATTTTTGCAACCACCTCAAGCTTTTCACATTTTCTATTCAAACTTTACTTTACATTGCCTGTCATTTCTTATAAATTTCTGAAACTTTCCTCTGTCTGCCTATGTTTTATTAAGGGAAAGAGTGGAGTGAAAATGTTATTTCTCCTTTAAGTATGAGGTATTTGGTTTATATATTAGAGGCATGCCTTTTCCTGAGAACTCTATCAAGTTGTTGTGACTCTTCAGGCAAAATACTTATTATTAAGCTAAGGAATTATGGTAAGTAGTTCATACGTTTTTTAGTTTTAAAAAATAAATTGTGCAAAACTGAAGAAGCCCTTAAAGTGCAAATATCACCACCATTTGAGCAGGCAGTTTTGGTATGAAATTAATTTTACAGAACCTCATTCTGAACCACTGAGAGCTTGCTATACATTGTGTTGCCTCTACCATAAAAGCTTGTATTGAGCTGTGTATGCATACATATTTTATTTTCAGACCGATAATGAAGGTCTTCTCCATGACTTTTGGTTGGCTTTCAAAGAACCTGGTGTCAATTTGCTTAGACTTTGCATCTTCAGGAAATGTTAGAAAAGGAAACCAGGAAAGAGAGATGTTTGGTAGTAAATATTTGAAAACATTTACAAAAATTGTCTAAGGCCGTAGTTCTCAAATATAGTATGCATACAAATCAGCCAACGTGTTTATTTAAATGATTCCCAGGGTCTTCCCACTCAGGAATTCTGATTCAGGAAGTCTTGCAAGTGGGTAAATGGCCAGGCTTTGCAAAATCTGGCCAATGAAGTAGTAAATTCAGTGAAGTAAAGATCTATCAAACTGGTTAACTCACTTTATTTTTTTCTATAGATGAATTGACAAGATAAAAGAGTTGATTAAAAACACTTCTCTCTTTTAGATTCTTCAGGTACTTGTCTTCTAGATTTCATGTGCTATTAGTGTTAGTATATTTTAAAACACATTTAAATACACTTTTCTAAATTTTACTAGCATTGCACGTTTTATAGCACGAGTTCACGAGAGCTATTAATTGCATTTCTAATATAAGCTATGTACTTCAAACAAAATTTTAGCCTAATGCCTTGATTTTAAGGTTATGATTTGTATACAAATAAGGGATTTAAGACTCTTCTGCACTAGGATCAAAGCCTGTAAGGAAGAGTGTGTTGTCAGCATCATACATAAATATATTAGACTTTCTCTTAGGGATAAAACAACAAGAATATTTAATTATTGCAAATTTGTGGGGGGAGCAGTGTATAATATATTATTTATTGTGACATTTCATGCTAGATTAAGCAACATCATAGTAATGCCAATGCCATTTAGAAGCTAAGGAATTAAAATAGAACTCCCCAGAAGACAGAAAAATCACATATCTTGTTTTATATCAAAATATTTCTTTGCTAAAAATTTAATTTTTCCTATACATATTTCTTTGAAATAGCTAGATGGACCATATGCTGCAACATAAAATTTTGTTCTTTTGTAAAATTAATGAAACCCAGATGCCTAAAATTCATTTGAAAAAGTAGATATCCCTAGTAAAACTTATTTCCAGAGTTTTCCATATTATAGGGAATTCTACATACAGCAAGGACTAAATGTAATACTTAGAGCTATCTTCACTATCTGACTGTTCTTATGCTTTTGATGATAGCCTTTCAGTTAAGTTCTTTACTCATCAGTAAGACCAAACGTAATTATACTTATCTGTATTCATTAACTCAATATGTTTCACTTAAAAAAGCTTAAATAGGTGTGCCTGAGCGGCTCAGTTGGTTTAGGGTCTGACTTTGGCTCAGGTCATGACCTTCTGGTTCTTGAGTTCAAGCCCCACATCTGGCTCACTGCTGTTAGGCCCATCAGCACAAAGCCTACTTCAGATCCTCTGTCCCTCTCTCCTGCCCCTCCCCGACTTGCGCTCTCCCCCAAAAATAGATAAATAACTATTTTAAAAAGCTTAAATACTGTTATGAGGCAGAAGATCTTAGACCCATGGAAGTAAATAATGATTTCAGCATGTACCCTGTAGGGATGTTAGAAAACAGGAATATTTTATGTATTTACAATAATTTATACAACAGATGAGAACTATTGAATTGGTCCCATGCATCTTATAAGCAGTCTTAAATTGCCACTGCCCTTTAGGGTTCTGCTTTGCCCCTTGTGCCAAACCCCATATGAAAACAAAGGACAGTAATGAGAACAAAGATGTCAGGGTGCTGTTTTTTAGGAATCAGGAAAATGTGTGTGGGGATTAGGGACAGGCCTGAAATGTGGGGGGAAAAAAAAAGATTCACAAGACTATGCTAGTATAATTTATTTTTTCTAATTAAGTGTAAGTATTATATACATAAAATATATATGAAATACATAAATTAGGGATAAGATAGGTATAGGGTTTTGAAAACTATCATTCATGAACAATTCCGGAGCTAAATATTATATCAGGAATATGTCCTGTATCACAGGCAGTCTCAATATCTTGACTGTGCTAATGAGGATAGTGAAAAGTACGTTGAGCATTTTTTACTCTATTAGCTTTACTTTTCAATTGCGCTTTATTCAAATAAAGGCTCTGGCTATAAAACTCTGAGGTGCATTTCAAATTTGAGATTCAGCATAAGATGATTATTTACAACAGATGGAAAAAAAAATTTGATTTTTATAGGTAATTGAAGAGCTTATAAAAAATGTTCATCAAATACATTAAGAAAATAGTAAAGCTTTGAGTTTTACATTTCAGTGTCATAACAGGCTAAATTTTATGTTTATACATTCTTTACTAGCCATTGCATATTGCATAAAGTATTTAGACAAAATCAACATGGAAACTAATGAAATTCAACCTGTCAAACCTGTTTGCAAATCTTACCTTTTATTTAATTCTTGTACATTTACACGATTCTCCAATTTTTTACAAGTCTGGAGTCTGAAAAGTCCAAAATCAAGGTGTTAGCAAGATGGATTTGATCTTGGACTTTCCAGCCTCCAGAACTGTAAGAAATAAATATTTGTTGTTTAAACCACCCAGTCTATGGACATTTGTTATGGCAGCCTGAGATTACTAAGACAAGTATCAAGGTGCTAGAGTCTAAAGTATACTGTTCTGTCATACGTTTTCATAGAGTGTAAGCTCTGAAACTAAAAACATTCTTTATAGATAGGAAGAAGAAGGCTTAAATATCTCCTACTGCATCCCAATTGAATTGTAAACTGTCTTTACCAGTATAATGTAACTTAAAATTAATGTGAACCAGGAGATTTTTAGGAGAGTGAAACTATTATGGTAGATACATGTCATTACGCATTTATCAAAATTAATAGAATGCATAACACAGAATGAACCCTAATGTAAACTATGGGCTTTAGTTAATGATAATGTATCAACATTGGCTCACCAATTGTAACAAATGTATCACACTAAAGCAAGATATTAGTGGGGGAGGAGTGTACAGGAACTTTCTATACTGTCTACTTCTCTGCAAACACAAACTACTTAAAAATGAATTCCATTGGAGTACCTGGGTGGCAGTTGAGTATATGGCTCGCGATTTCTGATCAGGTCATGATCCCGGGGTTGTAGGATTGAGCCCCGCATCAGGCTCCATGCTGAGGGTGGAGCCTGCTTGAGATTCATTCATTCATTCTCCCTCTCCCTCTCCCTCTCCCTCTCCCTCTCCCTCTCCCTCTCCCTCTCCCTCTCCCTCTCCCTCTCCCTCTCCCTCTCCCTTTCTCCCTGTTCATGCATTCTCTCTCTTTATCTAAAACAAAAATTAAATTAAAAAAATGAATTCCATTAATTAAAAAAAAAAGCCGGGCAAGTATTACTTATGTTACTTATGGCAAGTATTATAGGCCTATTTTGGTTGAGGGTTTAACCCATCAAAAACTTAATGTGATAAGAACGTTTATTGTTCTTTTAATTTATTTATGTTTTAGTCTATATCCTGATTATGTAAGAAACATTTTTGTATAGAAGACAAATACATGACTTGTTAAAATTTCAGTGAATTGAGTAATTCTTGTGATAATTGAAACATTCAGGAATAGATGAAAAATAAATGAACTTGGATTTAAAATTTGACCTGCTTTCTCCCTCCCTTCAAAATAGCATTTGCAGGGGCAACAGAGCATCAGTGAAGTGGTCATAGTAAGTAGTTCCTCTTCTCATAGTTTATAAGTAAAAGATGATGACTGTTTAACAGTAGTAAACCATACAGCCTTTCTATTTATTTACACATTTTCTCAATCTTATGGCTGTTTGACCTAAGTTTTAAACCTTACTGGCTTATTCTGAGAGAAAGAATGATGAGAATCAGAAAACAAATATTGCAAGGATTCTAGATAAGTGCAATCAGTAATTTCATTGCCCACTATTTTATATCCACCCATTCTTTAATACTCATAGTACCATGTTGTCAAGTCTGGCCTCATTCATGTAGACTGTCTATTCATTACATGATAGTAACCATATGCAGTGAATAAAATATGGGGCTAACGGTATGTCACTTATTGGTATGGGCTGCTTTTCTTTTTTTAAATACTTATTTAAGTAATCTCTACCTCCAGTGTGGGGCTCAAACTCACCACCTAGAGATCAAGAGTTGCATGTTCCTCTGAATGAGTCAGCCAGGAACTTCTGGGCTGGTATTCTTGAATTACACATGTTTGAGAGACCACTTTGAGTTTTGAATATTGAATAATGAAAGCTTAGGCTGGATTAACTGTGAACTTGTTTCTCTTTTCTTCTTATGCATGAATTTCCTCTATCGTATCATGACAGATGCCACTTATTTTTCATGTACATTGGATAATTACAAAAAAATCAATATCTTAGAGCCCATTATAGAAATATGACAACTGCTACCACGGTAAATAATTATTATGATAATTATAATAATAAACTGCATTTTTTTGGTAATTCAGCTTTAAATCTACTAAACCAGTGGTTCTCAAACTTTGATGTCTTTCAGAACCACCTGGAGAATATTCATACCCAGATTTCTGACATTCTGCATCTGTAGGCATTCTGATTCCATAGGTTGGGGCAAGGCTAATGAATGTGCATTTCTAATAAGCTCATAGGGGGATGTACCAGTGCTGTTCCTCAGAGCTACAGTTTGAGAACCCCTATACCGAACCAAATCATTGATAACAAATCCTGCCAAAGGTTCCAGGGATAAAAATATTTTTTACATGGAAAGAGGGTTCAGTTTGGACAGTTAGGGATGTGTCATGTTTTCTTCCCAAGATCTTTTTGGAGCAAGGCAGTCTAAGAAAGAATAGCTATGCTGTATTTAACATGCCTACAGTGGTTCTTGATTTTTTCTCAAATTTTTGAGGAACTAAAATTAGAATTCCTAATGCACAATTTTTTGACCTTCTGGTCATCTACTTACCCATCTCTAAGATGGGTATTATTTTCTGAGATATTTCTCCCAATCATTAACCTCGAAAATATTTGTTTAATTTAGTCTAATTTTCATATTAGAAAAGAATATGTGAAAAATGAAAGATGGCACATGGGTAGCTTACTTTAATTTCCACAAGAATATGTGGTAAAATGATGATTAAATTTGTAGGGCTTCTTTCACTTAGCATCACACTCTCCAGTTCCATCCATGTTGCTACAAAAGGCCATATTTCATTTTTTCTCATTGCCACGTAGTATTCCATTGTGTATATAAACCACAATTTCTTTATCCATTCATCAGTTGATGGACATTTAGGCTCTTTCCATAATTTGGCTATTGTTGAGAGTGAAATAAGCCATACAGAGAAAGACAGATACCATATGGTTTCACTCTTATGTGGATCCTGAGAAACATAACAGAAACCCATGGGGGAGGGGAAGGAAAAAAAAAAAAAAAAAAGAGGTTAGAGTGGGAGAGAGCCAAAGCATTAGAGACTGTTAAAAACTGAGAACAAACTGAGGGTTGATGGGGGGTGGGAGGGAGGGCAGGGTGGGAGGGAGGGCAGGGTGGGTGATGGGTATTGAGGAGGGCACCTTTTGGGATGAGCACTGGGTGTTGTATGGAAACCAATTTGACAGTAAATTTCATATATTAAAAAAAAAAAAAAAAAAGAAAAAAAAAAAGAAAAAAAAAATAAAAAAATCTTTCTGTATTTAAAAAAAAAAAAAAAAATTTGTAGGGCTTCTATATATATGCCCCATGGAAGGAAAATAATTTATAACCCAAACTACTTGTCTGGAATAGAACATGTAATGTGCTTCATGAAAAAAGCAGGACCCATTTTTTTTTCCTTTTGGGTTTTTGGTTGTAAATTGTCAGGAATAGATGATAGCAGAGTCAAAGTATTGAAATACTGAAATAGAAAATCTTTGTATCTAGGTAAAGAGAGCCATAAAACATTTCTGTTAATCACATTAGTGTTTACTTTAAACAAAACAAACAAGAGGAAATTAAACTGTGGTTGAAAAAAAGGATGACACTGGATAAAGGAAATAAAATTTCTTTAGTTTCTTATTCAATTTGCAAGAACTGACATTCATTGTTCCTGTGTTGTCTTATAATAAATGCTGTATTTGAGTTTTTAAAGCCTTCTTTTTAAAAGACAAAGTAATATTACACTGTATGTCAACTAACTGGAATTTAAATAGAAACAAAAATAAAGACAAAGTAAATTTCTGGGGTAATTCTATGGACTACAGACATCCTAAGAGCTTTGATTTCACAGAGTCTCTCATGCCATAATATTGCTAATGGATGCATAATTTTTGTTATTTAATTAACAGAAGAATGTGAATTATATTGTCTAATTATACTATAGACATGAGTGTCTATAGTATATTTAGACTATGGTTAAAGGAATATCAGGCTTAAGGTGAAGGTGAAGTTCTATAATGTGACTTTGAGAAAAGGTGTATGCATGATCAAATAATTTTAGGCTGCAAGACAGGCAGAGCTAACGATATTGGGGAATTTGGGTGGGTTTTACCTTATAGAGATCTGTCTGCTTTCAGTCCATCCTGTATTATAACATGCTCTGTGGATTTGTGCCTGTTGTTAAAAATGGAATATTTGGCATTAAGAGTGATCATCAATTATTGCTTGTTGTTTTAATGCATTTCTGTATACAAGTGTTTCTATTTTTAAAAGTGTAGGCAATATTTAGGAGCTAATTTAAATTACGGTTGTCGTGTCATCAAATTAATTATTTAACATGTTGAAATTAATTCCTGCTGAAGAATCATGTTTTGAAAGCCCAAGAAGAATGGGAAACATTAACTCTCTTATGTTTCTGCTCAAGTTGAATATTGATCAGTAAAAATTATTCTATTGTGGTAAGTTTGCCATATGTTCTGCAAATGTATATGCAAACTGATTACCTCTACCTGATGGTCTTCCATCTTTTCCTTTTCATTTCAGGTTAAGAGTTTTTGAAATTCAGCACATTATTTTTGCTTTGCCAATGTGTACAATATCTTGGTTCACTTACCATATTTACTCACATATCCGTCACTATCATATAATTGCTGTATGTAGAATTTTGTATATATTAATTTTAACCAAGTGACTTACAAAGCAAAAAAGAAAAGGGCAGCAATTATGCAAGTAAATATGGCATATAATTCCCTTTCTGTTTAACCAGAATGGTGGCATTAAGTATCAAAACAAAAATTCATTTTATCTATTTCTTGACATTTTCTGTTGCTATTATGTTATAGGGAACAGGGTAAAGAAAAAAACCTAGAAAGTTTTTTTGTACCTTACTTGTCACTGATAACTTAAGTTTTTGTCTCCTTTGTTCTTTCCCTAAGGAATCGACATTAGAGTTCAGTACAAGTTTTTTGTGTGTACATGTATATTTCACTTCCACATTTTAATTAAAAGGGTTATTTAATTATGTATTATAATCTGCATATATAAAACTTTTAGACTGTGTGTATAAATATACATGAACCACACAAGGATTGTAACAACAATTGGTGATATTTGTGAAGTTTTGTAATTTGCTAAAAAATCTCTCTTAAAAAAATCATTATAATTCCTGAATGCCAGAAGCAGACTAATCATTTGCAATTAAAATAACACATCAGTCTTCTAAAATACTTCCATATTATAGCTTCCTTTCACTCTAACTTATATTAACATTTAATGAAACTATCATATATGAACATTTTGCATATTTGTGTACATTTTAGAGGTATGCAGCCAATTTATGAATCTTAGCTCATGCCTCTTTGTAAACCAGAAATAAGAAAGGGGAATAAAGTATCACAATAGGGCAACCTAGAATTCTCTAAATTTATCTCTGAAGACTATGGAAGCAGTCAACTTCCCCTGAAGCGCATGGTCTCAGAACAAAATCATGAATCTGTTAACAAGGAAATAGAGCTAGAGGAGTGCCTGCTGGATGTTTGCCTGAATTAGCAACTGTATTTTTTTTTAATGTTTACTTTTGAGAGAGAGAGAGAGAGAGAGACAGACAGACAGAACACAAGTGGGGAGGGTGCAGAGAGAGAGAGGGAGACACAGAATCCAAAGAAGGCTCTAGGCTCTGAGCTGTCAGCACAGAGCCCAACACAGGGCTCAAACTCAGGAACCATGAATGAGATCATGACCTGAGCCAAAGTCTTATGCCAAACCGACTGAGCCACCCAGATGCCCCAGCAACTCTATTTTTTTATCAGAATTATTTTGGTCCCTGTCCTTGCCAGTGGTCTGAGATGGGCATAGCTCCTCTAAAATTCAGCAACAGGCAATTCTCATTGCTATGCTGTCTATCAGTGTGAGTTTCATTTACTGGGTTTTAGATTTTGCATATGAATTTAATTATACTATAACTATGTGTGGTTGTCTCCCATTCAGCAGATTTTCCAGGTCCCAGATATTAATTCCTCTTCTGAAAACTTTACATCATCTTCCCTATCACATTCAAACGCTGCCTTTATTTACTTCTGTAGTATCTGACAGAACCCTATTTCAACCCTTTCCTGCTCTGTCCTTTGTCACCTAATTCCTGATAAGAGTAAAATACGCTGGGACATAGATTGCTTATTAAAAACACAAGAAAGAAAACTTACTATATATTTATGTGTAGAATACTGATAATAAGTTACCATAGCACTGAGAGATTTTTGTGAGAAGTATATTATGTTTATTTATCTAGAGAAGTTTTCATATCAGTTAGGTTCACACTTTTAATATATAACTCATCAGAATCACAAAGTAGCATTCATAATTTAATTTGAGATTAAAAATATTTATTTTGTCTTATATTTGAAATCATATAGAGATAGCAAACTCTAAAAAACAACAAAAAAATCTATTTGGAAAGGACCTGAAAAATAATTTTTTTTCATTTTCTTCCCAATATTTGAATCTCCTTCTCTAATACCCTGACAAATGAAGAAAAGATTACTTTTAAATGGGTCATTTCTATAAAAAGGATTATACAAATGTCCCCAAAAGAAAGGAAGGTTAAGAATATGTAAATTTTGCAAATCTTAACAAATTAAATGCACTTTGGAATATAGCAGCTATTAATTTATTCCTGTAGAGACTTAAACATTAAAGAAAAAAGATCAGAAGATCAGACATTCCTAGTGGACAAAAGCTGAATGAAAATGTCTGTCAAACCATATATGACACCGGATTGCCCACAATATGACATGCTAGAGATGGGACATACTCTTATAAGTCAGGGTTCTCCAGAGAGACAGAACTGAGAGGATACAGATAGATATGTATAAGAAGAAATTTATTACAGGAATTGGCTCACACAGTTATGGAGGCCAAAAAGTTCTATGACCCGCTTTCTGTAGGTGGGAGAGCCAGGAAAACTGTGCTATAATTTAGTCTGAGTCCGAAGGCCTGAGAATTGTGGGGTCTATGTTCAAGGGCAGGAGAACGTAAATGTACCAGCTCAAACAGGGAGCAATTTTTTCTTTTCTCTGAATTTCTGTTCTAGTCAGGCTCTCAACAGATTGAATGATGCCCACTCATATTGGTGAGGATGACCTCCTTTATTTAGTCTACCAAATCAAATGCTGATCTCTTACAGAAACGCTCTCAACAGACACCCTCAGAAATAATGTTCCACCAGCTATCTGGGCATCCGTTTGCCCTGCCAAGATGACACATAAAATTAACCATCACAGTCATCCTATTATAAACATTGGTGATGTTGTATTAGAGTTTTATTTTGTTTTTAAAAATTGAAACTTTTTTTTTATTTTAAAATAGATTGAAAACAGTGGAATATATATTTTCTAAATTTACTTCAGGCCAGTGTGGAAAAGCTAAATACAGTTAAAAAGAACAAAGAGCTGACCATGGCAAATATCAAATTTGTATTAAGTTATGTGAAAAAGACTTAAGTGACCTGGTAAAATGGATTAAATAATAGGAGAAGAAAATTAGATCACATTACGATTGTTTCTAATTGGAACTGAAGTTCAGATAGTGTATCCAGTATAGTTCTCTTAAGCATTTATTCTTATTTTTTTAAGTAAAAGAAATTCAGTAATGGTTTAGACCTTAACAACCTAGAAGTAGGTTGTTTGATCTACTCTTTTCCAACAATTGTCATGTTATTTTCCTTAAATGCAAAGAAGGAAAACAATACTTCCTTTTTTCTTCCTAATATCACTACCTCCAAACTTCTTACCTGTTTTAATTGCCAATTTTACCCAGAACTTTGGGTTTCTCATTACACAAAATTGAATGCATGATGAACAGATTAAAGTGTACAAAGATATCTGATTTAACTTCTTTCTAAGGGAAGAGATTTATATATATTATAAATATAATATAATATAATATAATATAATATAATATAATATAATAATACAATACAATATATATGTATATTTTTGTTTACTCAAAAAAAGCAATCGGTGCATTTGTTATGTGTCTTTGTCCTTTGTTCTTCTTCTCCAACATGCATATTTAAAAAATTTAAATCCAAGTAGAAAAAGTGATATAAGGTTCCAAAGAGAATTTTCTGCTATAAATTACCGGACAATAATTCTCTTTTGGAAACATTAATATAATAGCTAATTAAATGTGCTGAAGAAGTATAATCTTTTTGTTTTATTCTCATGTCCTATTTTCAGTTTTTTAAAATATAACCACGTATAGGTATAATAAAGCAAGGATATCTTGATTTCAGACTGTCTTTTAAGAATTTTGTGTAATCAGATTTTCCAATAAGTTTCTGCAAAGCAGAAAAATCTGGGGAAAGACCTAGAACTTCTTGCTTGACCAGGAATGTGATCATAGTTTCCAGAAAAAAATGCATTAACATGTTAGGATTATGAAGAGATTGAGATCATGTTTTAAGCTGTGATTTTCTTCATGATATTTCCTAGAATCAATTAAATTTGTATTGGGCCTGGTCTTTGAAAATTACAATATTTCATGTTGTGTATCAAATTATTTCTAAGAGGAGAATGATTCATGAAATTGCTTCCACATATATGATTAATTTATATGTCTAAGTGATGCTTAATCTCCAGAAACATTGTTAGCAACCTCGAAAAACAAGAATCATTGATGGGGCGCCTCGTGGCTCACTCAGTTAAGTGGCTGACTTCGGCTCATGTCATGATCTCACGGGTTCATGAGTTCGAGCCCTACGTTGGGCTTTGTGTTGACAGCTCAGAGCCTGGAGGCTTCTTCGGATTCTGTGTCTCCCTCTCTCTCTGTTCCTTCCCCACTCGTGCTCTGCCTCTCTCTGTCTCTCAAAAATAAATAAACATTAAAAAAAAAATTTTAAAGAATCATTTGTAAAGTTATAACATTAATTATATTTTAAATTTGCAGCTACCATAATTGGGAGGAAAGTGGAAAAATACATTTGGAGAAATACACAATAGAGCAAGTACAACTGACTAAATGGCTAGCCTACCAATTAAATGGTATAGTAATTGCAAGCCAAAGGTGTAGTTCATTTTGTCCAAGTCCAAAAATTTAGACTTTGGGTGGAATGGTGTAGTTGAATGTATTTTATAAGTCAAAATTGTTTGATTAGAAGGTCAGATAATGCAGGGGTGCTTGAATGTCTCGGTCAGTTAAGCATCCCAGTCTTAATTTACGCTGGGGTCATCATCTCACAGTCAAGATATCAAGTCCTGCCTTGTGCTCCACACTGTGTGGAGCCTGCTTAAAATTCTCTCTCTCTTTCCCTCTGCCCCTCCTCCACTTGCATGTGCATGTTTGCATGCTGTCTCTGAAAAACAAAACAAAGCAAAACAAAAAAAGATCAAATAGTACAAGTTAAAATGTCCACTGTTCTCTACCCTGAAATATGTTTATTAGAGTCTAGATTTTTTGTAGGTTAAGCATCTAGGATTTAGCCTTTTCTTGACAGTATAAAAGATAATAGTTGCCCAATGAATCTATGAATAGTACAAAAGTCAACACTGTTATGTCATAATTCCTCTTCTAAAAGCACTTTAAAAGTCCTCACTTTCTGCACTCATACTAAAATATTAGAAAATGACACAGCAGATATTGTTTGTGTTTGAAATCCTTCATTTGGAATGTAACAGCTATATTATCAAATCATCCTTAGGAACTGCTGCTATCTTTCAGCAGTTTATAAAAATCACAATAGCAGCAGCGTTATTTCCTATAAATAATTAACTTCATGCAAAACCTTCTGTCATTATTTGACTCAATTTAAATCTCCTTGCACAAGCTATTGAAAACATGTTCCTAAGAGTAGTTAATTACATTTTGCTTTGGTTAATTCTAACATTAAGGAAATAATAACTTTTCAGTTCTTAGAGATGAAACATGGATACCTTTGTTGTGTACTTTGTGTACCTAAACTCCAATGGAATGGCAAGCTTTGTGACATAACATTTGAAACCATGAAGCAAGTTGTTTTATTATAGTTAACCCAGGTATAGCTTTTGTCTTATTTCAGCTGTAACTAGGTACTCATCCTTGCAGTTACACTGATAGTAATGCTCCATGAGTGATTTCCTCCGTAAATGACTTCTGAACACCTTGTATAAAATGTATCATTGTTTTTGTAATGCTGGCTATGTTACTATGAATTATCAAGTACTTTCTCACTTGGATTATAAAATTCATATTGACCATAGATGTGCGTATAATTAATATCTAAAATGAAAAAAAGGCTAAAATAGTTCATGAAAAAATCATATTTGTACATTTAAATGGTAATGGCAAAACAATATTGTCACCAACGTTAAGATGCAAAAATTGAAGAAAAAAAAAGAAAAAACACATCAGCCTTACTAAAGGAATTGTATATTACACAAAACAAACTGAAAGATATTTATGTGGCAATCTGCATCCCTCATCCATTCCTATTTTCTCTTGCCCCCATGTAGTCTTTAAAATCACGTTATTTTGCCTCTGTAGGGTTACTTAGATTATTCCTAATATTGGGAAATACCTTAATCTAGCTGAATTATACCAGATCCCTTGTTGGCTGAATTGAAAAGCATCTTTAACGGCATTAATAGTAAAATTCTCTGATCAACACTGCAAATGCAGACAAGAAGAAAATTATTCCTTTGGCATAAGTTCCTGGTTTAATTGACTGTCATTTTGGCAATAAAACATCAATTGAATTTTAAAAGAAGTTCATTTGAGGGCACCTGGGTGGCTCAGTCAGTTAAGCTTCCAACTTTCGTTCAGTTCATGATCTCATAGCTTGTGAGTTAGAGCCTCAAATAGGGTTCTGTGCTGACAGGTCAGAGCCTTCAGCCTGCTTCAGATTTTGTGTCTCCCTCTTTCTCTGCCCCTCCCTTGCTACACTCTGTCTCTCTCTCAAAAATAAATAAACATAAAATAAATAAATAAATAAAAATTTAAATAGAATGTAAGAGCTTCACACAATCTCATGTTCAGTTTCATCATTTTTATCTAAAAATAATGTCTCTTTTTTAGTGTTCTTTTATGATACAATGATATAAAATATATTAACATTTTTTATATAACACTATGAAAGCAATTTCATGATTATAAAATATATGACTCAATGCTGGGAGCTGGGCCTATGATAAACAAAGGAGTAGTCACAATCTCTGCCTCAATGAGTAAGAAATATGCACAAATGACTATGTTATAATGTACTGACCTTATACCATTAAACATAAATATTTTATTTATACATACTATAAACTTAAATAAGCCACTTTAAATTTATTCTTGATGAAAATTCTTCCACTTTAAAATGAAATGGTTGACCACATTTATGGACTGGACTCCAAGTTAAGTATCACATATTATTTTATATCGATTAACATTTACTAAATGACCAATGTGTACCAAACACTAAGAGAATCACTAAAACTACAGAGATACAGTCCCTACACTCCCATTTTTAAAATGGGAGAGATAGATAAATTATAAAAATAATTACATTCTAGGACAAATATTGGCAAATTATTCCCTATGGGCCAAATCTGGCTCTCTGTTTTGTGTGTGCTCAGAAGTAAAAGTGTGTTTTTGTTTGTTTGTTTTTTGTTTTTTTGTTTGTTTAACTTTTTAACTTGTGAAATGTAAAGTGAACATAGACTATTAGCCTTTCTGGAAAACCAGTTGTTCAATTTTGCCTTGGAAACCCACAAAGCCTGAAATCTGGCCCTCTTACAGAAAATGTTTGCTGAGCCCTGATCTAGGATGATAATCAAAGTTAGCAAAGTATTAATAGGTTGCTTTGTAAAGGAGGTTAGATGGGGGAATTCAGAATGATCATATGGTAGATAATGTAATGTGAGTAATGAATAAGGTTAATGAGACAGAAATGAGTGTGGGGTGTGTATGTGTGTGTGTGTGTGTGTGTGTGTGTGTGTGTGCATGCATGCGTGTGTGTTACATATTGTGTATGTGTGTGATACATCAGAAAGAAAGCAGAGGGAATAATCAAGTATGGGGGACATGCATGAGAAAAGACATGAAACTCAATGTGAAGACAAGTCTAGAAAATTACAAGTTATCCAAGGAAGGCTGAAATACAAGTTTTTTTGTGTTCTGCCAGGAGATTTTATCTTAAGGTCACTGGAATCCAGTGGTAGACAAAACAAAGACAAAACGGATATGATATGTTTTTGTTTTTATAAGAGACACTCAGACAAGAAAAAGATTGGTAGGAGACTGTTACTATACTCTGAGAACTATCAGTAAATAGATGGAGAGAGATAGAGAGAATGGATGGGGGTGGGCATGAATGAGGCTAGGATATAAACAATAGACTTGGTGTTGCGTTGCACCTTGTGAGAGACATGGTTCAAAAACTCCAGTTGATGACAGTACATGGAAAATGAGGGCAAAAGAGATTTTGAAGATAGATAATGCTTTTAAGAATTTGGTCCCTTCCCTTAATAGGGAAGAGAAGATACTAGCTAGGATTGGATGATGTTTCCTTAACTATAAAATGGGGATTATATAACTATTTACTTAATAAGCTTATGAGAAGATTACACTACTGAATAATTTAAAGTGGTTTGAACTAAGCCTAATAGGTAGGAAGAGCTAAATTAATATTACCTATTATGAATTTATTCAACAACTTGTAGAACCTGAATCTCAGATTCCTGCTCTGTAAAACTAGGATAATAATGCCTTTCTTCAGTGTTTTCAGGGAGATCTTTGCAAAGAGCTTACATCACAAGATTCAGGCTCAGTTAGTGTAACTCAATTAACGATGCTTATTTTCATACTTCAATATTCTCTCTACATTCCTTCTCAATGTATCTCTCCCTATGTCTCTCTCTCCCTCTCTCTCTCTCTCTCTCTCTCTCTCTCATGCACACACACGCACACACACACACACACAGTCCTGTCTAGCTAATCCCTATCATCATTCACATGAATGTACATGCTGAGAAGGAGTCAGGAGTCAGTAGAAGTGTTAAGGACATGGTGAAGCTACAAATATGTGATGGGGTGGTTGATGTGTAAAAGATCTTGATAAGATGAAAGGATTAATTTGGAACCTAAACAAACTGAATGCAAAGAAAGAAAGATCATTACTGATGATAATTTTACAAGTGCAATGAATTTAGTTTGCTGAGAATTTGAATGTGGTGCAGGTAGCAATTGTAAGATTGGCATCAAAATTTTGGAGGACTATTGAGTGGGGAAAAAAGAAATAAAAGTACTTTTGAGCTAGCTGAGGGACCCCCTGAGGTTGAAATAACTGACTTGTACTTAATTGCATAGTTTTCTTCAGCCATAGTCTTTTTTCAGCCTGTATGGATACATGAAGGGGTGAGGTTTTACAGAGCTGGCTAGGAAAGATGACAAGGTTGGATGGACAGTGGTAAAGTTGAAGTATAAAATGACAGTCTCTTAGTTGTGAAGAAAACCTAATCATGAGTGGGGTTTCCCTATAATTAAGAGAAAATAGAGGATCAATGGATTTGGAAATCTCCATGAAATTGAAGAACTTAGACAGTGGCAATGAATGAGTGAGAGATTTAGAGAGACTGGGTCCAAGAACTGGTAATTGACATCAAAGATACGATTGGAAGTATCAGATTTATTATGGCTTGTAACACATTTTAGATACAACTATGAGAATAAGATGCCAATGTCTTCAATGAGCTGTGGTAGGACAGTGTAGAGCTAGCAGAAGCCACAGTATAGTGGCAGAGAAGAGAGGTGACCTGAAAATTGTTGATTCAGAGGCTTGCATTTTGGAGAAGAGCCAAGAATTTCTGCAAAAATTACTAGTTTCAAGTTTGTAAAATAGAAATTTGGAGGGAGTCTCCCCACCCCCAAACTGTGGGGAAGATTTAAATGGCTGAATTCTGTGGTCATTTTCAATTCTAAAAGTCTATGATAATTTGTACTAGTAATAATTGGAATTAGAGGTTTTTATTTCATGCACTGGAGGAAGAGATGAGAACTATTTAGAGTAGCAGCACCAAAACTTTAGTGTATGTGAAATATCCCCAAAATAGGGGGATCAAATATAAATTCTAGATGATGATTTTACACATACTAGTTCAGTATACTGCCTTTAAAAGGGCTATAACATTTTATTATTTTAAATAAGCATTCCTCATAGCAAATAATAAGTTTTACAAGTAGATCTATAAAATATGAACTAAGTACTGAAATCTCTAATATTACTCTAATATTTCCATCTGTATCTCTAAGATCGTAGTTATCTCATACTATTTAGTACTTTTTTGACACTCAGGGGAAAAAAATCACTATGCTCTGATCATAGTGTTCATTATTAATTTGAGAGAGAAAAACGAACAAAAAAATTCTAAGCACCTCTAGTAAATACTTAAGGTGATGCATTTCATTCTGTTGAGTTATAAATATTAAAATATATACTTAATATACATTATATTATGTATTATGTCATATATATAAAGAGAGCATATACACATTAAGAACTCAAATAAGAGCATACAAAAATAAAATAAAGGCATATGCATTTCTTTGAGTCCTCTTTTTTTTCAAAAATGAGAATTTTTAAGCAAATAAAATGTTAAATATGGAATATAATTTAAAACAGCTAACCACTCTTTGAAGTCCATATTTAATCAAGGCTTAGAGAATATATCAAATGACCTGCATGAATTGTTGTCCAAGCCTACCCTATAGAGTGATCATTTCATCTATGTATGCATTTTCTCTTTTTTAATATAAGGAATGAGTGTGTGTGTGTTCCTCCTTCAAACAGGCTGCTAGAATTACATTTTTTTTCCCTGTGGTTGGTGAACGAACTCAGTTAGGAAAACCATTATGGATTGCCTCATTAGAGGATTCCTGAAATTGCTTACTTGTGACTACCCGCCTGGAAAGCAATCTCTTGCTCCTTTGCCAGAGCACTGGAGAAGTGGGGGTTATTGAACCCTCTGTCATGTAAAGTGCTAGCAAATAAAGATAGGTTATGCTGAGAGAAATCACAAAACTCCATTGTGCAGATGAATTCTGATTTGCATATTGCCCCATAGACCCAGAGAATAGAATTGTTTTTGCCAATTATAGGTTGTATAGAAATATGGCTAGACTAACAATCAGGTTTTTTTTTCTTTGAATAGTGCTTTAGTGTACAAGTTTAACTATATCTCTGTGCATTGCATTATTTGAATGAATCAAAAGAGAATGTCTACAGAAAATGATGCTTAGAATCATATCAGCAACACATACATCACAGCACTCAAGAGATTACAATTTGAAGAGTAACTAATTCATTCACTGCCTAGGATCAAAATCTTTCTTTTGGAACCCTGGGGCCAGGTTACATCTCTAAGCTTTCTTTGTATTTCCAGTGCCTATTACAGTTCCTGACATCTGAATGCAAACAGTAAATGTTTGCATTTTCAAAAAATAATGATTGTGTATATCAATTTACTTATTATTTTTGCTAAATTTATCCTTTGCTAAATTTTAGCAGGATCAGATTTCTGAAGTTTTCTTAATATTTGGTTCAATTTAAATAGATTTCCTCCTATTTTGTCAGTGGAAAGAAGTAAACTTGAGTAATTATTCTTTTATTACTGTTTATATTCTTAAAAAATCTCACTAACTGCTGTTCTTTTATCAGATAAAATCAGTGTGTCATTTAATTTTTTTCTTAAATTTCACTTTTTAAGTTTTATTATTTCTGCTACCTCACCTTAACCTGTCTTAATGTTTTAATTTTCACTTTTTTTTTTTAGCTTGAGACCTCCAAACTAAGTACATAGCTCTAAAACCCAACAAACTGTTGTTAAAATATTGTTTCAAACTTTGAGATTTCTCTTAAAATTTCAGTGTAATCATACATTCATTTATTCACCCATCAACAAATAAGGACCCATCATGTTTTAGAAACTGTTATATATATTCAGAAAATAGCTATGGATAAACAAACTATTGTTTTATTGATAATTGCTTTATTTATAATATTTATAATTTATAAATTAATTCATATATATATGTATTGCCATTCTGCTTTGATTTTATACAGTGTCACTTGATTTGTTTGCCTATTTTATTAAAACATTATACTGTACATTTGTGATAAGGCCTAAAATTAAAGGCCATTTTGAAGTCTAGTTTCAATATTATCCTCCGAGATTCTAAGCACTCTACTTAATTTAGTAATATCTAAGAACAAAACTAAAATTGCTAAGCCATCATCCGTCAACACTTAAATTAGTTGCTCGTGTTAACATGACTCATTTAAAAGCTAAGAAGGATCTTACTGTCTTGCTGAGTCTGTCTCATTGTCTATTTGTAGTGTTTTCTATCCACAATAGAGATATTATACAGTGGAGATAATTAGATATACTAGTATATAATGATTGGTTCTAACTAGTCAAATATTTACATTTAGGTATTATGTATGAGCCTAGATTTTATCATTTTATTTTTCAGGTCCTGTTCTCTTTGAGTTATTCAAATAACAGGTGACAATTCAGCATAATTCATGCCACAGTTTGTACCAATTCATACCATTTCTTCAATATTCTTATCCACGTGCCATTCATATATATATATATATATATATATATATAT
Source organism: Panthera leo (assembly GCF_018350215.1). Taxonomy (NCBI): domain Eukaryota; kingdom Metazoa; phylum Chordata; class Mammalia; order Carnivora; family Felidae; genus Panthera; species Panthera leo. Next base: position 38,044,420 of record NC_056687.1, read on the forward strand.
ATATATATATATATATACAGCAAAGAGCTGAAAAGCTTGGGCTTTAGAGTCAGGCACACTCAGCTTTCAGGAATAGCTCCTTATTTTTGTGGCATAGTGAACCTGGACAAGTTTGAACTTTTTTCTGTGTCCTTATCAATCATAAAAAGTATCCGTCCTTCTTCCTTCAGAGGGTAATTGTGTAAATTACTTTGCACTGTGTTTGGTACACAATCGATGCTACTAAATGGTAAGAGCAATATTCAGGGCTCTTATATTTTAAGCCGTTGAACATTTGACATTTTGTAGGCTAGTGTGCTCTTTTAATCCAGTAATAAAATGAAATAGGATGAAGCAGCTCACTTTGATTTAGGGTAATGAGAAGACAATGTGTGATTGAATTATATAAATATGGAGAGAGAGGTTTGGTTGTTCCATGACCGAATTAGGCTGGGCCTGATGTAAGTAAGCACCACACTTAAAATTTACCAGTTTAGTCCAGATTCTAAAGCCTGGTGAACTGGGAATAACTATGGAATATGGAATACAGGGATTAGTTTGAAAAGAAAAATCCCAAAGATATGAATCAAATGAGAGAATTCATTTAGTGAACAAAGTCATGTGATTTTTTTGCAGCACTAGTTAGGAATTTGAATTTTTTTCCTTGCTGGAGAGTTGAGAGACTTTCAATCACTTGATATATACTCTTTAAATACATCCTCCAATAGGTTTAGGAGAGTAAAAATGACTTTTTTTTTTCTTGTAAACATATTTCTGGTAAAATACATGGGTCATACATATAGCAGGTATCAGCATTCTATGGGTATTCCAAAGAGTACATTTTGGCAATTGTGGGTGTTTATTAGGTGATTATACTTTTACTAAAGGAACTAGTCATTATTCAACTAAATCTCATTTTAGAAAATACATTATAACAATATTTCTCTCAAAAATAGTTGTTTCAAAGGGTATTTTTCAAAATGTTGGTAGTAAAATAAGCTAAATGTGAATGAATTTGAAAATAAAGGTAAGCATTCTAGAAATCCAACACGTTTTTACTTAAATATTTTTATTGGAAGTAGACATCCCCATTATCCAAATGATGTTCACACCTTTGTATACCAAAACATTTATATTTTTTATCCATTAGATCTTTCTAAGTCACTTCTATTTTATGTCATTTCATTAGAAACATCCTATAGGGAATTTTTCTTCTTGACTCTTAAATATTTGTATAAATCACAATTTTGTTGTTAATCACACATTAGCTTTTAATATGAATTTTTATTATTTTTGAATATAAGATGTATTCAAATATATATATATATATATTTTTTTTTTTTTCATTAAGAAAAATATACTGAATGGGATGCCTGGGTGGCTCAGTCTTTTGAATGTCTGACTTCAGCTCAGGTCATGATCTCATGGTCCGTGAGATTGAGCCTCACCTTGGGCTCTGTGCTGACAGCTCAGAGCCTGGAGCCTGCTTCGGATTCTGTGTCTCCCTCTTTCTCTGCCCCTCCCCTGCTCATGCTCTGTCTCTCTCTGTCTCAAAAATAAATAAAAACACTTTAAAAAATTAAAAAAAGAAAAATATACTGAAGGAAAGAAAACTCACTCATTACATCATTGTGCAAAATAATCCTTTTCATTGATACTCCACAATCACTGTACTCAAGATTATGTGTTAATGTTTCAATATGTCTTAGCCTTCTTTCTTTCAGTACTTTCTCAATAGTAGATAATAATGATGATGATGATGTTGATGATGATGATATAATTGCAATCAAGGCAAATAGATGACTTTGAATTCTTCTTTTGCTTTGTTTGAATAATATTAGTCTTTAAATATATTTCTAACCACTAAAATTTCAGCAAAATATCATTTTTATTACCAAAATTTATTTTATACTGTGGGTTTTAACAAAAATTAATCATCATCTTATTTGGGGACATTCAGTTGGTTTCAGTGTTTCATTTTTGTAGAATATGTAATGCCACAATAAGAACTTTTGAATACAAATGATTTTCTGAACATTAGGTCTATTTGGTTTCCCACTTCTGGTGGGTGAAAGAAACCACATTTAATACTTTTCTATAAAATAAATAAAGAATGAGTATTGAGTACACCCTTTGACAATCAACTTGGTCAAAATTATGGTTAATGATTCCTTCTTATGAACAGTTGTAGATTCCAATCTAGGTCTCGTTTCAAGACAAAAGAATAATAGTTAAGGGTTATATACCATAATCTGAGAAATTTTTATTTTAAATCTATGGGCTGTGTATGCAAAAATAGACATAAAGAACAGAGTGATAGATATTTCATTTTACTTCTCATTTAGTATGGTTGTATTTTAACACCTGCTGTTCACAAACACAAAGTTCAGTAGATAATAACCATGTAGAAGGAATTTGAAATGAGTTTGAGGACTATATTTTGGAGGAGGATAGGGGAGAAGTTCACACATAACTTACTAATGAGTTGATTTTAGTTAGTGTGAAATTCTGGTTGAATGTAAATTAATTTATCACTTTCTCTGCAAGTTGTAAACAAAGTCTTCTGATTTTTGTTCTACAATTTTTTCTATATAATATTGAAATTATTCAGTTATTTAGCAGAAAATCAGAATATTTAATAATTTTAATATCTTTAGCCAAAATAATTGTAGTCAATTAACTCAATCGACAAGTTTTTCCTCCAATCTGCCATGCATTCTGGGTCATTTAACTGCCCCTAAAGTCTTCATGGACAATCTACTAAGACAAATAAATCATATGGATAAGGCAATGCAGTGATAGCATTTCCATTCTAGAAGTTTTCTAACCAAGATATTCAACTATCAGGAACAAAAGTAGAAGGTTAAAGTAATTTAAGGTCAGACTCAAAGTCATCTTCTTACTGTATAATGTAAAATCAAGGTGGTTTTATTTAATGTAAAACATTCTTATAAATCAAAGTAATTATTTCATTTTATTACATTACTTTTTGAGAAATTCAACCTAATGCAATTCCATTAGGAGAATTGCTTACATGTAATATATTTTAAGATTAAATAGTAAGACTAGTACATTGCAATTATAAGACAGAGTACTTTAGAGTTAATGTATTTCTGTGGCTTTTTTAGAAACACTTCTCCTAAATTCATCAGTGGCAAAAGTAGAAACAATGACAGAGATTCATAACTTGTGTCTGGGTTTGGAGGAGTTATAGTATTATATCACTGGATATGCTTCTGTGTCTAAAGAAGGTGCCATTCCATTCTAGTCATAATTGAGAAACATGGTTGTTACTCAGTGTTGTAAAAGCCCAGAGATCTGTAAAATTAGTAAGTTGATTTGGCCCTTCTAAGAGACCCTTCTAAATCTTAAAATTGTATTGATTTACATTACAAACATATAGTGATTATAAAAACCTGTATAAAGAGCTAGCTGAGGACAATGAATACACCACCAGGTTAGAGTCTTACTCTTGCTGTACCACTGAAAAATTATGCAACTTTGGGTCTCAGTTTGGTCACCTTTAATGATGGTCTCATGATCTCTGAGATTTATTTCCTAACATACGTGATGATAACATAGGCACTTTGATTCCCTTAGGGGTAAAAGAGAAGCCATGTGACTCTATGCAATGGCACTGTGTAACATTGGTTTTGTTGTTGTTGTTGTTTTGGTTTTAAGTTTATTTATTTGTTTTGAGAGAGAGAGTATGAACAGGGGAAGGGCAGAGTAAGAGGGAGAGAGAGAATCCCAAGCAGGCTCCACACTGTCAGTGCAGAGCCCGATGTGGGGCTCCAGATCACAAACCTGAGATCATGATCTGAGCTGAAACCAAGAGTCAGACACTACTGACTGAGCCATCCAGGTGCCCCTGTATAACCTTGGTTTTATCACTTTTTATTAATGTGCCTCCCGATAGTCAGTTTTTTAACATTACCTGTTATTTTTTTAATATATAGAAACATAAAACCATAAGTTTCACAAGTAGTCAAATATTTCATATATTTGCCTTCCCTTTGGTGTTTTCTTCCTTCGTTTTAATCTCCCTACTTTTAAAACATCTCTAATAATTTTCATAGTAATTAAACACTCACAATTTTCAATATTGTTGACAAAATGAATAACATTAGAAATGATCCTAATTAATAATGGCACTTAATATGATCATTAACATTATGGATCAATAAATTTTCACATTACAGCTCAAAACTGTACACTTATGATTAATAGTATAAACACAAATAAATACCATATTTATAATTGCATTTAACTCTAGATAGATGCTGGTATTCAATAATATTAATATCCATAAATGTTTCACATTTTAAGATGATTTTTACATTAGGCAGAGTTATAGGAAGATAACCTACCAGATTTCATTTTTCCTATCCTTACCGTGGCTGACACTGCTAACAAAGTAAATATAAAGTTGATTTTTATTTCCTCTGCATTAGAATTCTGGATTTATAATCTTGGTGCAAAAATCATCCAAATATGGCAACACTGCCTAAGCACCAGAAACAAACAATACATATATATGTAAATATTTTTACAAGGCAACTATCTTCAATATAGAGAGACACACTGGTGGCAGAAAGGAAATTACATGTGAAAGAAATCAAGCAGATTAACCTGAATAAAGCAGGAGCTCCTGACAGTAGGGGTGAGGGAAATCTGTGAAGAACCACATGGAGTTGATACAAAAATTTTAAAAATATGGAATTGATAGAATTGATTGAGAGGAATAATAGATGAGGAACTGAGAAACAGAGAGGAGTCCAAACTATAAGCAGAGAAAGAGTAAAAAAGGAAGAATAAATTAACTGAAAATATATGTATGCAGAGACATTTTGGATCTATTATGTATCCAAACTGACTCCCTGTTTCTCTTCCAACTTGGTAACTTCACTCCAGCTACACTGGCCTCCTGGCTTTTCCTTAACACACACACACACACACACACACACACACACACACACACGTGCACACACACAAACACAAACACACATACCACACCACACCACACCACACCACAGACATACCTACACACACACACTGCGCTATATACGTACATACGCACACATAAACACACCATGCTATACCACATCACATGCACATACACCATATCACATACATAAACACGCACACACACACACCACATACATACACACACACACAAACACACCATACTTCACCACACCACATACACACATATACACCACACCACACCCCATACAGACAATCACATACATGCCCTTACACACACACACACTCCTGATCGAGATTTTCCCACTCACTGTTCTCTCTGGAATACAGTTCCCTGAGATATCACCAGATATCAATGCCATAAAGAAAACTTTCATAATATTTAACATTGCAGTCCCCAATCCACATTCCTACAATTCATATCTTTCTTTTTTTGCTTGATTTTTTTTCCATACATCATCAAACTTACTATATAATTAGCAATTATTTGTTTTGTATAATCGCTGTTTTCCAATTTTGTAAAATAAGCCCTGTGAGTATCAGGCCTTTTGGGCAGACTAAATCCTGCTAGAGAACCACAACTAGAGCCATTCCTTGAACAATTTTATTTGTTAAATCAATTAGTTAAAAAAAAATTAGAGAAGAAACTACAGGCACTGTCCCTGTCGAGTAAGGAGTTGTAGTCTAAAAAGGGAGACATTCTTGTCATATTTATATTGACCCTGAAGTAGCAAATATAAGTATTTGCACAATTCCTGGGGCATAATAAGTACTAAATGTTTGCTATCAGTATTATCATCCTCTATCATCAATATAATCATTATCATTATTATAACTATTATTAAATGAACACATACACTGTCTAATCAGTCCCAGTAACAACTCTGAAAAAAAGTAGTTTCTGGTATCATCATTGTGTTGATGAGCAGGTTGAAACAGGAAATTTAAGTAACTTGCCTAAGGAAATAGGACTGGGATGCTGCAAAGTTAAAATGCAAATATAGATCTGCCTACATCTAATGCTTGCAATTTTTCATTAAACTGGGCTTGCTTCTCATTAAGTTTTGCTTCAAAAAGTGTTCAATTTAGTAATAAAATACTATATGCAGTACACTTATGAATTTGTACTTAAATCTATAGAAAAAAATTCTACCATGAAATTTTAGAAGCTGTTACATGGATATGAAATTTAATCCAGCAAAGTTTTTAAATTATACCCTGTCAAATGAGATATTAATATGTTGTCTACAATGATGCTTAAATCGATAAACCTTGTATAAAATATAATGACAATATATACATTTGTAAATCTTGAAACAAATTTGATTCAATTAGTATTTTTTAAAATATAATAAGATAAAATATATATATTTTGTTTGGAGGAACTCAGATTACTTATCTGTTTATTTGTTCCGTTAACAGTAATGAATTAATGAATTAATTAACAGTAATTAATTAATTATTTGTTCCATTAACACTAAGTAATGAATACTTACAATGAGTGCATCTTACATTTTGGAAATAAGAAAAAATAATTCTTATCTCAAGGAATTCATAGAAAGAGGGACAGAAATGAATAATGATCACACTGCACTTTGTAAGGGCTATGAGAGAAGTATGGCCACAATGCAGTGAGAGAACAGGTTACATTCTAGGAAAAGATAACCATGAATTGAGTATTTTAAGAAGCTAACTAGATGAAAGAGAACTCTTTTTTTTGAAATAATATACAACTATACAGTGACATAAATATATTACAAAGTGCTTACAATATATGAGATTGTATTGCATATACATTCATCTTCAAGAGTGCAGACCAGATGCTAATCCTAAATGCTATCCTAGAGAGTCATCACACTTTATTTTTTTACATCAAGAGCATTTTATCCTGTGGTATAGCTATTTGATACTTCTTATTTTCTCTAGTAGACTATGAGTTAATTGAGGACAGATATCGGTTTCTTTTTTTCCATTTTTGTGTCTCTATTGTGTTTAGCAGAGTGTTTAATACACAGCATTCAATAATGAGTAAATTAATGAATGAATGAGATGATGAACTTTGTTACTCAGTGATTACAAAATAAATGTGTAATCAGAGGCCAGGACATGAATTTAATTAAAATTTATAGAAGAGTTATGTATTCAACAAGGTCCATAAAGAGACATAAAAGTGCCCTATAATTGTACTTTCACAGTCTTATTTGTGTCATAACAAGACCACAGTCAGTAGGATATTTCTGAATGGTGAGTTCCTCAGATTTCAGCAAATCTTTCCCGTAGCATCATTTAACCACTGACTATGACAGAAAGTTAAACATTTGCTCTGCTTTACAGCTTTCCTTATTTGAAAAGGAATTAGCATTTGAAGATAAGGATAAAAAGATTATTAGAATATTTTATGAAAGATTTTCTGTGCCTCTTCAGTAATATGTTTATACATCACTTCTGGAAGCTAAATATTTAAATGACTTAAGATTAATATATGTTTTGTCAATTTCGTAGTTATAATGCATATAGCAATAAAACTCAAAACTATGCCATGGATTGAACTGGTTTTTTAAATTGCCATATTGGACCCAGAGGACAAACTCTATAGTTCAAGGAAAAAGGGTCAAATCCTCGGGACAGGTGCCATAAAATAGAAATCTACATCATCCTAGGAACAACTGGGGAAACTATACTTGGAGGAATGGAATATGACATGTAAGGAAGCATTTTAAACAATTGGTTGTTGCCATTTATATTTTAGATATTGTATTTTGAGAGAGACTTACTGTAATATTAGTTCTATGATAAATTTTTGATTTTAGATTTCATTCAACATATCCATTCTGCTCAGATTAATCTTTAATTTGCTTTTAATGTGGCTTTAAAATACGGTTTCTTTGTTCAGAAATCATAAAGCTTTGCCCCTTAGACATATAAGCAATAAATTCTGTAGTACATGAAGAATGATAAAGCAGTGGTTACCCTTCACTTCATTCATCTTGTTTATTCAAGATTGCATTCCATCTACACCACAAGTTGTGGCTACAAAGAATTGCTTAAGCATTTGTATTTTGCAAACATATTCACGGAATTTTTATTACCTTCATGCCCCAGCGCTGTGACTAAGCAAATGACATTCAGCAGTACATCACAGGCTGTTGTGCTGAATCAATAGTATTTCTGATTCAGGGGTCCCAAGGCTTTTAAATATTTGTTTGTGTTTAAAGATATGAGATAAATATATCTTCTTTTTAAGATGTCTCTAAAATTCTGTTCAAGGCTAAAGTATGATTATTAATTATACGTTGACCATTGTACTTTACAATGCAATGGTTCTTAGCTGTCTTTAGGGCAAAGCAAAAATTTGCTTAATGTCCTGAGCCTTTCTATGTGCCAGACATTATGATAAAAGAAAAGAAACAAAACAAAACACAAAACAAAGGTTGACATTAACTGTATATAATCTTAGCAAATGTATCTAATTCTACTTTTACATGTAATTGGTGTTCTTTTGACTTTTTATGAAGCTATTTAAATTGTCAGTGTGTGCTATTTATTTATCTTGGTTATATGTCTTCATGATTCTAAACAAATATTGAAAAAAATGAAAAATTCAGTCCTACATGGAAGTGTGCCAGTGTGTATATAACATAGACAAACCTGTGATTTTCCTGTAAATAGCACGTGGTGTGTGTATGTGTGTGTGTGTGTGTGTGTGCGTATGTGTATTTGTGTGTGTACAGATGTAATGCCTCATATTGATTCCTGTGACCTTGTCACAGGCACTTAATCATTTGCTCTGTGTAGGCATCAGTTGTCTCATTCAGGAAGAGAGAATGTTGGGCTAACTGCTCAAGCCCACTCTACCTCTTTAATAATAATGAATAATAATAATTGCACTACTCTGCCATTGTATGTTGATTCTCTTGGACTTCTTGTATGAAGAGACAAACAGTCTTCAGCATTTCATTTCATATTTTTTAATTAGGAGTACTAAATAAAAGTCTTTTATTTAAAGCATTACAAGTATTTATTAAAAGATAACAATTTATTAAAAGCATAACGAGTATTTATTAAAAGAAACCTTAGGTTTCTAAGGGCCTGGGGATGAAGATTTCTTTATGGAAAAGGTAGCACCCCCCCGCTGCCCCCCGGCCCAGTGAAATAGTTCATGGAGGTTTAAAGCATCCCTTTTATTATGTCAAATACACTTGTATAAATTATCAGTGCCAGGAGAGGCATCACTGGTATTCATACAAATTTGAGAATAATTAATTTGCATGAGGTTTCCCTGAGTGTTAAATATTTTTAAGTTTAAAGTTGGAGGATATTTGAAAACATGACTCTAAAACCTGACAGTAAGGTCTTTTTCAGATGAAATATCTTTCTTTAAATGAGGAATATTTTTTTTCTGAATATAATTCCTTCTTAGCACGGAAAGGAATACTATAATCAGCTCTTTATTTCCTATTAGAAGGTATATAAAAGTGTTGACTTAAATATTGTAATTATATTAACATAAATGTAGAAAACAGACGATTGGCTCTTACAATTCTCATATGTTCATAAGGATATTTAGGGCAAAGATAAATTTAGATGTTAACTCTTCCAGATGTCTCATTTTACAGATAATGGAAAAAAGAAGGAAAATTCATAAATGTAGATGCCCATGGTAGTGAAGTTGATAGCAGACTTTTTTGGTCCCAGTCCAATGATCCCTCTAGCATACTAGGCTGACTTGCTTTTGATGCAAATTGGTTCCAGTGGATTAATTTTCAAATGAGTACTTGATTATGGATGGCAGGTAAAGGGTCTGGGATGTCAGACTAAGGTTAGGAAATAGGTAAACAGAACAAGCCTGAAAAGTTGTTCCTATCAAAATAAATGAGCTGTTTGCCTGCTTCCTATGGGAAGATCTGAACGATTAACCTTTCTGTTCCAATGAAACTAAAGCATCAAATCAGTGAAGAAAAACCTATCAGCCAAAGGCTAACTCTTATTATATGTGGACTGCATCATGTAGGGGACATAGTGAAAGCATCTGGAATAAAATTGTTTTTAAATGTCATATATAATCATAACCTAATTTACCTGTCTCACAAATACATTTCAATAAATAAATGAAAATAAATATATCACCAAATCTACTTGCTGGAACCCAGGGAAAAGTTAGTTTAGTTGTTTTTATTTATTACAAATTTAATCAAATATGTGCACACACACATGCACACACACACAAAGTTTCAATCTCAAAATACAGAAAATTTTGTTGAACAATAGTTTAGGTCTGCTGTTCAGGCTAACAACTAATTTAGAACTTATATTGAAAATGAAGAATAAATAAGATAATAAATAGAATAATGCAATAACAAATAAAAATATAAAATGAATGACTCATCTTGATGAAGTCTGAAAATGTATTTCCGTTAAATTTGATATTTAAGTAGTCTAAAATCTTGCAATTACATGAAAGTATAATAATAAAACCTCTTACTATAAATTTACTAGTACCTTTATATAATAAAATCATAATGTTATATATATATTATATCTACTAAAACTTTATAGTTTAGGTTTTTCTTTAGATACTGTGTGATAGCAGATCTTTACATGAAACTTGTTGTGCCTGAGTATGAACTTAATTCAAACAGAACTAGATTTGAGTTCAGCTGTACTCTTTGGGCAAGTTTCCTAATCTCCTTAATTCTAGGTTAAACAGAATTGACTAGAATGGTTTTGAAGTTTCAATGAGATAACATATAAGCAGCGAGGCTAGTTTAATGTTTGCTTGTTTGTTTGTTTTTGAAATTAACTCTATACTCTTTCAAAATATTTTCTCTCACTGTAATATTGATGCACAAAGACAGGTAGCTAGTAAAAAATTACAGTGAAGCCTAGCATTCCAATTTCTTAAGAGTAAACACATACTTTTTTTTTTAGACATCTGGAGAAAAATAGATGGTGGCCTTTTAATTCACACTTACATATTATTTATATTTAACATTAGGTACTCAACACAAAATAGACATTTAATATGGGATAATTAAAATATCATTCAGTCTCATTCAGAGAGAATGTGAATGCTTCTATTTTTAAGAATATTTTAAAAATGGCACCATTTAACAAAATCCATTGGTGAAAAGCAAAATTACATACCGTTCAAATTAGTTATGATCATACGCATACTTATATCAAGAAAAGGAAGATATTTCAATCAACGTTTGATAAACATTTGTGGTTTGCATTTTTACGACTGCTTCAGGAAACATTCACTGTTAATCCTACCTAGAAGTAACAACCAGTTTGTCTCTGAAAACCCATGAGGTTTCGTACACCTTACTTTCTCCCTTGCAAAATAGGGACTGTAGACACATCATATACTCCCTTCTGGTCTATAAACCCACTGTCTTACTCCTCTTTGAAACTCTCAGAGTGCCTAGCACAGTGTTTTACACTGTTCGCTCTCGATAATGTATTGGTAAATGAATGAATTACCAATTCAGTGTTTTTCATTCTGTGCATGAGGCTGATGTCTTTAAAATGACATTTTATTTAAATTACTATCCAACAATGTTATTCTAAAAATCTTTAAATCCATTTTGTATTTAGGAACACATTAACAGCGGTCAATAATTTAGCTATTAATGTGAAGTGTCATTTCACCAGGGATCCATCCTGTGAAATGGATGATATGGAAGCATTTATTTAAAAGAGTTTTAAAGTACTTATGTGCAGTCCAAAGCACTCAATTTCTAAGCTAAATGCTTCACTAGTTCACTCTGGCAAGTCTATAGGACTTTGGCTTTAAATTAGAGAGCCATGCTTCCTCACATTCCAACTTGAAATATCACTTATATTCTACACTGCTTTCTCACGTGCTTCTGTAGCTCAAATAATACATTATGGAGCACGTGGCAGTTTGAAAAGGCTCTCATTAGCATTATTTTATTTGATTCTTAGAGCAATACCACTATTGTGAGGGAAAGTTTAAGTCCATTTTATCGATTAGAAATCAGAGACTTGAGGAGTTTAAAATGTATTTTCTTAAGTTTATTTATTTTGGGAGGGAGGGGAGAGAGAGAGAGAGAGAGAGAGAGAGAGAGAGAGAGAGAGACTGAATCCCAAGCAGGATCCATGCTCTCAGTACAGAGCCCTGCATGGGGCTTGAACCCAGAAACTGTGAGATCATGACCTGAGCTGAAATCAAGAGTTGGATGCTAAACTGACTGAGCTACCCAAGTGCCCCCAAGACTTGAGGAGTTGAATCTCTGCTCACAGTTCCATATACTAGGTGAGGGGCAGAAAGAGAATCAGTACTCAAGTTTCCAGTATTATGACCAGTGCGTTTGCCCTCTGTCTTCCTCTCATTGAGATGATATTAAAAACAAAACTGAAAAACAACACTACTACAACAACAGCAACAGTGGATATTTAAAGACAGAGTAGAATAGAAGCAATCTGTATCGAAGGAAACTTTCTGATGCAGTCTATGGAATCACATGCTCTTTTTGGGGTTTCTGTTTGTCCTTTGGCTTTGTTTGGTCTTATTTTAATCTCCCTATTAATTTGCTGCATGTTCTCCAATACATTTAACACATACTGTTGTTGTTTCTGGAAATGTAAAAAAATAAAGAAACAAAACAACAACAACAAAAAATGGAGGCAGAAGGTTCTACCAAGCAATTAGTCTTTGTTCTTTGAAAAAGCTTGTTAAAAATTCTCTTTCTTTGGGACTCCATAGAAATTTTCCCCTACTTTATTCCAAGAGGTAATCCTCAGATGAAATGTCAGGGGTAGTTCCAATTTTGAAATTGTCTTGTGGTAGCAAATGTGCTTACTGCACAGTGTTCCTTTTTTTTTTTTTTAAAGTGATCATTTGGGGAATATAATAAAATATTTACCAAGAAAATTGCCTAAAAACAATGACAGCATGGCCCCACTATAATTTTATGAAAAGGAAGAATCACACTCATACATACACAAACATGCAAACTTACCAACATAGACACACCAACACACAAATATTCTTAAATTTTGATTCAAAGAAGCTAAACCTGAGTGCAAATAACTTTAAATTTTAAAGTGTCCTGGTGTTTCACATATTACAAAACTGTCAATATTTAAAAAGTCCTGCACAATTAACCTTTATTTCTTTACTATAAAATAACTTTATTAGTATATATACTTAGTTAATTAAGCTTAAAGACATACACAAATTTTTAAATGTTGTGTACTTTTGTCTAATAGGCAGTGATACATGTAATAAAGATAGTATTTCTTTAAAATTATTTCACACTCCTTTTAACTTCTTTAATATGAATTTCATATATTGTATTTTGTGTACATTTCCCTTTAGTGTATTAAAAGTACTTTTTTCTTAAAAAAATTTTTTAATGTTTATTTATTCTTAATAGACCGAGCCACCCAGGCGCCCCTTAATGTTTATTTATTCTTGACAAAGAGAGACACAGAGAATGAGGGGGGGAGGGGCAGAGAGAGAGGGAGACACAGAATCTGAAGCAGGCTCCAGGCTCTGAGCAGTCAGCACAGAGCCCGACATGGGGCTCGAACTCACAGAGTGCAAGATCGTGACCTGAGCCGAAGTCAGCCACTCAACCGACTAAGCCACCCAGGCACCCCACTTTTTTTTTTCTTTTGAGAGAGAGAAAGGAGGGGTGGGGCGGAAGGAGAGAGAGAGAGAGAATTTTTAGCAGGGTCCACACCCAGCGCAGAGCCCGGCATGGAGCTCAACACAGGGCTACAGCTCACAGCCATGAGATCATGACCTGAGCCGAAATCAGGAGTCAGACACTTAACTGACTTAGCCACCCAGGTGCCCCAAAAGTACTTCTTAAATTAACAAGATTCTTCTAGTTATATTCTACTTGATAATAGATCATCTTCAGTTCATAAACTCTATGTGGTTGTCCTAAACATATATTTTTCCTGATATATATGTTAATATTCTACATCATTATCATATTAATAACTTTTATGGTCAAATCTCTTGGATTTTCATCCAAAGTAATAACCTCTAGAATATTCTAATCCCAAATTTTCATGAAAAATAACATGTGACATCTAGTTTTAAATAATAAATAAGACATTATGAAAAAGGATTATATGTGATTCAAAACAAGTAGAATAGATTTAATTTTGCTACTTACCAAAAAAAAAACAAAAACAAAAAACCCAACTGTTTAATGTTCAACATTCAAAGTTATAGGAGGTGTATAAAAGCTTTGAATTTAAAATGTAGTAAACTCATCTCAAATGATAAGACAATTTTGGAATATGTGAAAGGGAATAGTCACAATTTTCACATAGATTGAAAACTCTGAAAATTTGATTATACACTCTTACTCATTTCACTGTAATACTCACTACATGTGCAAAATTTACCACGTGTAAAAATAATCATAAAAATTAAAATGAAAAATGGGAATTATTTCATCTGGTAAAAATCATCACATGTAGTAAGTAATAGCAAATATATTTAAAAAGAAACCAAAAACAATTAAACAGAAATAACCATGCAAATCAAAACTAAACTTGCAGTCTTAATTTCTAAAAATACAGGAGAAATCATTAACCCTTTTAGTTTTCAGAGTCCACTAAGAAAACAGATGACACACTGAGAGTGTAACTAAAGATATGAAGGAGCTAATGGTCAAGGGACTAGCAAAAATGGGAAGCTATTAGTACTACTAGGTCATAAGGGGCAAAAGGTCATTTAATAAAGGAAGTAAAAGTTTGATATAGAAACCAGATCTAGACTCAAATGTCCATTGGTGTCAAAATGTGCGAGTTAAATTACCCACTATATTAAAATGGCAGTCAAAACGCTTTGCCCAGAAAATGTATGTCCACCTTGAATTTAGACATATAAAGCTCACCAATAATACATACCCATTAATTCAATCGATACTTCTCAAGCACCCACTATGAACCAAGCTGAAATGGTAAAGCGTTGCCTGAAATAGCCATTGTTTTTGCATTTACTGAACTTGGGGTTCAGTGAGGGATATGAGTCATTAAACAAATATTAACACATGTTAACATCTAATCAAAAATTATATGTGCTGTGAAAACTACATGATGTAGATTCTATCCGCATAAGATGCTTTATTTACTCAAAGCCACCATAACTTTTGACGGTTGCACTAGTCAGTGTAATTCAATGCAGATTGCATTCTCCAGATTCATAACCAACACAATCTCACTGTGCCTATACATTATGCTGTGGCCATCACAGCTGTGGTCTAAACGATATCTTAAAGGAGTTAATGAAATTCCAATTTATGCTCCCCAAACTAGTTTTTCCATGAGGCTAATTGACCTCATTTAGGTTAGCTAAAAAAAAAAAAAAAAAAGAAAGAAAAAAAAGAAAGAAAAAGTTTAAAAATTAAAACCACAACAAAACATAAACGCAGAAGATTTAAAATTCCCTTTGAATTCAAAAGTAAAGGGTATTTAGGGAAATATTGCTAAGTAACTCAGTACATGTCGCTAATTGCACTAATTATTATTTTGTCACATTTATTACCTTCATCTTTCATAGCATGAGTAATTAAGTGACAAAAACAGGTTTTATATTGTGATCAAACAATATTCTGTTACATCCACCCTACTGATGTCTTCAAAGAAAGTGCTGTCACAGTTTTTCCAGTAAAGAACTTGTAAGTTGATAAGTAGAAAAATGTCTCAGTTTAAAGAACATAAGCCTAAGGCCTGGATGGACTTGATAGCATGGGTAAAGATATGCAAAGAAAGACTTCCAACAGAAACTAATTTAACACAATTCTTACTGTCTGTGGCATATGGATGCTCTTTTTTAGTACCTCCATTGTAACTCTTACTTAATATCACAGGATCCTGTAGATGTAACTGGAAGCTTCACAAAGGGTCTTCTCAGCAGAAGGGGAATTCTATTAATGATTGGGTTCTCTTTTAAGTGCTGGACAGCAGCCAGCAGAAATACAAAGCCCATAAGCCTCAAACAATTACGTGACTGGTTTTGACACAGGAATAAAATAGTGTGTGTGTGTGTGTGTGTGTGTGTGTGTGTGTGTGTGTGTGTGTTTCAAAGATATACAGTCAATCTCTAAGGATATTCTGCCTCATGATAGCAAAAATAAAATAGATAAAATACCCAAACTAACCCAAGCAAGACCAATATCATCTAAAAATGTGTGAAATGAAAACTAATGACTGCCACAGACAAAAATAATAAAATGACATCAAATGACCTTTCCATGCTCGATGGTGCAGAACTCTGGGTCTATACCTAACTAATTTTGACCCTTAGTGAGATCAGAAGCTGCTTTCAAAGGAGCATTTTGAATCAGTCTGTAAGTGTATCTGAAGTACACCTCTGGTGATATTGGCTGACTTTCTGACTATAAGCATTTTATAACAAAAAGTCAGCATTGTTTGGTATCAGCAGACACCATTTTGAACCATCCATTATCTAGACAGCCTGAAGCCTGGTTGAGACAATTGATATTTGAGATTGATAGTCTATTTGGCAGCCATTCCTAGACATTGTCTAAGCTCTGACCCTATCCCTACTTGAGTCACTATAAAGTTAGATTTCTAGACCACACAATAATAGAGACGGTATTATATAACACTGGGCTTAGATTTCATATGTGAGTAGTGATGGCCATATAAAAACATTCATGAATCTTTTGTATACCTGTTTAAGACATTGCACAAAGTATCACTCCATTTTCCTTATCTGAATATCTACACAATGAATTATTTTGGAGTTGTAATGCTAAGAAAGTTTTAGTACCTCTCGATAAATGGAATGTCCACCTTTATTTACAAGGTAGGTGTTTTTCATCAAGTTTCCCTTTTTCTTAGACTTCCAGGATGCACAGATACAATTTTTGTGTTGAAAATTGCTCTAGGCTTTCTCTTTGCTTCTTGTGTTTTAATATTTCTATAGTTTAACTACTTATTGGGAACAACAGCTGAAAATCCATTTTGAAAGTTGACAGGGTGCGTGTGTGTATGTGTGTGTGTGTATACATATATATAATAAAAGAGTAAACTGTTATAAATTTAAATATATTCACCTGGCTAATAAAAATGAATATAACTTATTAAGTTTCTACCAGTGTTAACAACAAAAGTTGTTTATGGTTTTGGTGTTTTATTTTACTTTGTTATTTTATACAGAATATGTTTTTAAAAGTTTAAAGTATTATCTAACTCTCTAGGATCTTTATTGATGAGATGTTTTAGTGATGACTCAGACACAAATTTTACTTCGACTTCTAAAATGAATTTTATTAATACACTGTGTATGAAACCAAAGAAATAGTAAGTTTAAAAGCCAACTTTATTCAGACACAAAGTTAATATACACAAAAGTAGTATTAAAAAGTTGGATTCGCGGAGCCTGGGTGACTCAACCAATTGAACATGTAACTTGTGGTTTTGGCTCAGGTCATAATCCCAGGGTTGTGAGATCAATCCCTGCCTCTGGCTCTGCAGTATGCATGGGGCCTGCTTGAATTTCTCTTTCTCCCTCTGTCCCTCTCTCTCTTTGTGCTCCCTCTCTTTGTAAAAAAAAAAAAAAAATGGATTCAAGAATGCTAGATCTTTCAATAAAAACTATGAGTTTTTCTCACGAGACTACATTGGTTTTAGATCTTCCTTTTTATAACCAATAGGACTCGAGTTAACAGGCTATTTAATGACATAGATTTTTTCACTTTAAAAACAGTTGTGGTGTGGGGTAGGGACAAATTGGAGCAATTTATTCCTATAATATTGTGAACAATTATTATTTCCAAATACATACCAATTAAGATGCACTGCTGAAAGTCAGCCTTGTTTTTGACATTATTTCTAATCATCCTCACATCTTTTATCAGATCCTTTAAAACAAAAGATCTATTATGAACCTCACATTTTAACACTTACATGTTAGTATGAAAAGAAAGAATTAAAATATTAGTAGTGTATCTTTCCTTTTCCCACTAGTTTAACATTGGGTCTCAGCCTACATAAAAATGAGCATCAAATTATTATGTTTTTTAACTGTGGCAGTTTAACTCTGGCACAATATACATGAATATATCAACCATTATCTTATATTTAAGGACCTATATAAATAGGATAGTTGCAAATTCAGTTATAAATACTATAAATTGAAGTATCATGAATGCTTAGCATTTATTTTTTTAATTGTATTATAGATTATGATAAAAACCAAAGGATACCTTTTTAACTTATTTTTGTTTTACAGATAAATGTTCCAAATTCTTCATATAGGCTAGATATTTTGAATTGCTTTTGGGCATATCTTTGGGGAATGTCCAGATGTGATAGAATTCTTTCTGGCATTCAAAGACTCCCAAAATATAATCCCCAAATATTTTTCCAATTTATTTTCCCTGGCTCTCTTTATGTTTTCTATGGTTGAGGAAAAGTGGGCTACCATTTTACTTAGAAACCTATATTACCTCTTCTATAAAAAACTCTTTTTTCACATTTCTCCTTCTGAAATCCAAACTCAACATTCACTGCCAATCTCAATGATCTTTTCATTTATGGTCCTCCTTACATGATACAAACACGTTCTTTTGAACTTTTAAAATGCTTTATACTTCTCTTGTGGTATTTATATTTTTCTGTATCTTGTGGCCACATATATATTATACTGTCTCTATTACTAAATGATGTTTTCCTTAGCAAAGACTGGATCTTATATATTCATTGTACCCTGGAAATGCCTAGCTCCATGCCTTGCACATAACAGGGGCTTCAAACATATGCATTTATTATTTTGTTATTCCTCTCCTCTGCCCATGGGAAGAACATCTTTTCATAGTGGAAAGTCCTGGTACAAAACAACAATAAGCTTGAGCTCTATCTGCAACACAGTGATCTAAATGTTTTATTCATTCCTTCAATGGACATATGTTGATCCTCTGTAGTTACCTGTACACTATTTGAGCTGAAAGTAGATCATTAGGAAAGGTCTATTGACCTTCATCATGCCATCTTTTCCAGAATGTATGTGAAAGATCAGATTGTATTCCCCTCACATTCCTTTTTTTGCCTCCACTCTAGGACTAGGGGAGTGGTTTTGAAAATGTGTTTCCCATAGTGATGTAGGAGCTATTGAAAGGAGAAAGGATTGGAAACCAAGCAGAGAGCAAGCTCTATGAATCTGCCCTCTTCCTCTTTAATGAGGGTAACAATAACACTCTTTCTTTCTTTTTTTAAGATTTTTATTTTTTAAGTAATCTATACACCCAATGTGGGGCTCAAACTCACAACCCCAAGATCAGTAGTCACATGCTGTACTGACTGAGCCAGGCAGCCCATTTTTTTATATTTGAAATTCTGAAAAATAAAAAAAAAAAAAACCAGGAATAAACTTCATTTGTAGAAGAGAGCAAACAAACAAATACAAATACATTTGAAAACCACAACAAAGAGAAACACAGCTCCAAAAAGAAGGCAGTCTTAGAAGGGTGAATTATATTGCATCACTATCTTGTATTGCTTTTGTGATGAATCACTGTCAGTATTCAAATGGAACATTTTCTACCTTTGCAATTGTTCCAGACAATTTAAAATTGTATCATTTAACTGATAGAAAATTGGACATGATTATATAAGATATAATGTTCCTGTAGACCAAATAATTTAGGGTAGATGCAGGGTTGAATTTCTTTAAGGTAAAGGGTATTCAGTTGTTTTCTGGTACAAGAACACCCAAGTAAAAGCCACTTAAACAGTAGTGTTGCTGACTGATTCGGTGGGCCATGGTTTCTGAGATTTTCTGTATCTTCCTCTCTCTGGAGCAAGATGGTTGTAGCTGTCCCCAAGCACCTCGCTCTCTCATGACATTGTCCAAACCCAATAAGGAAACAAAACCTATCCCTCACATCTCTCTCTCCTTTTGACAGGGAGCAACATTTTCCCAGAAGCACCCAGCATACTTTCCTCAGGTATAGGTTGACAATCATACTATACAAGCAAGGTAGACTAGAAATTGGCATGTATAACATATTCGCTTCTGTCAAGGGATGTGGGCTCTGCCAGCAAGGAGAAGGGAGAGAAATGACTTCCTTGTATCAAATAGCAACTGAGAAATGATGTTAAGGAAGAATGCTTACAAACAAGCAAACAAAAACCCAGATCCCTATCTATATTAAATTACTGTGGCCCTGACCAGATGCTGTAAGAAGCTATATTTAAAGCAGTTACTTTGAATAAAACTGCATCATTTTAAGTTATGATTTTCTTTCTCTTACAATGTTAACATTGCAAATGGTTAATTGTGTATCACTTGTTTTATTGCTGATTCATTTTCAGTTTATTCATATTTGATTGTCATTCACTGCTTTGCCTTTTGAAGAAAGATTAAAAAGCAAGTCTGTTTGAACTCTGCATGCGATTTTGATTGTCGATGCCATTTATGCATAGTGTGAATTAAGATGTGCTTGTATTTTTTTCGTTCTTTGATGCTTGTTTTTATGTCCACCAAACATGGCTCTTTGTTACTGCATTGTTTAATCTCTTTATTTCTATTTTATATCTGCTGGAGAAAAAAGATTAACATATTTTAAAGAAATGTACTTAACCAAAAGATAAGTCATTTTTAGACTTTATGTGAGAAAACATTGGATACTGTGGAAAATATTTTCATTTCTTCTACCTCAACTTATTTTTTAATCATATATCAGCATTTTAAACTGTAGAAAACCAGCTTGTAGAATTTCTGTCTTAAAAGTTAGCATTTATATTTTCCCACTTCTTTTTCATACTAAACTTTACATTTATCAAAGTCCAGGGTTTTCCAACTAACTCAGGTACATGTCATTATTAAAAGAGTGAAACATTAAAGGTTCAGAAAGATTACATTATCCATTTGGTTTGTTACCAAAAAGCAAGAACCACTCTGAAGGTAGAGCTCAACTTTATAAAATATACCAATTTTTTCAGCTTACATAAATTAATAATTGATCTTGCACTCAGACACACTTATTGATCTATAATTAAAAGACCTCCAAAAGCTATTTTTAAGCTGCTTGCATTCTAAAATGTAACTGAAGTTTTAGAATACAGGAAGATCTTCAGGTTCTGAAGAAGGTTTGGAAAGATGAAGGCATCCCTCCAATCCAGGGTTTTGTGGAGATGCCTTTAAATTTCCATTGTGAGATTTTGTATTTTACTTCATCATCATAATCTTTTTCATGCAAAAAAAAACACATCTTGGTAATAGTACATAGGATGTCGGGTTAAATTAAATCAATTTTCACTGTTGCATTTTGAATTGCTCTTAATTATATATATATATATATATATATATATATATATATATATATATATATATATATATGCCACTACCCCAGCACCAGACCCATTCTCTTGAAAGGGGGTAAGTATCTATTGTAAAGGTGTTTTGGTGTTTTTGGTGTACTTTGTTTCCATTTGTAATATGTTTTATATTAAAGAAAAATATGATTACTCATAAGGAACTGTCCTCACAAAACCGTAGAATTGGTAGGAGAGGGAGAGGAGCTCAGATCAGTGGGCACTAGGGAGAACAAAGCTGTCAGTAGTTTCTGGAGAGACAAAGCACTGAGGCACTGCTCTAGAGAAAGGTACTAAACCAGAGGAAGGAATACATTTTTCCTTGCTGCCGTGGATATGAGCGCTGTCCTTGTTGATTGAGAGTAAGATTGGAGAATGGAAGAGAGAATGATTGAGTTCTTTTTGCCTGTGATTTCACTTTCAATTTATTTTATGTGTAAATTAATAAACTTTATTTTTTAGAGAAGTTTGAGGTTCATAGCAAAATTGGGCAGGAAGTACAGAGAGTTCCCATATTCTCCCTGTTCCCATTCATTTTCAAGTTTTATTAGAGAAGCGTCTGCTCTTGTTTTGGCATGAGAGGTCCAGACTTTAAAGACAAGGTTAAGCACAACAGTTTAACACCGAAAAAGGCTTGCTCCCTCACCCAGTCAATCCAACAATTTGTAATAGTACACTTTGTCAGACAATCTCTGTGAGATGTCAGACACAAGTCAGCAAGTTTAGCAAAGTAAAGCAGAGATCATATTAAGGGAAAAGGTACTGAAGGATACTTTAAATTATTTGAAATGATTTCCTTTGCGCTTGCTTCCTTTCCTACAACTTCCCATAATGTGTACTTTTATTGATATATTTTGCTGAGTTATTTGTTGGTATTTTAGTTTATTCAGAAAAAAAATAGCTACAGTAAGTCTGTGGCTCTGAGTACTCAGTCACATTGTAATTCTGAAGAAAAGAATTACAACTTTCTGTTCCCCAAATCTTTCTTGAACCTGTTCTTTTATTTCCATCCCTCATTGCCACAACAGCCATGGTCAGGTTCTTCATGCCTTTGGGCTGGGCTTTGCAAAACTCTTTCATTTTTCAGTCCTGACCTAACCTAACCCCATTCTATATAATAGTGTCAATGGATCTTCCTAGATCACAAATTTTATACAGCCAGTTCTCTACATTGAAAGAAAGAATTAAACTTGCATTGGCTGTTTTCTTGTCCTCTATTGCTAATCAGTGTCAAATTCTAGGTCCTGAAATACTAGACTCAGGTAAAATTAATTTAGTAAATAAATAGCAAAGCTAGACATTACAGTGTAGAGGAAGATAATGTCTATCCATGGGTCTGGAGTTTCCACTGTTTCTGTGGAAATGATCTGGAGGAAGGTGTTCTGATTCCAAAGTACCTTGACCCAGTTATTTAGATAGAAACATCAGCAGAACAGGAGGGAAGGGCAATTAATCAGGTTACCACTGTCTGATAGAATGATCCCTTAAGACCATTCAATTCCCTTTGTTCTAATTCTGCGCTCTCAGGAGAAACATCTAATCTATAATTTCATCTCCTCAGAGAACATAACTACCCAGGAGGGTATGCCCTTGCAGATGACTTGTCCCAGTTGTCAAGCTCCAGAATATCCCTCCAATATAATTTGAAACACTGGCATTTGAGCTTATGAATTAGCCTCATGTGATTTTAACTCCAGTGACTTGCTCCCCCAGGACCAGAACACCTGTAGCAATCTGACAAATCCACATTTCTAAATCTACACCAAGACTGTGGCAATTCCATTAAACTATATTTCTTGAGGCACATCCTGAAAAAGTAGCCTGGGTTACCCACAAATGTTATTACAAAATTAACCTGTATCGACACACCTTTTAAACACTTGCTTGATTTATTCAGCAGTGGCCCTTTGTGAAATTTGTGCTAGGCATTATTTTATGCTGGCGTCAGCAAAATAAGTCATTCTGCTGCAAAGATTAGTCTGGGGTAGTTTTGTTATAAATCATTTTAACACTTGGACTCTAAAGATACAAAAGTGGCTTTTGTCATATGCTTTCATTGCAAGGTGAGAGTGATTATAACTGTACCTGGCTTGCATTGGCTGAACAAATCTGACTTTCTCAAGAAATGCATTTGTAGTATTTTGGTGACCCTCAGTCAAAAATTCTCTATTGATTCAGAGTCTCCTGCAGGTCCAGAATAAACTTGGAGATCCATTACTTTATAGCTCCACGGGATTCACATGGTCTTGGTGACTTATTTTCTTTTTGATAGGAAGGGATTCTAATTATTCACAAATTTTCAAAACATACATCAATAAATATGTCCTATGAGTGGAATAAAAATTACATTTTCTACATTTCAGTCTCCTCCTCCAGCCCCCTGAATACACAAACATGTTATTTGGCTGAGATATGTAAATTATTTGCTTAAAAAAATGATTCAGGAAGATACTTTATAGGATATTTCATAAGCAGGTTAAAAAAAAAACAAAAGTTCAATGTTATTTTTCTCATTTTTAGCTCTTCTTTAGTTCTTTAACACTTCTTGGCTACTAGACTCTTCATTTCTATTCCTGCCAAAGGAAATAGCAAGATTCACAAATTGCAATGAATTTTGTGTCTATTCTTACCTCAAACTTTTACATATATTATTTCAATAGGTCTCATGTTATTGAGGTATAATATTTGACACCAATTTAAATCTTTAATTTCGGTACATCATGAATTGCCTTTCTCTACATTGGTGATCAATATGTAATTCTTCCCAAATGGAGTGAGAGCAATGAAGCATAAGATTTTACTTTCCCCTAATAATGAGCATATTCTGAATGTGAAGTCTGGAAAGGATGTTGGTGAGTAATGACACCTAGTTACTAAAGCTTTTAGATACTTATAAACGACTATGACATGCTAAAAACCTATATCTTTCCATATCCGTATAAAATTTAGATGGGTTTAAAATATGATTATATTTCCTTTAAAAAAACTGATTTTTTTTTTCATAGCTATTCTGTTAAAAAAAAAAATGATCACTTCAGATCAAGCTCCTAAAACTTCTTTTTTTCCCTCTCCATCTTGAACTTTTTGCTTGGAGACATTTAATGAAAAGGACAAAAAGAAAAAAACTCCATCTGTATGTCTCTTTGGAAATTCAGGTTTCTTGAAGATCAGGGACAGCACTCAATAGATCCCTCAACGTTTAAACTTTCTGAATATGACATGATTTGTAATATAGAAGTAAAGGCACATCAAAGTTGGCAATTCAAAAATGTGACCTGTCTATTGTATTTAACTTTCGGGTAAGTTCATGAGTTTCTCCCTGCTGTGTCTCTTTCCTGTCCCATTTTAGGCAGATGGAAAGATTATAGCAATGATTTTTTGCTATGTTTTAACATCATGGTTTATACAAAGATGCCATTAGCTTTGTCATTTGGAAAACAAAGTGTGATATCTAGATAGCAGGAAGTTAAGCTCTGTATTTAAAGGAAATCTAAAGTTATATTCAGTGTTTTAATGTAGAAAAGGTATTTTTAATCCTAAAATAGAGAACACTGGTTGATTAAATGTATTATAACAATATTCTCCATTTCTTTTGCTAACCTGTGCTCTACTACCAATAAATGATCAATTGGCTTTTAAGACATACCAAGTTTCCCTGTGTATTTATAATGTGATATTAACAAGCAAACCAGGCACTGTGATGTAAGAGATGGAACACAGTTTTGCTTAAATATTGTTTCAAAGAGTCAGGGATATCTGGTTTCAAATATAGTAATTGTTAGTAATTGCCACCACCACTCAGCATTGGGAATGCAATAAAATTGGGAGGTAAATATTTATGAATTAAATAATAACAAATGTGTGATCAAAATGTCAAATAACATATATTGTATATAACTAAGCAACTTTTAGTGCATAATAACTCCACTAACTCCAGCTTTGTCCAAAGTCATGTCACTAATTTTTATGAGTTATATTCCTCTGGATAAAAAAGAGGAATTATTAGATATTTTATATTTTACAGTCTTGGAAAGATAGGTGAGACTATTTTTATGCTTAAATTTTAGCTTTGTCCTAACACCTATCCATGAAGATTCTAGGCATATATTGCTTTTCTTTGTTATTTTATACCATTTCCCTACAATGAGAAAACTAGTTGTTTGTTTTTTTTGTTTTTGTTTTTTGTATTGGCAGTGATAATTATACATATATATGTTAATAATGTAAGGAAAACCCCAAGAGATCACATGAACACAGTAACTTGGTGTAACATATATAGGCTACCCTTTTTAAAAAATTTCCTGAAGGTTATCTAACTTCAGGATTACTTAAAGACTATTACAGAAGGGACATAAAATGAAGTATTTTTCTGAAAGCAAAGAATTGCTAGCATGTGTGTTTATTTGTTAAAGCAAAGGAATGCTATATTACCTAAAGGAGAATGTATTTGAGCTTCCACTCAACTATCTTACATCCTTGTAGATATTTTTTTTTTCTGTATGAATAGATATAATTCTAAATACCATGTGCTTGTCAGATCCATGAAGTGACTTGGAGAAGGCCTTATTTTCAAAATTATCTTGTCAATTTCATTGTGACAGTAACAGAGGCAGGTAGCAGCAGTTTTTTTTCTGATTATGTTAAAATCCCATCTATTATTTAGTTTAAAGCTGACAGCATATATTAAGGCTTAATGAAGGCTTTCAGTAATTTCAGACTAAATTTATCTTCCCCAATTTTATACGTTTTTGTCATTTAAGGGTTATAATTTGATCAAAGGTTAATTTCAGGAGGAGTTTTTCCAAATTATTTCAACCTTAAATAAGTAGAGCATGAATTTTTGGGAAATATATCCATGTGAAACTATTTTTAGCACAAATGGAATCATAAGACAATCGTTTAAAAAAAGCTTTGACTTTTTTTTTTCTAGTAGAAGAATGGAGTTGTTATCATTTCTGTGCAGATACTCATCTAGTAGTCCAGTCTAAGGAGTTCTCTACACTCCCACATCAGTTGTACTAATTCCTAAAATAAGAATAGTCTTAGTCTCAATGGAAAACATCAAACTTTAATGATCTGTTAGATGATATCATGCTAATTGTCAAGATAAATAAAAGAAGATAAATATTTAGGTGAAAATATGTTAAGGGCTAAACAGTTTGCTAACAAAAATATTATTGAAGGTAGTTCTTTCATTTTTTAATAAACTTGCATTACTTTTCTGTAATTCCCTTTTTCCAACAGTTTTCTCTCATTGGATGGTATCAGCTGATAGAGAATGTTTTCAGCCACTCTTGGAAAATGTGAATTCCTAGAGCTCAGAAGAAAGAGAGATTGCTTTTACTTTCTTCTCACATTCTCTCTTGGAACTAACTTAACATTTTGATCCAGCAGAGAATTGGTCTCCTGTAGCCAACACTGTGAATAACTGCCAACTTTAGTGCTTTTTTAGAATTCCCTAAATGTTCGGTAGAAAACAATGTCACAGTACATGTGTTGGGGTTAAAAACCCTCCTAGCCAGATGTACAACCTGAATTCTTGTAACAATTTCCCTATCTTGGCAATAAGATATATTGTTTCCTTTTTATGTAAAAGTGTGGCAAGCCAGAATGAGTGGGATAAAAGCAAACCTAAATTCCCGCAACTAATGGTGGAGAATTTGGATGTTTATAAAGTATTTTTTGAGTGATAACAATTTGTCATTTAGTGTGTATCTGCTATAAATTAACATAATAATCTAGCAGTTTGCAATTTTGGTATGTTATATTTATTGAAGTCATTTTTTTGTATCAAATCATCACCTAGTTAAATATTGGAAAATAGTTTAGAAATGTTACTTATATTGATTTTAGGAAATACATTGTGTCTTGTACCATTGACTACCTCAAATCCTGGATATTTAAGTGTGGTAGTTATCACTAGTGACTTGTCGGAGTGCTTCCCTGTGATTTATATATTTACTTCAGATTTTCACTCATCACAGATGTGGCCCTAATCCTTCAGAAATGATAGATGTATCAGAAAGTTGAGCATACATACCAGAACTATAGAACATGAAAAGTAAAGAGTTCATTTTTTCAAATAAGTCAGAAAATATTTTCAGGCTTAATGGTCCAAGAGTTTGCAGTAAAAATGCAAAGTGTAAGAGGTCAGTGCGTGCCATGGATATATGAGAGGTTACCCACAGTACCTCTAAAACATGGACTAAATTTTTGATATGGGAGTGGGAGAGGTAAAAAATAATCTTTACAGATATCTGTTTAGCAAGTACTGTAAGGCATGTAATAAAATTACATGCGGAGATGGGTTAAAGGAGTATGTGAAAATAAATGTTACCTTGGCAACATGTGTCTCTTAGGAATATTATTGAACTGGAGTGGAAAAGGACGCTGCTCATCAATGTGAACAAGTAGGGAAAAATAAGAGGAAATATGAGTCCTATGTGGGCAGGCATGCTATTCAAGAATAGCATCTAAAGGAAACCAAAAGTTTAATTCAAATAACATAAATGGTTAGAGCCAGGTTTATTCATACAGCATCAAATATGATCTGTAGGCTATTACTTGGGAATCAGGTAGGAATGAACAGTACTCTAGAAACTTTGTAAGCAAGAAAAATGAAGAAAGGATGCAACCTCAGTTAAGGAAACATATCAGATTGTCTGTGATTCAAGGCCAGAGTCAATGTTATGATGAAAGAGAAGATATGGTATACTACCCAACATCACCAGTGAAAATTACAGAAAGACACCAGGAGTCTCGTTCTTTCAATTAGGCTCAAATGGATTGAACTCCGAGAATTAACATGGTCTGTTTATTCACAAATGTATTATAAGTGCTTGGAGCTATGTCTGACATATAGAAAGTGCCCAATAACTGCTATTAGTATGAACAAATCGAGAGACTCCAATCTGTTTCTTGGTGTGTTGGGTCTAGAATAAGTGATCATGATGAGCCAGGTAAACAACATTTTTGGAAGGAGAGGGAGTGTTAGAAATAGAATTGGAATTTAGCTGGACCACTCAATCCTCAGTACTAGAAAGTGACTTAACTCAGATTTCCATTGGATTTGATACTGTCTATTTATATTCAAAATGCCTATTTGAATTACACCCAGGATAAAATAAAAGGATTTATTGAATTGGTTTAGATTTCAGAATCTCAGGGTTGGGGCGGGGGGAGGGGGTGGGTGGATGAGTCCTATCATCTATTTAATACTGCCCTTAAAGAACTCACAAGCTTTTTATGGATAGAAAATATGTTCACATTTTCACAATCAAATAACAATGCAAAAATACATATATCATGAGATGGTGATGCAGAAGTTCATATGAAGAATTTGCAAGCAAGGGCCACTTAATGTGGAATAGATGTGCCTTAAGAATAAAGGTAAAAAGGCAGGATGTTTGGATAGATTTCAAAAATGTAAAAACACTTAAGTCTATATGCTGAAATATAAGTGGCCTTTGTGATTCAATATAAAAGGGAAATAAAAGAGGAATAGGGGAAGGAGTTACATGGAGTTTTCTTAGAGCCTAACTTAGGGAAGGCGCTGTGAGGATCTAAAACAGAAAAAAAAAAAAAAAAAAAAAAATGGTCTTCCTTTTTTCCTGGAATTGTTCAGAGTGACCATGTAATGATTTTTGAGAGAGAAATTAAGGGAAAAAATTAGCAATTAACTGCAGATAGAAAATATTTTGTCTAAGGTTATAAGTTTAAAATTACCCATGATATAATTAATGTATTACCAGACTTCAGATGAGGAGACAACTGGCACGTCACAAACAGGAAAACCACTTGGTGTGAGAGCCAAGAAAGCCACACATAAAGACATAAATCAAAATTTCTTCATTTGTAGCCTCCTCACTTGTCTCTCCAAATTACCCTGCACATCCTAAGCTCTTAAAGACTAATGTTTAACGAGTTGTCATACCCAGTTATACTGAAACAATATCCTTTGTTTTGTGATATATTAAAAACAACTTTAAAATACATGAAAATTCCACTGCCGTATGCTGCAGATTCATCATTTTATTCATGGTATTTTTATTTCATATTCAGTGATTACCTATAGCATGTAGGCCAGAGGTTAAACTGCTCTAGCAAAGACATTTAAAAATATGATTTAAATAATATGGATTTTTATGTCTCTTTAATGTAATAACCTTAAAGTGAATGAGAATTCCAGGTTGTTGGAATGTCTATTTCATATCATACTCAGGGATCCAGGTTTCATCTTTCTTGTCCCTCTTCCATCTTATAGGATGCTGCCTTCTTTTCCACATTATCCCAGTTTTGGTGAATCTATTGTTCCAAGACATGGAAAAGTACTTGGGAAAATATACCATCAAAGTGTAAAGTCTCACACTCAAAATTGATACACTTCACTTAAGACTCAATTCTATCAACAAGAACTTAATTACACCTAACTTCAAGGGAAGCTGGCAGCCATCTGCCCTCCTACAAATAAATTATTAAGGAGAGATGGAAACCAAATTTAGGTGGACCATAAGCAATCTGTGCCAAATACCCAAGATTAAAAGGCAGAACATGGCATGTCAATCTACTCAAAATCATCAAGGTATCTGAATTTTTTACAGTTACATTTCCCTGAGAGTATTCATCTTCTGGTAAATGAAGAACATGAAAATCCCCATAGTTGATTTAAGGAAAATTATATCCCCAATTGCTCTCCCTGGTTATAGTTTTAGTGTCCTTTATGTTTTTACTGAGAAAGTTTATTTGATAGCTGACAAAGACAAAATATAACTAATTATTTTTAGAAATACAAAAAAAAACCATTATTATTATTATTTAAAAATTCTTTGTAGTATCTGTATTTTAAAGGTTAATATCAGGTTGGGGCACCTGGGTGCCTCAGTCAGTTAAGCCTCCAACTCTTGGTTTCGGCTCAGGTCATGATCTCATGGTTTGTGAGTTCAAGCCCCACATGATACTTCCCACTGACAGTAAGGAGCCTGCTTGGGATTCTTTTTCTCCTCTCTCTGCTCCTACCCTACTCCTGCTCCCTCTCTTTCTCTCTCAAAATAAATAAACTTTAAAAAAAGATTAATACAAAATAAATAAACTTTAAAAAAAAGATTAATATCAGTTTGTACATAAAAGAAGAAACTCCCAATTCTAATATACCAGGTCATTTTATTCTTCCTACACTATCTTTAATGTAGGGATCTAAGGAAATCCAAATGCAGGTTTAGCTTTCAGTCTCTAGGTAAGGGTAGAAAGAGAATTCTTCAGTGGTCTACAGAGAATTTGATGAAGAAAGCCTGAACTGTATTAAATCAACCCAGACTTTTCTTGTTGACTCTGGTAACATATTTTCATGGAATGATTTATTTTTAATAATATATTTTTACATTATAGCCTTCCAGTACTCAAAAATTCCTTTTAAACTATATTTAACCATATATGCTATCTGCTTAATATTTCTCAATTTTTTGTCTATTCTGTCCATTTCATTCATTGTTAAAACATGTATTTTTAAATTATGCTAACTATTCTGAGGTGTCCTGGGGTAAATGTATAAAATTAGATTTTTATACACAGAGAGAGATATGCTAATAGATAGATAGATGTAGATGTAGCTATAGGTACAGATTTATAAACCTTGCCATAGATGTGGATATATAATTCTACTCCTGTTTCTGTATCTTGTTAATTATGACATTGCCACTAACATTTACAGAACCTGGGTCATAGAAGGTGCAATTTACATTTATTGAAATTACAGATCTAAATATGAAATATTTGGAATAATAAACCTTAGCAATTATATTTAAAATGTTTATTATTCTTTTCATCTGGCTTGGGTAATTTAGAGCTAGTATTATGTTATCTATGTTGTGGGAGATAAAAAAATTTATAAAAATCCTAGTATGCCTCATATATTTTACTTATTATATCATTACTTATTTACTTAACATTTTATAATTATGTTAGATGCTATATTTATTTAATATTATATTATTATATCATAATATTTACTTATTATATTTTATGTATGCTTACAAAAACCCCACATGGTAGATAATATTACTACTATCCTCTCTTTTTTAATAGATGGGGACATTAAGTGTAAGACAGTAAATTGCAAATGCTACTGAGCCTACAACTGATAGAGTATTAAAGTTGGGACCCTTCTATCACAATATGTGCCTTTCCTTTATAAAGGCAATTACTGCTAAATTTGCATTTGCATATTGAGCCACCAGTTTATTTTTTTAATGTTTATTGAAAAAATAGGAGGGGGGGGTGCAGAGGGAGAGGGAGACACAGAATCTGAAGCAGGCCCCAAGTTCTGAGCTATCAGCACAGACCCTGAAGCCGGGCTTAAACTCAAGAGTCATGAGATCATGACCTGAGCTGAAGCGGGATGTTTGACTGAGCCATCCAAGCACCCAAGCCACCCATTTCTCAAACAATAATGGTGGCGATTATGTCAATACTGTTTCTCTATCATATTTGTGTAATTAATACACTATTTCATGTATTCAAAATAGAATATTGCCAATAAACTAGTTAACTTGATTAACTATACATGTAGTTCATTGGATTTATATATTATCATTTACTATAATAAGCATTATATTTCCATTGAAAATGAATATAATTCTTTAAAAATGCTGCCATTTAAAATGGAACTTCGATAAATGACTATATTAATTATTTTACTGAACACAGTGAGAGATAATGAAGGAGGTAACAATCATGCCAGAAATGCATTAATATTAAACATTTACCACATAACTCATCCTTATTGGACACAGCTGTCGATAAAATATTCCCTTACTCTTGACAAGTAGTTCCTGTGTTTTGCTTGTAGATTAGCTCACAGCCCTGCTCTGTATTCTTTATCTTCATCACTGTGCCAGCCCTTTAATTAGGCAGTGAAATCTTCTGCATAGTGATTAGGAAATCATAGTTAAGAAGGTGTTACAAAGAGAAGTTTCTGGAAATTACTCGAAATAGCTTCCCGCTTTGGAAATTCTTCCATGTAGAGTATCAAAGAAACATGTTCATATTTGAAAAGATAGTGAAAATTGACCCTCCATCAATCAGGTTTACCAAAATTTCAATCCTCAATTCTAAAATGTCAGGTGTAACTAGAAACAGTCTTGAACCATGGTTGTCAAAGGGTTGCAACTTCATTATTCCATATGTGAAACTGTGGTGATGAAGCACTTTCCTGTTAGAATTTAAACTGATTTTAGAATCCAAGAGTATATTAATCTTATGCAAATAATGTTGTTAGTATTGCAAGCTAATAGAATTGGAAAATATACCTTAAAAATTGAGAAACAGATCCATTTTCATAATTACCTCATTGCAAATGCTTTAAATTATAAGAAGTACTAATTTCAGATTCAAAATTCATGATTTCAGAATTCAAAAATATAACTGACCAAGGTGAATATGACTTGATGCTACCTAAAAGACAATAGAACTCAAGAGATGGGTCATGTTCATAGATAGTTTTATCACTGTGGAGAAACTATTTTTATTAATACATCAAATGTAATATTCAAAGTTATTACTATTCACAAAACCCAGGTATGAAAAATATTGACGCTATGAGAAATAAGTGTAAGGCATAAAAATTTAATAAAACTGGCAAGGAGACCTGATAAACTTCTAGAACACTAAGTAGCATCATTGGTTATTTTTCTCATCATTTTATGCATCAAAGAGGGTTGATTTTCTTAAGTCTCTTTTTTATGATTTGGATGAGCTTCTAGTCATGGCAATAGTAAGGAAGGTGTATCTTGTGTGGAAACACAAATATTAACCTAACTTTTGTTAAAACATATCAACATAGTCTATGATGAAAATACTAATAGATGGAGGGATTAAACAAGTTTGAATAAGTATCACCATATATTTTAAAGTGGTTAAAAAAATATTCTGTGACAAAATTTCATATGGAAAAAGAGGTACAAATAAGTAGCTTTTCGCTAGCATAGAACAATTTCAATTTGATTCTAGCTTTTTCAAATAGTGAGTGAAATAGTTATTGGTGAATGAAATTTTATCTTGTATTTAGTCACCTTCTGGCGATAATTTTAGATCTTTAAGTCTATGATAATAACTCCTAAGACTGTTTCTTTATAGGCTCTCTATTTCACATAGTTTTTTCTCTTGGTCAGTTTTGGAGAACACATTCTCTCCTACCAGGCAGTAAAGAGGAGTTCTTAAGTTCAAAGACTGTGGATCCAAACTCCCTGTATAGAAATCTTAGCCTGTACCACATAGAAAAACTCTGTAAACTCTCTGTGCCCCCAGGTGTCTCATGTGAAAGATAATAATAATAATAATAATAATAATAATAATAATAATAACAATAATAATCATCATCTGTGTCTCTTTAGATTGTGTTGATGAAATGAGTTAATATAGATTAAGTTCTTGGATCAGTGCCTGGGTAATGGTAGGCACTTAGAATATTATTTCTAGGCCAATAGGTGTAATTAATGGGTTACTTTGATTTGCTCTTCTGATGTCTTTTTCATTATGTTGGGTCCTCTGCCTACAATCTAATGTAAAATATGAAAAGGAAAAGGAGACCACATAGGAGGGATAGCAAAATCTTTGAAGTTGAAATTCAGTCTCAGCATACATGATATGTATATTTTTGCAGGATTCTACTCTGTCTTAGACTGTCTCCCAATTCAGACTCTCTTGTTCACCTTTTACAGAGAATAAAACACCAGTTTTTCGTATGGTTGGAATGAAAGAGGGATGGTTTGGTTGGTGTCCCGAACAGAAATTAAACCCTTTTCACTTCCACTTGCATTTGTAATGGGAAGGATTCCTTTAAAGGTTATGCTCTGGAGACATTTCACAGTATAAATCAGTTTGGTTCTCAACCTTACCCACTACCTGTTTAGGATTCTGCTTCTTCAATGGATCTGATAAATAGCAAACCATTTGTCTCTGTTTCCCAGCTTATGAACATCCTTCCTCTACTCTCCTCTCTTTGTTCTTTTTCCCCCAACATTTATATTTGGGGAATGCTTATGCATTTTTAGAACATGATTTGCCTGTGTCATGGGACTTGAAGAGGGAAGAAAAAGAAAGTGTCCAATCAAGCGTTTTAACCCAAAAGCCTAGGGAATAATTCAATAAACAGTATTTTAAAATAATTGAGGCTAGTTAATCAGAGATTTAAAGTTGTTTCATGGAAAACGCTGCTGATATTTTGCCAAATTTTTCAGTTCCTTAGAATGGGAATGTTTTTTAAACATTTGGATTACAGACTATTTTCTTCCTACAACCACTTCAATTCTCAATTATTTGTCAAGTAAACTATGTTGAATGGAAGTTGCTTGTGAGTTGCTGTTTCTGTTAAAGAATTAGAAGCTGAAAATGTCAGAGGACCAGGTAAAATTAATAATTTATGAAACCAAAATGAAAGACCGTTATGCAAGCAGTCACAAAACCTGAGTTCAAATCCAGCAATGGATCACAACTTGGACCCTCAACCATTGTATCTAATTTCTCCTGGCTACAGTTCTCTTTTATAAGGTATTAAATGTAATCCATTCCTTGCATTTCCTAAATACTGTTCAAAGATTAAGTGAAATTTTACTAATGAAAGTGATTAAAATTTCTTAAGTGATAGAATATTCAAAGATATTCAAAGATAAGATACAATATTCAAAGTTATCATTATACCTCCTTTACCTGTATTAGTAGAATTGGAGAAACAGAACCAATTGGATGTGTGTGAATATAAAAAACAACCCATTGGATGTGTGTGAACATAAACATACATGTACATACACATATGCACCCTCACACATGCACTGAGGAAGTGGGGACAGGGAAGGGAAGTCATTGCTAAAGATCAGGGTTTGCTTGATAGGTGACCTGAGGCAGATTCCTTACTGAGGAGTCTGGGAATGGGGCTTCCAGCACCTGGGGGAACCCAGGTGTTTTTCATCCCAGGACTCCCCTTCTGGCCCTTGTAGTTCTCCCTAAAGCCCATGATATGGTGCTTTCTCCTGGAAGAGTCGGTTGAAAACAAAGAGCAGAGAGAGATTTATCTTGAGAAACTGGTCCTGGGATTGTGGAGGCTTGGTAAATCCAAAGTCTTTTTGGGTTGGATGGCAGGGTGGAGACCCAGGAAAGACTTGCAATTGAGAGTCCAAAGGCAATCTGCTAGCAGAAATCCTTCTGGTTCAGAGATGATCAGTCTTTGTTCTGTTAAATTCTTAAGCTGTTTTTTTCTTTCTTTTTGTTTTTTGTTGTTCGTTTTGTTTTGTTTTTAAGTGGCCCACCCACATTCTTGAGGGCAATCTGCTTTACTTAGAGTCCACCAATTTAAATGTTAATCCCATCCAAAAGACACTTTCACAGAAACAGAGTAATGTTTAACTAAATATATGGGCACTGTGGCCCAGCCATTTGACTCAACTGAAAGGGCGGGCCTATGCCGGCCGACTCCATCTTGTTCTGTGTCCTTCACCTTGACCACACCTCCTCCCCTTGAGTAACCCCCCCCCTCACCTGTCTAACAGGACTCGGACCCTTCCCCAGCCAATCGGCTGAGGCCACAGCCGTTACCTCACCAACTGCCCCTGGGCCCCAATAAAACCTTTGTCCTTTTGAAACTCGCTCTCTCTCCCTGGTATCTCACCGCTGCGTCGGTGCAGGTAGGGGATTGAGCTCGAGCTAGCTCGAATAAAGGTTCTTTTGCTTTTGCATCGGACTCGGCTCCCTAGTGGTCTTTGGGGATCACGAATTCTGGGCATAACACAACCATCTTGTTATTTTATTAGATGATTAAAATTCTCCTATGAATATTTCAAGTATGTTTGAAACATGCACCTTCAAAATAAAAATATGATTTGTATTGTAATTTATCTAAAAATGACAGAATAGCATTTAAAATGTGAGCATGTGTGTGTGTGAGAGAGAAGACAGAAAGGGTTGTGCAGACTTAATGAGTGGGTCTACGTAAAGCACTTGAAACAACACTGGAAACATTTTTAGGACTTTATATATGTTATGGAGTTTAGAGGTACAACACTTGTCCACGTTTGCCTCCTTCCTGGCCACCATGAACTCCATGTGTTGATAGTCTTAGTAAAGTGCAGGGGCAGCATCCCTGGAAGGCAGGGAAAGATTTCACACGTGTTCCTCCAAGGGACACCACAACAACACGTGGTTGGCACACACTCATGACGCTCTCAGATCTACCTTGATACTAGAAAATAAATTTTCTTGGGAACAGTAACAGAAGGCCGAGGAGGCTCTGGTTAAATGCACAGGGCATTTTTCTCTTCCTCCAAGTTTGTTTTTCAGATGGTTATTTGATAATAAAGGTAAGGCAAACATTCGAAATATTTTTAGGTGATTTTGATAGTGACCTGGAAGTACAGAATTTATAAAAAGGAGAGAATTCAGGCACTTACACCTTTCCAACTGCGGTTTGCCTCAGTTTTCTAATTGCAATAAGATGAAACAGATGTGTGCCTGGCCATTGTCCACTTCTGGCTAGTGTGGACCTAGACTCTTGTTTTTTGTATTGAGGATCCACATAAGGGCTGCATTTATCTAATTTGAATATATTCTTAGAATGTAATTTTTTTTTTATCATGTGTCTATTCGAAGTGTAAGTTTTTGCTAAACTATCATAGATTTTATATAATAATGCATTGGATCCTAAGGACTAAAGCAATAAAGGCACACCTGCTTAATTATTTATAAATATTTTTGAAGCAATATAATGTGCTTATTTAATCACTTAAGTGCTCAGACATGAAAAAAACAAAATTTAATTTCTAAAATTAATGGAATGTTAGATCTATAAAAGAAATTTTAAGAACCAGGCACTATTTCTTATTGTTTTATTTTTCTACATGGATAATTATTATTATTTCATTACTTTAATTAAAATCAATTGAGAGTTTATTATTTTTCAGAGCTGGAAATATGAAAAATATTCAGATTGGAATGTCTGTTATATAAATTGCACACGAGGTACTTAAAAAGAAAAATAATAGCACATAACTGAATTTCTGCCTGTCACACAAATAAGACAAAATAATGAATCATTGAAGGAATATTGTCTGCAAGTTATCTATATTCCAATCTAATTATGCCTTACCTCAAATGATTCACCAGTCTGTGGAGATGTCTATTTTTTTTTAAAGCAATTTGCCATAATAGACCTGACATACTAAAAAATAAATTGCATCTATTGGGTAAAGTTGTATTGGTATGTTGACATACAAAGTTTTAAGATATATTATAGGAATAGAGTTTCTTCATAAATCGTTATAAAAATGGGGAAGAGAAATGTAGCACAATTTGAACTTTTATTGTAGCCTTATAATTACATTTTCCTATAATTAAGCTATCTATATGTGTGAAAGAAGTTACCCCTCCAACTCTTTTTAAATAATACATACATTGGAGAAAGTATTTCCCCATTTAAAAAACAGTATTTAAAAAAATAGAAGAAGTTTGCAAGGGAGAGTGTAGAAATGTCAAAGAGGCAAACTGAATGAACTCAGCCTCTGTTTTGTTTCTTATTCACTCCTTCCTTTAAAACTTATCCATGTTACATACACATTATGTATTGTAGTCCAGGGTCAATGATTTGCCAGTGCACTGCAAAGATAGTGGAGAGAAGCAAATTCAGCAAACCACTCAATTTGGTAAAAATCTATTCCTTCATTTTTTAATAATCAATTGCCATACACAGAATAGACTATTATTCTTAATGCTTGGTTTGCAAAATAATTTAAATCCACAGAAGGAGCAAAATCTTCTTTCAAACTCTGTATCCTTGAAAAATACAGTATGCTAGTTTTATCTATCTACTTACCTACCTATCTTTAAACATGTCAGTTTTAATACCTTAAGAGTTTAGGTATGCTTTTGTTATAGCAAAGATTTTAGACATACACACCTACCTACTCATCCACTTTTTGGGCAGTCACATTTCTGACAGATAATCTTTTCCTCTCTATTGCAGTATTCAACATGACTATATAGAAAACCTCTTTAATGACATTCTATTTTAAACTCACGTGATTTGCATCATGTAACATTGGACAGCAGATTAGTAGTTTGATTAGTTAAGATTTTTGCCTGAAGGCATAACCATTAGATATGTGTTTCTCAAACCTCAAGAGGGAAGAATACCACACTGTCAAAAAACCATCTGTTTCTTTTCTCTTAATGGCTAAAAAACGACAAAAATTTGCTCTCCAATGGTTAACTGGTCTCATCTCTCTTTTTTTTTTTTTTCTTTTCTAACACGGCAGTATTAGTTATTTATAGAAAATTCCCTATTAATACTTCTTTATTTCAACACCTGGTTTGTCAACATGCTTACATATTCAAGGAAGGGAGAAACTTAAGCAGAAGGCAAATAGAAGAAAAAAAAAATGAAGGGCACTTGAGTGGCTCAGTAGGTTAAGCGTCTGGACTCTGGGTTTCGGCTCAAGTCATAATTTCACAGTTCATGAGTTTGAGCCCCACATCACGCTCGCTCTCTCTGTCTCAAAATAAATACACTTTAAAAAAAAAAAGAAGAAAATGATGTGTTAAAATCCCTAAAAGTTGACTAAATACTGTGAACTCAAACTAAATGTAGTTTAGAATACATATAGCACCTTTTATAGATTATGGGTGAGTAGAATAGACTCTGTTTTCATGAGGCTTAGGTTTAGGAAGAACAAAATAAAATAGAAGAATAAAATGATATATATTAAGTGTTATCATGATAAGAAAACAGTAGAATGAGATAGAATGACTTAGGTCAACTTTTTCTGAAGCATTTATTTTTCTCTAACAATTGCTTGAATGATCTCTTCTGGGTTTGATTGTTCTGGACTTGCTTCTTACTTTCTGCAGGGATGATAAAACAACTTTGGACTATGTGTACAATGAATAGTTCAGATAGTCTAATCCTTGAATAATGTAATAGGAACTCTATCTGGCTATGTCCCCATAAATTACTCCAGTGGATATTAGTAGCAAAATATTAATATCTTAGCTATTTTAAGGATTTATTTATTTTAAAAACATAGTTGGAAAACTTACTGGCATGATATCACACTTTAAAATAAGACTTGAAATAACTAAATGATTGTACCTCAATATGAATTTTCTTTAAATTTTTTTTTTTTCAACGTTTTTTATTTATTTTTGGGACAGAGACAGAGCATGAACGGGGGAGGGGCAGAGAGAGGGAGACACAGAATCGGAAACAGGCTCCAGGCTCTGAGCCATCAGCCCAGAGCCCGACGCGGGGCTCGAACTCACGGACCGCGAGATCGTGACCTGGCTGAAGTCGGACGCTTAACCGACTGCGCCACCCAGGCGCCCCAATATGAATTTTCTAATAAGACTTCAATACCTCTTCAATTACGTGACAATTTAAAGTGAAAGCTCCAGATAATATGATTAGTTTAGAATCCCTTCACGGGCATGGAGACCTTTTATATATTAGTTAATTATATAACTCTTCCCCAAGCCTCTGAAGACTTTTCTGCAGGATAATATGTGGTAGTCAAAGGCAAAAGTGTTTACTATAGTCTAAAGTTCTATATTAAAATGTATTAACTAAATCTAAAATATTTGTAATGATGTTGAAAATTCTGAGATTTTTCAAAAACAACAATAATAATGTGTTAACCAACATGAAACACTTCTGGCTTATATAACAAAAATTGAGCCTTGTTATTAATGATTTTATTTTTAAGTCTCTGAGTCATTATGTATGTCTTTAGTGTCTCTGAAAATATGAGTGTGCTAATGATTGAACAAGATGCTTTGAATGATAAAAAAAGTTTTGTTGGATTAAGTGGCATTGGGATTTGGCTCTTCATTTCACCTTCACAATTGCTAGAATTGACTAGAAAATGAAATTTTAAAAAATCGGAACTTATCCATTTCCTAGGATAAGAAACAACCTAGGGAATTTAATTATTGTGGAAACAAGTTTAATACGGGGAAGAGCCCTATAATATTTTATTGAAGTGAAACTTCCATTTTCCTAACATCTTGAGACTACACTGAAATCTAATGAATTGGGAAGCTAGAGAGGCCGGGTGTTGGGGAGGCAGGAGATAGAGTAAGGAGAGGAGGCGTTGGACATGGCCAAGGGGAAATTAGTAGTTAATAGTGTAGTGTTATTTTTTAAGCTATTAAATACTTCCAGTTTGCCTGGCCTTATCCCATGATCTTTATATGCATTTATCATTTACTCCTTTGGCCTCATAGATAGGGTATGAAGTATTTTACCTACTACATAGTGGAAAAGATGACTGTTGGCAGGGGAACTCCCACCTTGAGGACAACCATCAGCAGTTCCACATAAGGATAGTGATACCAAGGAACTAAGTCACTTTGAGCACCTATAATATGCCAGACTGTATTAACTGGTTCCATATAATTTTAGTACATAAAATCTTAACAAGAATCTTGAGAAGGTGATATTTGCTCTTTCTGATTTTACAGTTGAGAGAATAATAGACTCAAAGAGGAGTAATAATCTGGGTCACATAGCAAGATAGTATGGAAGCAGGGATTCAAATCTGGATGTGTCTGCTCCCCAAATCCTCATAGTTTCATGACACCTCCATGTACCCCCACCTCTGCTTCTCTCTTGGATTGACCTTTGATGACATTTATCTGAAATGCTGATTTTTCAACTTATAATTCACTCTAAAGCACAGACTTGTCAGGTCTCTCTATATAGTAGATCTGTCCTAATTATCTAGTTAAGTGGCACTGAGTTAGGAAGTAATTTACTAAAGTATTTTTTATTGTCAAGTTTGACTGCTAAACTTTGTAGGTAAAAAGATGTTTTTATTTTACTTCAAATTCCCAAAAATCTGATGGAAGTCCAGTTAAATATAGAATGTAAACAGGTGTTGTCTGGTTATGTGACTTGGGATCTTGCTAATTTTGGTAAGCTATGTAAATTTTTGGTGTAAAGGGTATATAATTTTAGAGAATATTTATATATTTTATAATTTTTTTTTAAATACTAGGGAGTAGAACTTCCAAAGATAATCCTAATACACATTCATGGCTTTGGCTAAATGTAATTTTACCCATTCTGATAGTGGAAGGAACCAAACTGCAAAGATTAATACAAGCAGATTAATCTTGAGCCATTGTCTGTACCACTGGATCTTTCTAACTTTGACTGCATTTAGCAAAAAAGAAAATGTATCTCAATGATTTTTACCCACTCCTTCGTTATAAAGGTAACTTTCCTATAAACTATGTGACTTGTTTTATCAACTGAATTGCATCCGTTATCAAGATCATATTTAAAAATCGAAAGAAAAGTCATTATGGTCAAGAGCATGGATTGAGTGGATTCATATCCAGACTGCCATTTCTGTTCTGTTACCATGGGCAAGTTATTCTGTTCTTCACCTGAACACCTCATATTTACATACCTCAGTCTCTTCCTCAGTAAAATGAGCAGAATAATAGTGCCAACAGCACTATTGCAGCTCTGTGGGCTTATTGTGATGATTAAAGAAGCTAAAGAGTTGTAAAAAATGTAGAGATGTACCTGTCCCATAAGTATTCTGAAGGGTTTACTCTGTTTTTCTCTGGACATAAAAATTTTCTTTGAGTGATTGATATGCCCCGATTCGAGAGACCCCCCGAAAACAAACCACCAGAGTCCAGAATCAAAGCCAAGTGGCAAGGGTCGTTTATTGCAGGTTCGAACCTGGTCCTCCGCGCACTCGTTGCCGGTGATGCTAAGAGGCCCCGAGCAAGGATCTTACAGCTTCTTTTATAGATAGGCACAACAAGTTAGGGATTTTTTTTTAATTTTTTTTTTTTAACGTTTATTTATTTTTGAGACAGAGAGAGACAGAGCATGAACGGGGGAGGGTCAGAGAGAGGGAGACACAGAATCGGAAACGGGCTCCAGGCTCTGAGCTGTCAGCACAGAGCCCGACGCGGGGCTCGAACTCACAGACCGCAAGATCGTGACCTGAACCGAGGTCGGCCGCTCAACCGACTGAGCCACCCAGGCGCCCCAAGTTAGGGATTTTTTTGAGGTTACAGAGCTGTTATTGGTTGACATTTAAATTTGAACGCTCAGCAGAACTTGATTGGTTCCCGCCTTTATTTCAAACCACAACCGGGCACACCCTGGCTGGTTTCGGGATGGGGGGGGGTCTTTTCTTTGCAGTTGTGAGTACACCTGGTAATTTTTCTCTTAGTCTCTCATTTCCCCCTCTCTTTGGTGCCTTAAGAGCCGATCTTGGATCTTATGTGTCTGACTCAAATGTTTCGGTAATGACGGGTTGGTATTGGGTCCTAAGGACCATCAGTTGGATCGTGCTAACTCGGTCTTTGATAAAGGCAACTAGTTCATTAATAATATAAGGCCCGAGGGTGAGGAGGAGAAGGAGGAGTATAAGGGGCCCAGCTAGAGCAGAAAGCAGGGTGGCTAGCCATGGGGACTGATTGAACCAAGACTCAAACCAGCCTTGTTGTTGTTCTCGTTCACGCTTCCATTTGGCCAGGCCTTCTCTAACTTTAGCCATGGACTCTCGGACTACTCCGGTGTGGTCAGCATAAAAACAACATTCTTTTCTTAAGGCTGCACATAAACCTCCCTGTTGGAGGAAGACTAGATCTAGCCCCCTTCGGTTCTGTAGGACCACTTCAGAAAGGGAGGTCAGAGATTTTTCGAGGTGCGAGACTGAGTCCTCAAGTCTGGCTATATCTTCATCAATGGCTGCCCTTAGGCTATTAAACCCTCAGTGCTGGATGGCTAGTGATGAGATCCCTGTTCCTGCCCCTATGGCATCGAGGCCAAATAAGGTGGCCAAGGTTATGGTCGTAAAGGGTTCCCGTTTTGTTCTATTGACTCTCTTCCTTTCGTCCCTTCTGTCCACAGATCATATACAACATTTTCTCGGTGGTAAATAACCTTTGGAAATATTAATACCATGATACAATATTCGGGTGACAAATTAAAAACATCCCTGCTAACACATGGGGTGAGCCCTGTCTTAGAACAAATCCACCAGCTGTCAGGAGCTGGAATCATCCATTTAGATTCACCTATAAGGTAACTAGTCTGGGCACAG
The DNA here is from genome assembly GCF_018350215.1 of Panthera leo. Lineage (NCBI taxonomy): Eukaryota > Metazoa > Chordata > Mammalia > Carnivora > Felidae > Panthera > Panthera leo. Next base: position 38,087,823 of record NC_056687.1, read on the forward strand.
AGCTGGATATGGCTAGAGGGGACCTTTCCTATACAAGTCCCATTGCCAGTGACCGCTTGCAGCGTGAGGCGGGGCCCTTTCGATTCCACTTGCAAGCTGCTGGCGACTCTTCTCCTGACTGTGAAAAAGGGGCAGCCAGACCTATGGCTTCGTAGAAGGGGGGTTTTATATCATAACATAGGCAGCAGGCCCTTGTTGCCTCAGGGTCCGATTGGTTTAAGGCCTCATACACTGCTGTTAACAATTTCCATAGGGAGTCTATACCTTCTGGGATAGACTCGTCTCTTTTTTTTCTTTTTTTTCTAATACCTGATTTGGCCCTACCGGTTGTACACGAGAGGAGACTTTTAATTTTATTTGAATGGCAGTCCCAAAGAGGGGATATTGATATAAGTAGAGTCCCCAAGTGAGTCCTAAGACCCACCGCCTGTCCTTTTTCCCCTCCTCTGTAAATCTCACACGAATAATGTTACAGTTTTCATCATACCTGGTGCGGGTACATGGTTGGACATAGGACATTTCAATAAATTGGGGTTTTACTTCCCACTTCCATTCCCCATCATTGGAGGTGACACAACTCCAGGCTGTGCAATAGAGGTTTTCAAACCCTCCACATGTGTGCTTCATCGCCCCCGTCCTAAATCCCGGACATGCATAAAATCCATTTCTACTTATTGATACCCTCCTTTGCAGTTGCCTCCATTTACCTCCTTCCATTTCTTTTAATGGACTAATTTTTTCTAAATTAAAATATAAATCTGGCCACCAGGTATTTAATGGGGCAGTTCCTAGGGTTTTGTTGTAGACTTCATGAGTCTCTAAATTAGTAATTTCCCATGTCAAATTATAGGGGTTGTGGGAGTTTGAATTTACAGACAGAATTTGCAGAACAATCAAGAGAAGGGCAAGTACCATAGTTACAGCTCTGTCCGTTGGCGGCGTAGGGTCAATTTTAAAGGATTGTCCTTAGTCCGATCAACAGTCCAGGTTGTCTTTGAAGGTCCGATGAGGTCTGAGAACGGGTCCACTGGTTTGGCGTGGGTGAAATGGATCCAGGTGGCGATTCTGTCTACTTTGATGGCAGTAGGCGTTGTCAGGATGACCTGGAAGGGTCCTTTCCACCTGGGCTCCAGAGTTCCCTGCCGATGATGTTTGACGAGGAGCCAATCCCCTGGCCAGAATTGATGTGGAATAGGCGGGGGTCCATTCTCATAGAGTTCCTTTAATTTGGGCCATACATCTTCATGGACCCTCTGCAAGGCTTGTAGGGAGAACAAGAATTCAAGACTACTATCGTTCTCAGCTTTGACAAGGTTATCTTTTAGGTTAGGGATGATGGGGTGTGGTCTACCATGTATTATTTCATAGGGTGTGAGTCCCAGTTTGTATGGGGAATTATGCACCCTGAACAGAGCGTAGGGGAGAAGGACCACCCAATTAGCGCCAGTCTCCATGGTCAATTTGGTTAGGGTCTCCTTTAAGGTTCTGTTCATTCTCTCTACCTGTCCTGAGCTTTGGGGTCGGTATGCACAATGTAATTTCCAATCAGCCCCAAGTATGGAAGCCAGTCCCTGACTTACCTTAGAGACGAATGCAGGTCCATTGTCTGACCCTATCATTATTGGAAAATCATGCCTGGGCAGGATTTCTTCTAGGATCTTTTTGGCTGCAATCTGCGCCATTTCATTCTTGGTTGGAAAGGATTCAGTCCATCCTGAAAAGGTATCTACAAAAACTAACAAATACTTATGTATTTTCCTGGTTTTACTTCAGTGAAATCTACTTCCCAATAGGTCCCCGGTCTGCTCCCTCTTTGTCTTACCCCTGTTGTCTGAGGATTGCTACTCGCATTGTTGAGTTGGCACACTGTACATTTAGTGACTACTTGATTGACCTTATCAGAGATATTTCTGATTTTTAGTCCAGTCTGTCTCAGTAAGTCCAACATTCGCCGGGAACCTAAGTGGGTGCTGCGATGGATCCACTCTAGAACTTGCCATCCTAGTTTATCTGGGAGTATAATGCTGCTTTTGGAGTCTCTCCACCAGCCATCTATGATTCGGGTCATAGGAAGTTTACTCATCCATTGAATGTCGCTTTCTGAATACTCAGGGCTGGGGGGCAATTTCCGGGGTCCGGGGTCTGGCAGCTGTAGGGTCAGCAATTGCGCTGGGGGCCGAGCTATGTTTTTTGCAGTCTGATCGGCCAAATTGTTGCCCCGGGAAACTGGGTCGGTTGTCTTCTGGTGTCCTGGGCAATGCACAATCTCTAGCTTTTTGGGTTCTCATAAGGCTGCTAGCAGGGCTAGAATCTCTTCTTTATTTCTGATGTCTTTCCCTTCAGCTGTGAGGAGCCCCCATTCTCTGTATATCGCCCCATGTACATGAGCGGTGGCAAAGGCATATCGGCTATCAGTGTACACGGTTAGCTTGCGGTCTCTTCCTAATTTTAGGGCCTGGGTTAAGGCTATTAGTTCAGCCTTCTGGGCTGAGGTTCCGGGGGGTAGGGCTTCTGCCCAAACCACCTCGGTTTCTGAAGTTACGGCCGCCCCCGCATACCTTTGTCCCTGGTGAACGAAGCTGCTTCCATCGGTGAACCAGATGGTGTCGGCATCCGATAATGGTTGGTCCTGCAAGTCCTCCCGGCCCCCTTTGCCCTGTCGGGGCGGCTCGCGCCGAGGCCGAGTTGTGCGCGGGGCTGCGCCCCAGGGATGCGTGCCCTGGCGGCGGCCTGCGGGACGCCGCGGCGTTGCCCACCGCTGCGCGAGCCGCGGCTTTGCTTTCGCTCCCCGCCGGCGATCCCCCCGGTTGGAAATGAATTTGGGCCCCCATTTTGGTAAGCAAATCCCTCCCCAACAGGGGGCAGGGGCTGTTGGGAATGGCCAGGAAGGAGTGGGTTACCTTCCCAGTTCCTAAGTCCACAGTCCTCTGAGTTGTCCAGGGGTACTTCTTTATTCTGGTGGCCCCTTGTACCCAGGATGATTTTTCAGATACTTTTCCATGGGGCTTGACCAGAACTGAGTGCTGTGCCCCGGTATCAATTAGGAACTGGACCGGGATCCCCTCCACTTGCAATGTTACCCTAGGTTCGGGGAGGGGATCCGAACTTCGTCCTCCCTATTCTGTATCTTGGGTAAACAGTATGGGGGCTATTTTAGGCTGCCATTGCCCTTGGCTGGGGCGGGGTTGTTTCTTCTTGGGGCATTCTCTTATCCAATGGCCTTTTTCTTTACAATAGGCGCATTGATCTTTATCTAAGTGCCGTCTAGGAGAGCGTATTGTTTGAATGCCTTCTGGGGGTGGCTGTGCTTTCTGGACTATAGCGGCCAGGACTTTAGTCATTTTCTCTGTGGCTTTGATCTGTCTCACTTCTGGGGCGTCCCTGTTGTTGTAGACCCATTGTGCTATACAGAGTAGATCCTGGATCTGTTTACCTTCTAAATCCTCTAGCCTTTGGAGTTTTTTTTTTTTTTTTTTTTTTAATGTCAGAAGCTGCTTGATTTACAAAGGACATAACGACTGCAGCCTGGTTTTCAGGGACTTCTGGATCCATGGGGGTAAACTGCCTAAAGGCTTCCATTAATCTAAGTAAGCAGCTGGACTCTCTGCCTTTCCCTGTATGACTGAATATACCTTACCCAAATTGGTGGGCTTGCGAGCTGCAGCCCGGAGACCCGCCATCAGAGTCTGGCAATAAATGAGTAGCCTTCCCCTACCTTCTGCCGTGTTGTAGTCCCATTCGTCCTGTGGAGGTCTGGTTAGGGGGAAAGCCGCATTAATGAGGTCAGGGTTAGATGTCGGCCTACTGTCGTCTCCGGGAACCAGCTTTCTTCTAATTGGATCCTCTCTCGCTCCTGTGGTGAACAGGATGCAGAGGGGCTGCTGACAGTCATCCCAGGTGGGCTGGTGGGTGAACATGACACTGTCTAAAAGAGCTATTAGATCTTTAGGGTTATCAGAGAATCGAGCATTCTGCGTTTTCCAGTTGTAAAGGTCACTGGTGGAAAAGGGCCAATACTGGAGTTGGGGGTTGCCTGTTTCATCGGGGGGTCCTATTTCCCGCAGGGGTAGGGCCACAGTGGAGTTGGGGAGGTGAGGGTTTGGCTCACGCTGGGTGCACCCGCGGGTTCGGCCTGCTGGCCCCTCGCGGTTGGTTTCATTTTCAATGGGGCCTGGTGCGGCTGCTGCCTCCCGTCCTCCTGGTTCCAGCGCAGCTGCTGCTTCCCATCCTCCCGGTTCCCCTAGGGGGGCAACTAGCGGGGTGACTGGTGGGGCGGCTGCTGCGGGCAGGGCCTGGGGTGCGAGGGGAGGGGGATGATAGGGTGGAGGGTCTAGGGATAGTAGGTCCTGACTATCGGGCAATATGGGATACAAGGGTGCGGCTGGTGTCCTTGATTTTGGGAAATCTGCAGGCCGCATGGCAAGGACCTTACACGTTCCCGAGGGTAGGAAGGGGGCCAACCAAGGGGGTGGATTTTCCACTAAACTCTGCCACACAAGAATGTAGGGAATCTGATCTGGGTGTCCCTCGCGACCCGGTAGAAAAATCTTTGATTTCACCTTAGCAATTATAGGGAGGCAGAAAGTTCCTTTGGTTGGCCATCCAACGCCAAAGGTTGGCCATTCGGAGCAGCAGAGGGTTATTAATTTTCCCTGCCAGATGTCTAAACTCAAATTCTGTCCTCTGGTTCTAACATCCCTGAGGAGAGAAAGAGGAATGCTTTGAGATTGGCCCATCTGTATCCTGGAGGTGGAGGAAAGGATTAAAAGGAGAAACAGTCAAGTTATGAGGATTTCTGGCTGGGCCAGGCCAGGTCACCTGTGAAAGAGAAGGAGTTTAACACTTAAAGGTTATAGAATAGAGAACACAACACTTAACACAACACTTAGATCGCTAGCGCGTTTCGGGTGTCTGCCACCCGAACAGAAAAATTCCGATGGGCCCAAAAAGGTGCCCCAGACGGGTGCCAGTGGACGTCTCCTACTGGACCTGACCGACTGCCCTATAGCGCGTCCGCCAGGGCCGTGTCAGTCACCGATACAGATCCCGCGCGGGAGAGCCAGAAACGAACAGACAAACAGAAACGGACAGAGCTGGCTCACTCACCGATCGGTCTCAGGGACGACCCATTGACTTGGGGTCTGGTGGGTTTGGGGGGATCCTGGGCGAGCCCCCAGGTGATATGCCCCGATTCGAGAGATCCCCCGAAAACAAACCACCAGAGTCCAGAATCAAAGCCAAGTGGCAAGGGTCGTTTATTGCAGGTTCGAACCCCGTCCTCCACGCACTCGTTGCCGGTGACGCTAAGAGGCCCCGAGCAAGGATCTTACAGCTTCTTTTATAGACAGGCACAACAAGTTAGGGATTTTTTTGAGGTTACAGAGCTGTTATTGGTTGACATTTAAATTTGAACGCTCAGCAGAACTTGATTGGTTCCCGCCTTTATTTCAAACCACAGCCGGGCTCGTCCTGGCTGGTTTTGGGATTGGGGGGGGGGGGGGGAGGTCTTTTCTTTGCAGTTGTGAGTACACCTGGTAATTTTTCTCTTAGTCTCTCATGATCTATTAACTCCTATTCATATTATATGGTTTCTACTACTTCTTGTGTAGAATCTCATGACCAAGTCATTTTGTCTTTGAAGAGGATAATGACATAGGCAATTTACTAAAGGTTATTCACTTGAATGTCCTCAGTTATGTGATGAAGAATATTTAGAAAAGCAAGTTTTTAGGACAGATGAATAAAAAAAAAAAAAAAAACAAAAAAAAAAAAAAACAAAAAAAAAAAACCTCCAAGGGCACATTGGTGGCTCAGTTGGTTGAGTATCCAACTGTTGATTTCCACTCAGGTCATGATCTCACAGTTCATGGAATTGAGCCCCACATCAAACTCCACTCTAACAGTACGAAGACTGCTTGGGATTCTCTCTCTCCCTCTCTCTCTGTTCCTCCCCCTGTTTGGTCTCTTTGTCTCTGTTTGTCTCTCTCTCTCAAAATAAATAAGTAAACTTTAAAAAAAAAATCAGCAAACTTTAAAATCTATTCATTTAGGTTATTTTTATGTTTTTCTTAATATATGTATTTCCACAATGCTGTCCTTTATTTTTGATAAGGATACATTTTTTTTTTTTTGTCATAAAGCATAAGCTTTGTATGATTTCTCTGTTAGCACAGTTGGAGTCTGAACTTGAGTTAGCCTTCATCTTATAAGGTCTGTATTTGCATACAAAAGGAGGTAGCAAAATAGAAGTAAAACTATCCATGTTTTAAATTATTTTAGTTTAGTATATATTTACTTGCAAATTTTAGATCTAATATATACGTTAATCTTTTTAATGGTTATTATACAGTTATATGGCATATACAAAAATTATATATAACGACTACACTGTATTTTGTGTTCAACATAGAATCAATTTAGAATGCTTATTATGTATATGTATGATCAAAATAAATCAAGGTACATATCAAATGGTTAATTTATCATCAAAGATCTAGGGAAGTGGTCCTATATTGACAGATAAGTGATTCTTCTTTTATTCATATTGCTTAAGCCTCTTTTGTGAATTTTACAAGAGTGAATGGATTCTTATTTAAATGAATAACTTTCTTAGTTGGATACAATCTACTAACAGCATGACTATTAGGATGGTGAATAAAAAGACTGGAACGATTTCATTAACAAGTCAGAAATGGCATTTTCATTTGTTTCCAACTTGGTAAAGCTTTTGTGATTTCCATCCATAAACACGGGAGGTTGGGGGTGAGAAGGTTTTGCTCTATAATAATAAAGAGAATTACCACAGAGATGTTAGGGGGAAAAAAGATTTAATATCCTTTAGCACAATGTCAATTTCTTTCAAGCATATTTAAATCCTTGTGCTAGGATTTCTGTCAGCACAAGATACCAATCAAAGTGAAACTTTCTTCTTTCAGGTATTCAAAAGAACTTCATTTTTTTTTTCTTTCCGACTCAAAATATAAGTACCCTGATGAACACTCTATTGATGTTATTAGTGTTCTTTGTGAGTTGGGGAGAAAGTTGCACTTCAAAACAAGTCAAAAGAATTGAAAATATAAAACAATAAATAGGTATCAATGGGACAGTTGTACACTGCTCTCCTTCCTACCGGGCAATTTCATGTGTTACAGGTATTAAGGGGAAAGTATACACGGTGATTTAACTCATTGGAATATGTGTTAGAAAAAGCTTCATTTTTATAAGTGTTTATTGAAATTCAAATACTTTTTTTTATCCTTAGTGCACATTTAATATTCCCTATGCTGATTTCCAGAGCGTACAGCTTTTCTGTAGATATGGGAAATTCTCTGTGGCATTACCGCCAGCAATACCAGAAAGCTACCTCCCAACAGGGAAAAATAGAAGTCAGCTAGTTAAAAAGTTCGCCCTTCTATGTTTAATGAAACAGTTGGAATTTATTTTGGTTTCATTCAAGTTTCTGGAAGTCCGATTATTCCATAATAATTTTTGGGAGTTTGGCAGGAACTCCCCAAAATAATGGAACAATTAGTCATTTCTTAGGCTTCTCTTAAGTTGATTGGTCAACCAAATAGTCTCCTCAATTTTCTACTCGTGATTGTGATGAATAATTTTTTATTTGAAAAACATATCACAGGGGTGCTTGGGTGGCTCAGTCAGTTAAATGTGAGACTTCAGCCTAGATAATGATCTTACTGTTCCCCAATTTCAAGTCCTGCCTGGGGCTCTGTGCTGACAGCTCAGAGCCTGGAGCCTATTTCAGATTCTGTGTCTACCTCTCTCTCTGCCACACCTCCCCCCCCCCCCCCAACTCTCTTGCTCTCTCTCTCTCAAAAGTAAATAAACATTAAAAATTAAAAAAAAAGAAAAACATATCACTGTGTTAGACATGTGATTGCAGTAGGACAAACTGCAACTGTGAGGAGTTTATATAAAGATTTATTTAAAAGTGTGTGGTGTCTAGTTTGATATTTTTTGAGGAGATTTTAGTGCATTTTTATTGATGGTTCATGATGAAAGAAATTGTCCAATCTTAGGTTAACACTCATGAAAGTTTTAGTATTATATAAAGGACATGATGAGCCAGAGTACATTTGTAATCCTTATATTCCATAGCTTTTTAGTGTAGAAAAGATGCATACTTTGAATGAAACAATAATGGAAATATATAATTTTTTTTAATTTTGATATTTAAGCAGTGAACTTTTTTTGAAAATAAATAAATATTAAAATGACTTATGTTAAGTATACCTACATAACCTTTTAAAAGTATTTTATGGATATATAAATATTTAAGGAAATTATAATTATTAAGTCATTTCCTTGATCTAACTTTTAGAATCTGAACACAAACATATTCAGTGCTGATTAAGAGGCATTTATCAAACTGCCCTTTGTAGGTTCCCTTAAACATGTTTAGCCTGAACATCACATAATGTAGTATGTTTTTTTGGAGTCCTGTCTAGGTTTTTTAAAATATAAATAAATAAAATAAAATTTGCCATTTTCACAATCATAAGAGTACAATTCAGTGACATTAATTGCATTCGTAATATCATGCATCCATCACCACTATGTACTTCCACAAAATTTTAATCACCCTAAACATAAACTCTATAAGTATTAAGTAATAAGTCACCTAGTAAGTTCTAAAATATTATATTTTTGAAATTGTGAAATTTAATTTAATTTTTTTAATTTTTTTATTTTGAGAAAGAAAGAGTACACACACAAGTGGAGGAGGGGGAGAGGGAGAGAGAGAGAGAGAGACAGAGAGAACGAGCATATCCCAAGCAGGCTCCACACTGTCAGCACAAAGCCTGATGTGGGGCTCCAACTCACCAACCATGAGATCATGACCTGAACCGAAATCAAGACTAGAACACTTAACCAACTGAGCCACCCAGGTGCCTCTTGTGAAATTGAATTTTCCAGACTAATTTCCACACTAATTTATAAATCACAATTCCTTTTGTAAATTCACGTGTGTATATGAATATAGATACACATGTGAATGTGCGTGTGGATATGTGTCTCACGTATTGATCATATATTAGTTCAGTGTATTACATATTTTGACAATTAACTCAATTCTGTATGACAGATGTACATATTTTTAGGTGTATCAGACACATACATGATAGGACATTTCTAAATCCGTATGTGCATGTTAATATGCTAAATTGGTATATATATATATCTATATATATATATACACTATAGGCATATAGTTATATATGGTATATGTATATGTGTGTGTATATATATATTTTGTATATATATATGCATATATAGTTATAGGCATATAGGTATATAATTATATATAGTATATAGTATATGTATATGTGTGTATATGTGTGTGTGTATATATATATGCATACACCCATATACATATACTATATACTATATATAACTATATGCCTATAATGTATATATACATATATATACATACATACATATATATATATGTTAGAAATTTATTTGATGTTAAATAATTTTAAAGGAGAAATATACCATGTTTGAAATTAATGGTATTCTTATCTTTACACAAATTATGTTTTTACTTTTAAAAGTCTTCTTGAATTGTTATTTTGTAACTCATTGGTAGAAGTTACCATTATCTTCTGATGTTTTCTGTCTTAAAAAACTCGAAGGTATATAATTTCTGAAGAAATTGAGTTACTAAATTTATCTATGTCCTTATTGTTGGGACCTGCTATTTTTGCTTTTAAACTATTCAATGTTTTGGGTTTTTCTTTTCTTCAGTTTCATTACAGTGTCTGCTCTGAATATATCCCAGTTTCTTTCTCAACAATCTACAGTAGCTTAGAAGAAAATCCAATGTATACATAAGCTTTGGGCTCTCCCTCTGCACTTAACAATTTTAACAAAGACACCAGACTACAAACTTCAACTTTCCTGGGGTATTTGAGTAGGGTTCTTTGAGTGAGTTACTAGATACTATTGTGTATCTCACAATGCTTTAAGGTGGCATTGACTTTGGCATTGAAGCTTTCCTGATGTTTTGCTGCTTATGCTCAGCTTTAACACAAAAATACCCTTTTCCTAAATTGAAGACTTTCTGCCTTATTTATAATCTAATGTCTTAGAATTATATAAAGAGAAAGTATTTTATAAAGAAAAGGTGTCAATACCTCATGCCTAGAAGGCTATCTTTTCCTTTAATCATACTATACAAACTTCCATATTTTTAAATTACACTTGTATTTATGAAGTGCCATCAGTATATTCATGCTGACAAGGATTTTCTATTTTAGGGAGTCTGATATGTGACCAAGAACTTTCCTTCCCTTTAACCCTCATTTTTGCATTCAAATAAAAGGTCTAGTTCTTACTACAATACCTTGTAAACCACATGCCTGTCTTCTTACCATCACTGATCCTATCAGCTTAAGGACTATGAGTTTAATTTCAGACCTTAAAAATGCAACTATCATACAATTTTCTGACACTTTTATCCTTAATTATTTATTGGCTTTATAGATTCCTCTGTCAAACTACTCTAAAAATTTAAATTTAATCTAATTTATAATGGTATATATACCATAGTCATATGGTTATATGATAGACGTCATACTTTTTACCCCTGTTTAACAGAAACAGTCATTCATTGTCCTTCATACAGTTTGCCAATACAGAATAGCAATGATACATATGGGCTTGAATACTCACAGATCCTTGTCAATACAGTAACATATAAAGAATAAAAATAAACAGTAAAGGGTGCCTGGGTGGCTCAGTCAGCTAACCATCTGACTCTTGATTTTGACTCAGGTCATGATTTCACAGTTTGTGAGACTGAGCCCTGAGTGGGTCTCTGTGCTGACTGTGTGGAGTCTGCCTGGGATCCTCTCTCTCCCTCTCTCTCTGCACCTTTCCCCCACCTCCTCTCTCAAAATAAATAAAGAAACAGTAGAGTCTTTTAAAAACTTTTTTAGCAATCCAGAATAAGAGATTATAATTTATATTTTACAAAATGCCAAATGGGAATAATAATTTATATGTGTTTCTATTCCCTTCTAATTAACAATAAAATCTGCTTTACTGCCCAGTTAATACTTACCCAGAACATACTCTCTGTGTTGAGCACCACTGCAGATTTAGGGACACAAAAAAGAATCAGACGTATCAGGTAACCATGTAGCATATTCAGTGGTATAAATTCCTAAATGTCATATATTTTAAAACTTAAAATTATTGTTCCATATTTTGAGGATAAATTACTATGCACTATGGAGAGAAGCCATTCTGACTCTATAACATAACCCTTTGGATTTGCCACTCCATATAAATTCATGTTTGAAAATCGGCCCAAAGTATTGTTCCTTTTCTTCATGGTTCACTACTCATATTCAGACATACTTCACATTATTCCTTAAAGAATACTAGCAGGTGATTGATAACTGAAAAAAAAACCCCATATCCTTAGATATGAATCAAACATATCAACATCCTGTGCATGTGGTAGGCCACAGTTACTTGAGCAACTCTGCGTACCAGAAGCATCTACATATTTCACTGAGTCCACAGAATTCAAACTGACATCAGCAAAATAAAAAATTAATTGCTTATAAACTAACCTCTTGTCAACATAATTATATTTTACTAACATGAAAAGTAACCACTTATTGCATTAAATAAATCTATAAATTAAAAAGCTCTCTGATTCATTCTTTTTCCTTCTGTAAGAGTCATTATAAGAAGAAGAAATAAGAGGTTTTATACCCCAGGAGGCATGTTTAACTCTGTGCCTATGGGTAATTCATTGGAAATTTTGTGATGCTTATGGAAAAAAGATGATGAGTATGTGGTATTACAAAACCTCAGAATGTACTATTTCAGAAATCAAAGCTCTGCTAGCATGAGGACAGCATTTTACATTCAGTACAGTTCATACTTAATAATGACCTTCAAAACTTGCTCTTATTTAGTACTAAGTTAAAAACAGAGTAGCAGAGTACAAAATGATGAAATCAGTGTCACAGCAGGTAACTTAGGCATATTTAAAGTAGAACTCATTCTCTCTTCATTGGAACATACGAATTATATTTTTTGTATTGCAAAGTATTTAAATGATCTCGACATTAAAGTGCTATCTTCAGAACATAATTTCTTGAAAACATTCTTTTATCTGTAAGAATTATGAAAAAGAATGTCATTTTAATTTTTATGTGTATGTAATTTACATTGCAATAGTATTTTATAGGCAATTATGGGGGAGCAATAATAAGAAATGGAAACACTTTGACCAATAATGGGAATACTTACATAAATTCATATTATAAGTCTGTTATAATCTTATTTACATAAACATGTTTGATTTCCATGTTGAAAATGTGTTATAATAGCTTAGGAAATAAGATTGTTAATCTAGTTTAGGCATAAATGTCTAAGTAGTTTAAATCTTAATTTTATTTTCACTGTTACCTTAAATAGCTGGAAAATGTTAACTATTGTCAAGGAAAAGGTCTGTTTTCCAAATTCTCTATTTTGTAGTATGAAACTGTGTCGTAGCGACTGAATACAAAATAGCAAATTCTTTCCAATAGGTTCTATTAAAAAAGGTTTCCAACAGGTTTGATTGTTCTCTAGATGTATATGTATAATAGTATGACATATTGTAATACATTTTAAAGTTATTTTGATTAAAAAAAAACTCTAAATAAACAGAGAACTAACTACGTCTGAATCTAGGTAGCTTTACTGAACCATAAAAGAATAGAAGCTAACATATGCCAATCTCAAACATAAATTTCTATGGAATGTAGCCAATCCAAAAGAATGTAAGGTCAAAACATAATCCTTAAGTTTTTCCTCTGAAAATATAACACAAGTAGTTTTAATTAAAAAAAAAATCATAATGGAGCATCCCTTCTACATTATTGAGGACAAGAAATCACCTGGTTACAGATTGATAGGGCTTAAAATCTCTTCTAAAATATCATTTTGGCCTCAATCTGTTTTCTATTTCCATCAACTCTTACATTAATTTCTCACGAGGATAATGTTAGTAGGCAATGCTACCGCCAAGCCTGCGCTTCCAAAAATATTCTGCTCTTTTAGTTTGCCTGAGCTATGTTTGAACAAGTCCTTTCCCCCTTGTATCATTATATGGAATACTGGAAATTTTTAGAGGGATCTGTGTGTGTGTGTGTGTGTGTGTGTGTGTGTGTGTGTGTGTGTGTATGTATATGTATACCAGAAGAAACTACCAGGACACCATGTACTTAATGCCTAACAGAAGCTCACTGACAAATGGTACCTTGTTTTTTTTCTTTCCCCTTCATCAATACTGAAATCTAATTTGCTCATCAATCCCTTCCTTGGATTTGTATAAAATTTTGCTTCTTTTGTCCCTCCAAATTGCATACCCCATTTTGCACTGGATACAGCATTCCTTTTAATATCACATATTTTCTTTATTTGCATCTATTTCAGAAACATATTATCCAGAATGTCATCAACTTTACAATTAAAAAAAAATATTTCACATATCAGTAATAAAGTAATTACAGGAAGTTATCTAAAAGTAATAAAGAGATGCTATTTTCTGTATTCATATAATAAAGAATCCTTTTTTCTTCTATTAAAGGCATTTAAAGGTCACACATGCAAAAGTGAGGATAAGGTTGAATCCACAAAGCCTGAAGGCTACTCAGTTTCTCCCTTATTCAAGTTTATATTGACTGTCAGATGAGGAAAAAAAAAATCCACAAATAAGGTAAATTAGTTTTTCCAAACATCTAAGTATTTTTATTCCACAAAGTATAAAAAGTAAATTTGCCATATCTTTAGGACAGGTACTAAAACATCTTCAGACACACCAAGTGTAGTGGCCATGACTGGACTTTTGAAATGCTGAGTAGCCTGCTTTTGGTATGTTTTAGATGCAGCCCTTTCTGAAATGATATAGATGATTTTATTATTTCTTCTATTTCTTTGCCTCAGTATTACCAACGGAAGATGGAGGCTCTGCTTGTATCTCATACATGCAAGATACAATTTAAAAAAATTACAACGGACCTAAATTTAATCACAAAATATTTCTCTATGCATCACTATTAAATTTACTGAATTCAGAATAACATGCCTACTTATATCTTTCTATGGGTGCCATCTTGAGGATCTTGTATATTTGCTACTCAATGGTCATACATATTCAACAAATTATATACTTCAGTTTTAGTATTATCATTTCCGAGTAATTAAAACTAACAAATTTAAGAAAGAAGGATATAAACCTTGTCTTACATCACGTCCTACATCATTTTTATCACTTAAAAACTGAAGACATCTGTGTTTACAGCAATGTAAAATAAAGTTCTGTTTTACTCTGAATGGCTAAGTAGAAATTAATTTTGCTCTTGTGCTATTAGACTAAAGGAAAATAGAATTCCTAAAATAAGAGAATTCATTTATTTATATTACATTGTTTCTCTTTAGACTGAGATATTAATAGCATAGTTCGTATACTGATTCTGGAAACTTATGACGGGGATGTTACAATTTTTAGTTTAAAAGAATCATAATTTTAGCATACATTTCTGCTTTAATATTTGCTATTTAAATCCCTTTGTAATCTGTAACATCACTTAACACATCAGTCTTAGTAATTAAGAGGAAAAGAACTTTGAAAAATAATGACTCTAAAAATTTAGCTTTTTCTAAGAAAATGTATTCTAAATACAGAGGAAAGAAACAAGTAATACTGAACCAAACTAAATGAGATTTTATTTACAATAATGACTCCATGTTTTCTGAGAGGTAGTACATGATCAAATTCCATTCAGTAATTATACTGAAATCCTATATCATATAAATTGCTATTCTGAAATACTCAAAAGTATATTCTGATTCATCTAATAGAGTTGATGATATTCATTAGAAAACTTTGTAATACCTAGCTTCCTAAGGTCCTTTGCTTTTTCCAAGCCACTTCTAATATTTTCATATTTAATTCTCACAAAAATCACTTGAGTAGGTATTGGTATTCCTATTATACATTGGCAGAAACTGAACTCAAATGGACTAGGCTATTTGACAAAGGTTTTACTCAAGACTTAAACCCTCTGACTTCAGAATTGTTTCCCCGCCAGTGTCTGGTAGCATGAGTTATAATATATGTGCTAAGAGACATTTTCGGGGAAAATCCACTTAAAGAATCAAAAAATGTTACATGTTTAAACTTAAAGAAAATTTGATGAATCATAGTAGTTCTCTCCACTCTGTATTCTGCTTACAGAAAAGTCTACTGTGTTTAAATGGCCCATTTTTATTTTTGATATCTCACGTAGAAAATCAAACATTCCTATGCACTTGTGATGAGCACCGGGTGTTGTATGGAGATGCTGAATCACTGTATTGTACACCTGAAACTAATATTACACTGTATGTTAACAAACTGAAATTTAATTTTTTAATTGAACATTTCTGAGGTGTTTTTATAATAAATACCTTGCAAGAATAATTGCTATTCAGGATTCTATGTGATTTGTCTTTACCAAGGAAAAATATCAACTCTTATCAACTCTTTTACAGAGAAAAATAACATAGTATAAATATCCTTGAATTCAGATAGCTGCAGGGAAAAAAATAAAATCATTCGTATGCCACATTTTAGCGAGGCAGGTACAGACTTAATTTATTTTTACTTAAGATGCATTTTCAGATGTTTACATGATTGTACTTGCTCTGAAGTTTTCTCGGAATGCTTACATTACCATTTATCATTTTAAGACAAAGCATTAAAGCATGTACTGAATATAACCTGAAACTTGCAGAATGCCCTGTGTAGGTGATAAATTTGCTTGATGATTGTGATATTTTGCTCATTTTCAAAGCAAATGTGGAAGGCCCTTGCCTTATATAAAACAGAATAGTAAAAGTATGGAATATGGGGGGTGCCTGGGTGGCTCAGTCTGTTGAGTGTCCGACTTCGGCTCAGGTCATGATCTCATGTCTGTGAGTTGGAGCCCCGCGTCGGGCTCTGTGCTGACAGCTCAGAGCCTGGAGCCTGTTTCAGATTCATGAGCCCCTTCCCCACTCATGCTCTGTCTCTCTCTGTCTCTCAAAAATGAATAAACGTTAAAAAAAACAAAATAAAAAAAAAAGTATGGAATAATGACCAACCATGCCTGAAGTTGTATGACAGCTCAGATATAAACCTGTGTCAGAATGGATACATTGGTGTTGCTGGAATTTGGAATTATTTAAGTAATCAAAATAGAAAAAAAAAAGTATAATAAAAATGTCAAGGGAGTTGCTTCCTTGGCTTAACTTGAATTTGTTTCCATAGAGTTATAGCTTCTGTTCTATGAGGAATTAAGTTGCGTCATAATTTTTTCCAGTAAAATCACAGCTATAAAAACAATCAGGAAATACAGTATAACATCATGTGAATGCACATGGAATATATAACTTTTGAAGTTACATTTCAAAATATTTTAGAAAGTTTAAGTTGTGTGCAAAGCTGAATTATGTATGTCTTCCCCTTTGCTTCACCTGTTCTTGGCAATATACCAATTGTGGTCAGATATTTCCTCCTCTAGCCACTTGAAGTTTTCATCTGCACAACTCCATTCTAGTCTTCTATGAAAGATACTAGGCAGGGCACCTGGGTGGCTCAGTTAGTTAAGCGTCTGACTCTTGATCTTGATTTCGGCTCAGGTTATAATCTCATGGTCATGAGATCAAGCCCTGCGTGTGGCTCTGCTCTTTTAATCATAGTTCAACATTTAATCATTATTCATTAATAAAATTTTCCTAAAATTAGAATGTAAAGACAATAAATATTTATTGTCTTATTAAAAATAACAATGTTCTTCTACATATTTAGCTTTAAAACAAATATTAAAATCCAATTAAGTTAAAAGCAATTAACTTACTAAAAACTTTATATTTGAGATACATTTCATTGGATTATTTTTTCTCTCCTCTTACCACACGATTAAAGAAAATTTTGCTCCTTGTGAATAGATTGTTTTCAGGTAGAGACACTCCATTTAAAGTAGAATTATCAGCCTATTATTTTTACTTATCTAGCAAAGATAAGCTTCATCACTGAAAAATTAAAAAAAATTATATTTGAATTAATAGCTACCATCAATAAGGGATTATATCTGGAAATTAACATAAAGAGGAAGCAAACTGAGGATACTTGTAGTTTGCCACACAAGAAAGGCATACGATAAATGAAAGACAGTTTGGATAGGAAAGGATAGGGAAGCCAAAAATGGTAGCATATGGCTTCTTATTTTTTCTTGAATTAGACCAATTATATTTCTAATTTTAGTATATGTGCTGCCGAAGCGAGCACAAGACCAATTATATTTCTAAATCCACATAGCTTAGGGAAAATTAACCAATCAAAGAGGACTTGGAAGATTGGTTAGAAGGGAAGCCATTATTTTATGGCCCTAGGTTACTCAGGCAAAACACTTCTATCCAACAAAAAAATGAAAACCAACTGTTTAATGTTAGTTCTGCTATTTTTATTGGATATGCTAAAATATATTTTTGCAAACAATATTATAATATTCACAAATACAATCATTTTAATATTTCCATATATATTAGTATCTAATAAAATAGCATAGAATAAATTAGGTTAGATTTATTTCAAGGAACTTTTTTTTTCCAAATAAATTTTTGTGGTAACCAGCTAAAATCGAAGAAGCCTCTTCCATGTACATATAATTCCTTTTTGTCCCCCAGCATGTTCTGACACAGCTATTAGTTTCATCCTTCCAAAAATACCCAGTTTCAAGAATATAAGGTACTCTATAAGGTACATATCAATGTTTATTGAATTTCATGTTTTGTTTTTTTTTAATCAGGCACTGCACATTTTTCACTGTAATTTTATTGGATTTATCTATGAAGGAACATTATCTCATGTTAAAATTAGAACTTCTTTGCCAGTGAAATGAGCACAGGTGTTAAGTTGCCAATTAAAGTGAAGTAAACTGTCAAATGAAAATTTTTAATTACACTTTCTTCATTTTGACTTTGTCTTTTCATTCTACTGGAGTCCCAACAACATCAATTTGGGCATGCTGTTCTAAATGATTCAGCCTCAGAGTTCTCTGAGGAATCTCTGTTGCTCACCTGTTGTCAAGAATGTGGTCATTGCCTTGCCCGTCTTCTAGGTTGCTGCTGTGACAAAATTAAACATTTAGATTTCTTGTCAGCCCTAAGATTTATACCTCTGGCAAGAATAGAAGAGATGTCACCTGAGTCATCCCTGTGTGAGGTCTGATTTCTCCTAACTGATAGATGATAAAAGTTCCATTTTTTTTATGGAAACTGCCATTTAGATACTTATGATCAGTCTTATTTCACAAAGAAATAAATCCTCACGTGTAACAATACAACAACAGGACAAGAATGTTTATTACCTGAAAATGCCATGAATTGGAGGTTTCAGTGTTTTTTGAAATGAGAGTATTTGTTGAATACATGGCAAGATCAAACTTTGGTTTGTTTTTATAAACTTAGCATACGTGGAAAATTTGAGTTTTTCTAAATTAAAGGAAGTTTACTCAACTATGTAATATTCGTTTTGTAACAACTTAAAAAGTAAAACAAGTAACAAATTAGTTAGGCTTACTTTTAAATTGAAAGACAAAGTTAACTCCCATTTCCTTAATTTTAAGTTGTAAGAAAAAAAAATATAATTTACACTTCTTTTAAATATCATAGTCAAATATATTTGTTTTATAATACGGTTTGCATGCTGATTGTCATTTTATTATTCTATATAAATTTATACAAAAATAGTCTACATTCTAGCAACAAATTCAGAGGTCACCCAAAACATGATAGCAAAATCCTAAATAAGAATCTTATATTTTACATTTTGGTAATCCACTTTAGAAAGGATAGTCCTTAGCATATAGTGTTCATTCCATAATTGCTTGTATACAGCGCCATCTCAGGCGTAAAGTTTATCTCTGGATGACCTTGAGTTTTATGTACTTAAAAGGTAAGAAACTAAAAACAAGCATTAGACATGGCTGTACTACATAGACAAGGAATTGAAGGGACACATTAAGCCATCATTCCCATTGAGGACTGTATTGACATACTGAATTATTTTAATCTTAATTAAAAATAATTGTGCTTGCGTGTGTGCTTTCTTAGCCTTTAATTAACATAAGCTCTTCAAAACCAAAGTGGCAGCATAATAATGCATTCATAATTTATAGTATAAATGGCGGCCCTAGGGAAAATGCATTGCTATAATTCCCTTGTAGGTCTCTGTTGATGTCACACTACTGATGAGAACACCAGTCAAACCAGAGGATGAACAGGGAAAAAGAAAGCCTTAGACATGGCTTATTTTTTAAAAGTATTATATTTTCTTGTTTTACCATCTTGCATGCCAATTAGTAGTTGATAGTGCCTTATTTTCTACGTGTGTGTGTGTGTGTGTGTGTAAATTGTGTGTGTGTGTGTGGTATGAAGTGTCACATTTACCAGGCAGGTAAATCTACAATGGTGATGTTAAATCTATAGTCAAATGAGTTTAAACAAAATAGGTGTTAATTATAATTCCAACTAAGTAGCCTGAAGTAGTTAAAGAGAAATAGATGATGTCTGTGGTAGAGCAATGACAGGCTCTTCAGAGATACAACTAATGCTAATTTTCTCTTCTTCCATGAATATCTTTATTCAGTGTGTGCTTGATGATCTGCATTTTTGTAAGGAATCAGTGGGGCAGATAATTTAAACTAACAGACAACCCCCTAAATTATTTGCACATGACCTTGGAAAGATTTATAAAACTTGAACAGGGAATAGATTCACATTCTTGATTGTTTCTTCATTTAGCTTACAGTACAATGTAAGGTGTCCCAAAGGAATTCAAGGTGAAAAAGGAAAGTCCCAGAATTATCAGTTTGGATCATGGGTATGTGGGTTGGCTTCAGATCTTTCTGCTTATTTCTCTGACTAAAAATCTAGTGTCTGCTTGTTCTTTATTAGTCTGCTGATTCATGCTATCCTGAGACCAAATATATGATTATAGGCCAGGAACTCCTGAGTCATCTTTAAATAGCATGACAAATGTTAGTTGGTCTGAATAACCCACTTGGAGTATTTTGTACAAAATATACATTCTTATCTATAAAACTTTAGATTTTCTTTTTGGTCCCTAACAAATAAGCACACCCAATAAAATTCTGAAATCCATAGTATACTTTAATTAACAGTATAGTAATATTTAAAACTTCTGCTTGCAAGCCATGATGAAATAGTTTTCTCTTTTGGTGTTTTTTTGTTTCTTCCATTTCTCTGTTTTGGCTTAAGTAAAATGTTACATAATGATCCCTACCTTAAAAAATTGTTTCATTTTTCCCCATTCATTCTCCCCAGGAAATACAAAAAATTGTTGATATAATTTTGAATACATGCTTATTTTAACATATCATGTTCCTCTTCTAGGGAGGTTTTATATATATATATATATATATATATATATATATATATATATATATATATATATACACACACACATATACACACACACACATACATACATACACACATATATACACACACTTTATAGAAAAACTTCAAGGATTTACTTTATTTATGGAAAGCTAATATGTATGTATAGCTTATCGAAAAAACTTTCTTGTATCATCTAGTCACTTCATTAATTAGAAAATTTGTGTAAAGATTATTCTCTTACACTTTCAATTTGTCAATCAGTGGAGTTAGTCCCACCAATAAAAGCATGTTTGTTAAATAGAGAGTAGTCATCACAAATTATTTCATTATAATCCAGTTCCCTTCAGAGTACTAATCTACTCTCTCAAATGTCTTTGCACACTATGAATCATAACTGAAGTACACTTTCCTGAAGAATAGAATAATTTTGGGGCACTTGGGTGGCTCAATCAGTTGAACATCCAACTCGTGATTTCAGCTCAGCTCATGATCCCAAAGTTGTGGGATCAAGGCATGTGTCAGGCTCTGTGTTCAACATGGAGATATTCTCTCTCTCTCTCTCTCTCTCTCTCTCTCTCTCTCTCTCTCTCTACCTCCCTCCCTCCCTCCCTCTCCCTCCCTCCCTCCCCCTCTCCCATACTCATGCATTCTATCTTTCTCTCAAAAATGGGGTGCCTGGGTGGCTCAGTCAGTTAAAACTCTGACTTCGGCTCAGGTCATGATCTCATGGTTTATGAGTTCGAATCCCACGTCTGGCTCTGTGCTGACAGCTCAGAACCTGGAGTCTGCTTAGGATTCTGTGACCCCTTCTTACCCCTCCCATGCTCACACTCTATCTCACTCTCTCTCAAAAATAAATATTATCTCTCTCTCTCAAAAAAAAAGTAGTATAATTTTGCATTTGGATTGTATACATTTTGTATTGTGACATTTGTTTGAAAAAATAATGAAAAGAAAATTGTAATAAGGTTTAGAAGTCATCCCCCTCATGTGTGGTATTCCTTCTGAACCATCTAAAACACAGAACATTTCACTCCTTTCCTATTATTCTATTAATAAATAGCTTACTACTCTGCCTAATTGCCCAGTCCCTAATTGGACATTTCTGGACTTAGAAATTCTCTCTAAAGTTGAAGAAAAATCTACTTTTCAGTAGCTTCTAGGCATTTTTCCCAGTTATAAACCCTTAAACCAAAATGGAAGATACTGCCTGATAACACCTTAGAAAAATCCTTCAAATACTTGAAGGGTGCTTTGATCCTGTCAATTTTCTCTTTTTTAAGATAAATATCACCAGATTCTGCAACACTCTTCTTTCCTAACTTTAAATATAAAGATTTATGTTTCAGTGATGCTAACGACAACCTACTCAGCAACTTCCCCATCACTGCTATCAGGCTTTGAATCCTCCAGTCTTCATAAGCTCTAAGTAACCAGAAGTTTCCTTTTGGAATTTTTCTGACTGGACTGAATTTCATACCACTTTTTTTTCTTCCTGTGGAATTTTCCAAGAGAATTGGATAATCATGTCTTTTTTTTTTTTTTTTGTCAAAGACTGGCTAAAATAAGAAAACAGAGTCCCCTTCAAACTTATACTGATGAAATAATTCAGTTTTTCAGGGATTTTAATGTGCTGAGGAATTGTTTGTTTTACCGTCTTTCAGTTCCTATTTCTTCATCTTATTGACAAAGATATCAAGAGAGAATTAATAAGATTATTTCTAAAAATCTGAATATTTTAGTTTGGTTTATAGAGTCCTCTTTAAATGGATTAACTTAGTAAACATCCAAACAAAAGCTGAAACAATTAGTTTGGAGCATGTCATTCCTTGAATAATCTAATAAAATACCATGCAATCACTGGTTATTTTCACAGTGGCTAAAATCTCCTGTTTTTCATACTTTAAAAATTGAAAAAAGAACAGTTGCTGACATATCTCTTGCCATGAGTTTTGTTTCTCAGTTTCCAAACGACTATCGATAACCATATCGGTAATTTTTGCAATACCCCATGATGCAATTTATCTGTATTAGAAAACTAAAAAGTAGTTGAAGTATCTGGGGGCTCTCCCACATTTCCGGAACTTAATTCATCCTTTAAAGAATGTTCCCTATATTTCTACCTTAAAATTCTCTCTGAGAAAATCAAAGCAAAATAAGAATTAAGCAACTATTTGTTTTTTTTTTTCTCTCTCGCTCTTTAATCCTATGCCCTGTAAAACCTCCAGTTTTTCACTTATTCATCAAATGTTGGGTGTTTTTTTTTTTTCTTAAGTTTAAGGCATTCAAAGACAAATAACACCTCAGGATGCCTACTATATCCACTACTCCCCTGGACTGAATATTTTTCTGAAATTATATTTAGTTTACACATTCAAAAAATATATCATAGAAAGACTTTTTGTTGTCTTTAGAAGTAAAGTTCATTTTCTTAGAGTCTTGTATATAATGTGGGGGTGGAGCTGGTGATTACACGTTATTCAGTTTGCATGGGTTAAAAAGCAAAGGGTGGTAAGACCCAGGTCTTTATATCCAGCACCTTTATTATGTAAGCTAAAAATAGATGATGTCTCCAGAACATCTATTTTGGCTATTAGGACAATTACATGACCTTAATCAGGAAATTACTTATGAACCTGTGCATCTGGTAAAGAGAAGGGAATAAAACTAGCATATACAAAAGCATAAAGAACTCCAAGCATCTTACTACAGTGTTAAGTATGTGGAGGAATTGGTAGAAAATGAAACTAAATTATTTGGCATTCTAATCTCTCTTTCTTCTTGTTTTGAAAAGTAATAGAAAGTTCTAAAGTATTATCAAATTTTATGTCTACATATTGAAGGAATAAATTTTCAGATAGAAGTTAACATAGAAAATATGTTAAAGTATTTTAATTTCTGAATATATTAGGAAAGCAAAAATAACATGTTTAAAAGCTATTGTGGTTTTAAAAAGCTTTGTAACTCTCATCTTTTTATAATTATTGAATTAGGAAGATATAACTTCAAAAACATTGATATATTTCTAAAGAACAAGTAGGATTTCCTAAAAATCTAACTTTTTTTTTTTTTTTACATTAAACTCTTTATTTCTTACAGAGGACAGAAGGAAGGTCAAGGATTATGGGACAGATGGGAGAATAGCCAAGATAATTGGCCTCTGAATATTATCTTCAACTTTAAGAATAGCAACCATTTACAAATATACATATGCACACAGATACACAACCCATCTTCATTATTCAGATCCTATGTTTGTGGAATCTCCTACTCACTAAAATTTATTTGTAACCCCAAAATTAATATCCATAACACTTCTATGGTCATACATAGACATGCAGACTGGTAAGAAGTTAGAGTTCCATGCAGGGCATGTTCTCAGCCAAGTTCAAACACTCTAAGAGGACACTGACTTTTGTTTCAGTTCTCATACTGTAAACAAATATCTTTCGCATGGTCTATTTAGTGCCATGTTACTTTCGCATTTTTGTGTTTAGTTGGAGATTTCACTATTAAAAATGGCCTCCAAATATTGTACGACAGTGCTTCCTAGTGTTTTTCAGGACAAGGAGGTTGTGATGTGCTTTACAGAGAAAAGCTGATGATTAGTGATGTTGAGTATCTTTTCATGTATCTGTTGGCCATCTGCATGTCTTTAGAAAAATGTCTGCTCAGAGGATGCTATTCAGTCAGTAGGGCATACAACTCCTGATCTAGGGGTCATGGTTCAAACCCCTTATTGAGTGTAGAACTTATTTAAAAATTAATTAAGTAAATAAACAAACAAACAAACAAACAAATAAAGAAAATGTCTATTCACTTCCTCTGCCCGTTTTTTAATCCCATTTTTTCTTGGTTTGGTGTTGAATTATGTAAATTCTTTATGCATTTTGGATATTAACCCCCTATCAGGCATATCATTTGTAAATATCTTCTCTCATTCACTAGATTGCCTTTTGTTTTGTTGATAGATATAGATATACACACATTTATTACATTTGTTGTCTGTATCTATCATTGACTATATATATTTTTCTCAGTTTTATTGATTTTTTTTTTTAATTTTGAGAGAGAGAATGAGAGAGCACAATTGGGGGAGGGGTAGAGAGAAAGGGAGAGAGAGAATCCCAAACAGAAT
The DNA here is from genome assembly GCF_018350215.1 of Panthera leo. Classification (NCBI taxonomy): domain Eukaryota; kingdom Metazoa; phylum Chordata; class Mammalia; order Carnivora; family Felidae; genus Panthera; species Panthera leo. The sequence continues at coordinate 38,112,433 of NC_056687.1, forward strand.
CCACGTTGTCAGCACAGAGCCCAAAGTGGGGTTTCAGTCTCACTAACTGTGAGATCATGACCTGAGCCAAGATCAAGAATCGAAAGTTTAATAGACTGAACCACCCAGGCAGCCACACTGAGTTTTTTTTTTAGAGTTCAGTATATCACTTTAAAAGAAGTAATTTTAATATCTGATATTTTCATAATGTTTCACATATTAAGAACTTAAAGTGTTTTCCATGTATATTAGATTCAGGAAACCAGATTTTATTAATTTTAAAATGCTCTTTTTAACATTATTTTATTTATTTTTGAGAGAGAAAGAGAGAATGCATGCATACTATCAGTGCAGAGCCCACACTCAATCTTACAAACCTGAGCAGAAATCAAGAGTCAGAGACTTAACCAACTGAGCCATCCAAATGCCCCATAAAATGTTATTCTACCCAGTATGAAACCATGTCTTATCACTTTACTATATTCAGAATTTGTCCTAATTCTGACAGAAGTTGAAAATAAAGTCCATATTTTAAGTTTATTAAACATAATGATGTTCTTCCAGAGATAGTACAATTGATAGTTTAAAGAACCAAAATAAAAGAATAGACAACAGCATTTTTTAAAGCATCCATGTGCATTGCTGGAACTATGAAAGTGATCAGCAGAAGCGTTTGTCACCCCAAGGATATCAAATTTCCTCCGAACTCTGTGATTGTCGTTGGATAACAATGACCTTCCCAGGCAGAGAAGTCACATCATTAAGTTAAGAGTAACAGATTGATACTTTTACATATTTATTAAAACAAATTTCCTGAGGAGTACAATTGAGCAATATTGTTAACCTAGTTTTCTTAAAATATACCAAAGTACAGCGAAACAAATATATTTTTTTTAATATTTTAAATCAGATTTTGTTTTGATTGGCTACCCAATTAGGACAAATTAATGAGATTTTTACTAACAGTAATCTGAAACATTATTTTGGGCTTACAAGCAATTCTTGAAATTACCATAAATATATGATGTCTATTGATTGAATAGTAATAATGGATAAAGGCTGCTAGGATTGACCTTGACTGTTTTGATCCATTGTAATTTTTCATGTATCTTGCCAGAATAAACTATGTTTAAGAAAAATATGTTATTCTAACAGCAACAGTGTTGAGATATATATATATATTATATATATATATATATAATATATATATATATTTATATCAAGTACCAATATGTGAGTTCATAGTATCTGCAATAGTATATTTTGAAAATAATCAGAACTTCTATAAATATGCATTTTAGTTGTCTCCCAAATTTTGTAATGTTCTTGTTATTTGTTCCTAGAACAGGAACATTTGAAAAATCACAATGACAACAATAAAACATACTGTTGTTCTCTTAAGGATGCAGTGTGATGGACAGAGTGTCAAAATAATCAGCAAATGATGGAGCATTCTCATAGGAAATTTGAATTCTCCTTTGGTGAATTTCATAATCTGAAAGTGTGTTGTTTTTCAGGCACCATGATTTTTGGTCTATGTCAAAGAGGTCAAGTATTTAAAGATCTCCTACTGGTTAAGATGTCCTAAAGTTCCCTTGGTAGATTTACTGTTTTGAGACACAAATTATCTGAACTTTAAAATCTGGCAGTCTCATTGGAAGTCTTGGCAATAAAAATTCATCTTCTCTGAATGTGAAAATCAACACTGATTTTAGTTAAATATGAGCATATTTCTAAAAAGTTCATGTATTTATTTAGTCTGGACTCACATAGCTTTTTTAGATACATCTGTGAAAAGAAAGTAAGGTACTTACATCATTCTTTCATGATGGTTATGGTACCAGGGACATGGTTGGTGGATCATTCTTTAAATTTCATCATTTGGGGTGCCTGAGTGTCTCAGTCGGTTGAGTGTCCTAATCTTGATTTAGGCTCCAGTCATGATACCCCAGGGTTGTGAGATCAAGCCCTGAATCAGGCTCTGCACTGAGTAGAGGCTGCTTGAGATTCTCTCTGTCTCTTTCTCTGTCTCTCTCTGCCCGTCTCCTGCACTCATGCTCTCCTGCGCCCTCTAAAACAAATTAAATTTTTTTAAATAATAAAAATAAAAATAAAATTTCATTATTTTACTGATTCCTCTAAGCAAGCTATAAAATGAAGACCACTTTTCTTGACATTGAGGAAGTCCTTACTGGGGTTTACAAACTATGTCATTTAAATTAAAATCTACATGGAGAACTGGTAAAATCTTTCAGAAAGCCAGATAGAGTTCAAGCTTTCAAAAAACTGATATAATGAGTGAACTCTGCTTAGTTTGCCCATTAGGCTTTATGAGCATTATTTAGAAATATTATTATAGAAAGACTTGCTTAGCCTATAGATTCCACTTTTAATTTATTAGCTGGTATGGATATAATGACATTGAGGACATTTAAGTATTGCCTCCCCAAATTATCTTACCTCTTTATGTTTTCTAATTCAGTTTGTTCTAAATTTTATGAAAAGTTTGGTAAACAAAATTGTACTAACTATCCAGAGCTTTAGCTTTTTTTTTTTTTTTTTCCCTCGAGAGAAAACTGCAGAATATTTAGGCATCAGGGGTCATTAAGATCTCCTTTTCTAGGGGTGCCTGGGTGGATTATTCAGGTAGGCATCTGACTCTTGCTTTCGGCTTAGGTCATGTTTGCATGGTTTGTGAGTTTGAGCCCTGCATCAGGCTCTACTCTGACAGTGGCTAGCCTGCTTAAGATTCTCTCTCTCTCCCTCTCTGCCCCTCCCTCATTCATGCATGCTCTTTGTCTCTCTCTCTCTTTCTCTTTCTCTCAAAATAAATAAACGTAGGATCACCTGGGTGGCTCAGTCGGTTGAGTGGCCAATTTCAGCTTAGGTCATGATCCCGTGGTTCGTTAGTTGGAGGCCTGCATCCGGCTTTGTGCTGACAGCTCAGAGCCTGGAGCCTGCTTTGGATTCTGTGTCTCCTTCTTTCTCTGCCTCTCCCCCATTCACACTGTGCCTCTCCCTCTCTCAAAAACAAATAAACATTAATTTAAAAACATAAATAAACTTAAAACAAATAAAAAAAAAGATTTTCTAAGAAAATCACATGGCCAAAATGTTATAGGTCCTCTATTCGAAGAAACAACATTTTCCATCTCTGAAACTGGGATGCATTTGATGACAGATGATGTACTGTATTTTAATTGATAAAGTTTCTTCTCAGAGTGATACATAAAATTATAGTTTGTCTTATAATTGCCTTATAGGTTTTAAAGAAATAAATTCCATTTCAGGCATATTTTTATACGTGGGAGAAATGTTGTTTTTGAATTGGCTTGAGGAGTTCCTATTCTTAGGATGTGTTTGTCACCTGATCGTTTAAATTTCTCACACTCTTATTTCTTCAACAGAGATTTGCAGTCAAGTCTTTGGGGAGTTAAAATGAAGGGTAGACGTTTCTCTGATTTCAGTTCAATTTTCATAAACTAAAGAATACCTAGAAATGTACTTCATAGCAGTTTCAACTTTGCTTTACAATTGCTTTATGAATGATATATTGTGATAACACATTTTTGGCTCTCTGTGGTTTTTATTTGTCAGCTTATACTAGTTTTAGGGAAATAAGAAAATTGTGGGCCACTATTGTAAGTGACAAAATTGTTTTTTTTCCTGAGACCTTAGAATTATAATGAAATACTGTGAACACCCAAGTACTTTTAATATCTAAATGTGCTATGTATTAGGTAGTTCAGAAAGGGAAAATAACAAAGGGTAGAAAAAAGATAGAATAATGACCTAGTTGGCCCCAAATGTTATAGAACCTTTTTGTCTTTACAACTCAATCTTCAAGAAATTTATAAGAAAAAAAAATGCATGTTTGTACAAACCCACGTTATTAAAACACTAAATATTTAAATTTATTAAAATGCTAAATTTTGACTAATGGTACCACTTATTTTTAAATTCTATGCATTTATATGGGATCTTTGACTAGGTGCTTTTGAATATTTTAAACAGGTTTGGAGAGATATAGCAGAAAATGCCACTTCAGAGAGCTGGCAGCCAACAAAATTCTGAAATATCCATGTTGTTACTTCAGTTTAGTTGTACTTAAAAAAAAAAAAAAAACACAACAACTTTTATTCTCAAACCTTATGGTAGTCAAAGAAAATACTAAGGATTTGTGAAAATATAATGATTATTATAATTTAACATCAATTTTATGTAGAACATCAACATTAAAGCCCAATTGCTCACAAAGTTTGAGATCTTTTGTCTTCCTTAAGAGATGCAAGAAATAATTTAGCAGAATTGTAACGATGTTTTACATTCTATGTGATTGGCTATCTGATGCAGAGTAAATCACTTTGACCTATGTCTTTATCATCTAGTAAGTTGGGAAACTAATATTTTTCAAAGAAGCTTACCAAGCTTTTCTTGAGATGAAAATAGTACTGTGAATACAACAGGTACTTAATAAATATTTTTGAGTGAGAGAGCAAAGAATTATCAAAGCAATAGAGCCCTATGATTTTTTTCAAAGTCACGTTGATTATTACTTTGAAAAACTACAAATTGTTGGAAAACAAAATATACCATATACTTATAGTTCTATGTATTTACCTTTATATTTACATTATTTTGTATTTAGCAGATAAACACACAAACGTATATACATGTGTCCTATGTTTAATTACTTTGGCACTGCTTTGGTACAAATGAGAGCATGTTCTTGGGTTTGATAATTAATGATGAAAAAGCATATTACATGAGGATAATGTAAATGAATTAAAAGGGAAGGCAAATTAAAACATATCTGTGATGTTCCCTCTCTTCTTAAACTAAACAACATGTCCTTGTAAGGTAGTATACAAGGATGACAAAATTGGCAAAATACTGATATATTCTAATAAAAAAAAAAAAAACTCCATACATTTAAATACTAAATGATGCAGAAGTCTTAAAAAGAAACAGAAAATGAGAGAAAGGTAACCAAGGCTTTAGGGCTCATCCCTCAGAATGAAACTTCTTCATTGAGGATGCTTTCAAGTAAAGGATGCACATAGAGGCAGTAATTGAATAGATTCATTGAATAACAAGAAATATTATTGAGATATAATGTAGTACACCTAAGCAGTGTATTTATTTGTTCTTCAGAAACCCTTAATCCACCTAGTTTCCTTGTAACCACTATTTCTTGCCACCTTAGTGAGTGAAGTTCAGAGTGTTGTGGATTTCAGGTCCTGCAAAGGAAAACAAAATTGCTCAATTAGAGTCTTGAGAAAGGCTTCATTTGTCATTGTGAATTACTTTGGTCATTGGCTACTATTAAGGAGGAAAAAGGGAAGGGAACAAGGTATCATGCTCTGTGAACAGGTCAGATTAAACTAGCCAGATGGGTTCATGGTGTCATACATATTGTAGAAAAAAGAAAAAGAAAAAAGCTTTGATAGCTGATAACTTAATTATCTGCCACTATCAGTTTGGAAGGGCTTTTAAACATGTCCAAAATGTCTACCAAATTTTCAGCAGGAGTGACAGCAGATTTTTAAGTAAGGATAAAAATGCAGCAGTCTTTCTAGAATAAAACTCTGACAGACTATGATGAATTACCTTATTATAGTTGCTCGCATGACAAATGTACTTGATCAGTGTTTCTTCCTGGGAATAGTTGAGCTTATCCAGAGGCAAAAGTTGAAAGGAAATGAGAGCTAACTAGTAATCCTAAGTGTAATACATCAGCATTTCTGTGAAAGTATTCAAGAAAACCTTATCAATTACTGTTTATGTCAACAGAAAGTACTTTCTCTAGTCCCTCATGATATAACCTCTTTTTGAGTATTTAAGTGACTTTTTAGTTTTAGACAGGGAATATAGATCACAGAGAAGTTTTTCATTTTTTTTGTTTTTGTTTTTATGTTTTCTTTTCAAGTCCTATAAGTTATCCTGCTTTTAAAAAGATCCTCAGACATGTTCCCAGTCAAAGTTTTGGATGATACAGTAGCCACGTGTATTTAACTATACCCCTAATGGAAACATTTTTATTGATTCAAATATTTTAATATGGAAAAAATGAGAAATTGGAAAAAAACAGTGAAATTAAGAAAATAGTGCATTGCTAAAAATATTATGTAAGTCACTGAGTAATACATTTGTTAATAACTTTATTTATTTAAAGGAAAAATTATTTCAAAATATTTCTGCACTTGCATAATCTTGCTGCTATTAGAAAACATGATCAGGAGGGGCGCCTGGGTGGCTCAGTCGGTTAAGTGTTCGACTTCAGCTCAGGTCATGATCTCGCAGTCCGTGAGTTCGAGCCCTGTGTCGGGCTCTGTGCTGACCGCTCAGAGCCCGGAGCCTGTTTCGGATTCTGTGTCTCCCTCTCTCTCTGCCCCTCCCCCATTCATGCTCTGTCTCTCTCTGTCTCAAAAATAAATAAACGTTAAAAAAAATTAAAAAAGAAAAAAAAGAAAACATGATGAGGAAACCAAAGACATTTCCCAAATAGTTGCATTAATTTTTATGTTACTATTTAAGGACAGGTTGTACATATGTCTACTGGGTTTCATAAGTTTACATGAAAGGCCATAAAAAAAAGCTAAGATTTTTTGCCACTACTTAGAAATTAATGGTAGAAAATTAGTTTCCATTGTTATGTGTATATATTTTTTCTTTGTTTCATGTGTATGTCACACATCCTAGATCATGCTGCCATCATTCTTTCTTTGAAGAAATTGTATTTCTGGGGTAGTTTATTTTCATTTTTCTGTTATACGATATATGAATAGAACACATAATTGTTGATTGCCAACATTTTTGTTTATTTCTTTTCACATCTATTTGGATAAGTGAGCAGATCAAGTGACAATTATCTAAGCAGATCTTCAGAAAAAGTGTAACATGTCCAGATGGTGCCTGGCACAGGGTGATCTAGCTAAGAAACTCTCACAACTACCTGGTCAATATACATACTCATTGAAGCTTAGTTTTTGCAACACTATGTACATAAGTAATGAATGATTGTGTTCTGGAGTCTATACACACATCATCTCTCATGTATTTCTCTCATTTCTTAAAGTGTACTATTTTTATGTGGAATGTATTCCATGTGAATGAGAACTGAGCAGTAAATTTCAAACTTGTTTGTGACCCATTAGTGAGTCATATTAGCAGTTTAGATATTTATGGCCAATATTTTAAAAATGGAGAATAGATTATACACAAATATATTAATGATTAATGCTTTAAGACACTTTCATTTTAACTGTATGCATGCATGTATTCATACAGGCAAATATGTTCATAGGGTCACATCACACAATGTACTCATTTACTGTGGATTGCAAAGGCTGTAAAAGATCCTAGTGTAGACTAGAAGAAGAAGGAAGGATTAATACAGCAACAGCAAATGAACCAAATTGACATATCACAAGGAAAATGCTAAGAAGAGGGTTCTCATCTCTGTTGCTTTTACAACCATGTGAGGCATTTTTGAAACATACAGATGAATAATTTCTAATCAGAAGAATTAAATCCCAAACACCTGGTGTGGGGCAATGACCATGTGTTTTGTTTTTGTTTTTTGAGCTCTATGGGTGATTAGGATATATCCAAGTTATAGAACCTCTGCTATGGAGTAGCAATCATGATGATTTCAGTTTTAAATTTTACTTTTTCTTTCATTTGGTGATTTTTGACATTTGATATCATAAGACTTGAGAATATTGAAATATCAATGACTACAAATTAATAAATTAAAAGGACACTTGGGCAGTATAAAAGTTGTTCAAGGGATTTTTGTATATTACAGGTATATTTTATGTTTATACAAACTTTTATTTACCAGTCAATGAGAGGAATATCAGAGAGACAAATAGTTTAGTTAATTGATCAGGAGTGTAAGTCTTAGAAACATTAAGACTGCAATAACTGATTTTCTATACTCTTTCAGTTAATTATATGTTAGCTTTCACCAAATGATAATTTAAAATCTTTGGTATTTTAGAGCTTCCTGGCTGGCTCAGTCAGTAGAGCATCCAACTCTTGATCCTGAGGTTGTGAGTTTGAGCCCTATGTTGGGCATAGAAATTTTTTTTTTAATTTTTTTTTTAACGTTTATTTATTTTTGAGACAGAGAGAGACAGAGCATGAACGGGGGAGGGTCAGAGAGAGGGAGACAGAATCCGAAACAGGCTCCAGGCTCTGAGCTGTCAGCACAGAGCCCGACGCGGGGCTTGAATTCACGGACCGTGAGATCATGACCTGAGCCGAAGTCGGCCGCTTAACCGACTGAGCCACCCAGGCGCCCCTGGCATAGAAATTATTAAAAAAATAAAATAAAATAAATCTACATCTTTGATGTTTTTATTTATCTATTTATTGTTCATTTGTGTATGTGTTTTAAGATCCTAATTTCATCCTTTTCACTTAAAGTTCAACTTTCCTCTTGCAAATCATCAATTCTTGGGTGCCTGGGTGGCTCAATCGGTTAAGCTCAGACTTTAGCTCAGGTCATGATCTCACCGTTTGTGAGTTGAAGCCCCACATCAGGCTCTCTGCTGTCAGCACAGAGCCTGCTTCATATTGTCTGTCTCCTTCTCTCTTTGCCCCTCCCCACCTTGTCCTCTCTCTCTCAAAATAAACTTAAAAAAAAAAAAACAAAACAAACCTTGATTCTTACATTCCCTTTACATCTCTTTAACAGTCGAATCTGCTCTATTGTTTTGTTTTTTTTTACTTGAGGGGAGTGTCAAAATTTTGTTGTAATAATTATAAAGTTTCTAGCATTAGTGCAGAGATGTACAGAGGTCTAGAGCCACTTGAGAAGTAACCTGAGAAGTAAACTGACCCTCTTGCATTTGTCCCTCACCACTACCTGTTGTTTTGCACATCAGGTGTCTGAAGTTTGGAGAGAAGAGCAGCATAAGCCATGTGAACAAGTAGATTTGGACTTCCGTATTCCTTTCACTTGGTTCTGTTTGTTTTGTTCTGCTTAATTTGGCTGCTCTTTAGCTTGTAACTCTCAAAGTCAGTGCAAAGTCAAATCCAGAGAAGACCTAAATGATATAAACAAGTTTGACCAGCCCAAGTGATGTGAATAAGTTTGACATCTTTTTAGAATGTGTGAGCAGGACCAGGATATGCAAGGCTAACTTTCCAGCTTTAGTCCTGATCATTTTCAATAAGAGAAGGTCAGACTGCAGCAGTGCATGTTGAAATATAAAATGAACACAGCACAAATTGGGAAATAAAGAATTTCAAAGATTGTATTTTAATTTGACAAAATTCTTATCTTTATGCTACAGTTTTGGCTTTATGGTTTTGCACTTATGCTAAATGTATTTTAGCTGATACATGCTTCATGAAAGATTAATTGCCAAATTTCTACATGTATGTTGGTGTGGTTTCAGTAACTGTTGCACAATAATTCATTGCTTTTATTAAGAGTAAAATTATTCTTTTAGTGCTAAAAGTATAATATATTGCCTACAGTTTTTAAACCAAGAGACCCAAACAACAGATACACTATCACTAAAGTTCTTTACCTTAAAACACTTTGCCAGATAACTTATTCAAAACAAGAATAACAAACATTAATTATGGTAGACAGATAAATATATCAAGGTAACCATGGGGATTTTTTCCAAAGCTTATATTTGAATCATGCTGTTAAGTCATACTTGTAAGTTTTTTTATTGCTCTAAAAAAGACCCATATCTACCCTTTTTAAGCAGAACAAGGTAGTGTGTCTGGGTGGCTCAGTTGGTTCAGCATCCGACTCTTGATTTCAATTAAGGTCATGAGCTCAGATTCTTGGGATTGAACCTGTGTTGGGCTCTGTACTGAGCATGAAGCCTACTTAACTCTCCGACTCATGCTCTCTCTCTCTCTCTCAAATAAATAAATAAACAGAACAAAGTGGATAATATATTTCATATAAAGAGTTCTTTATATTGAAACACTATTAAAATCCATATGAGTTGTCATTTTACAAGTCTCGTTCCTCCAGTAGATAGTATTCTCCTTCGACGAATGGAATCTTAATCAAAATATTTATCTTCATAATTCTAGGGCCTCCCAAGATGTTTAAATGAGTGGTTGAAAAAAAAAGAATTTCATTCTTTGGGTTCCTCAGTATTATTGCATTTATGGATTTTTACATATCAATGACTTCTCATGATCCCAAATATATATCAAAAACAGTCAATAAGTACATGTGTCTCTTAGGGATAATTTAACCAATAACCAACATTACACTCATGACAGCATCCAGATATGCAATTGTAGTTTTTTAGCACTTTTTAAAATTTCAATTAAAATCGCAAGCCAAGTTATAGATGTCTGCTGAATTTTGCCCTAGGTATGTATTTTTGCTCATTTTTACACAGTAGTGTGTCTCTTCATCAGTAGTAATGATTTCTACCATTTCTTACCATGTTCCATTACGAAAGATCTTTGGAGAGCATCTCATCTATCTGCCTTCAATCTACAGATTAGGAAGTACAAAGAGGTGAAATACAGGAACTGTCTTCATGGCCATTCCCAAAACAGACTTCCATGAGCATATATTGTTTCTTGTATCACATCCTTTTGCTGTTTATGATGTATTATTTCAGTTGATACCCACAATATCATGAGTTGGTAAACTAAGTAGTATTATTTAGTTCAAAATAGCTAGTACCAGTGGCTAGCAAACTATGGCCCTTTACAGAAATTTATACTGATTTCCACTGTGTTCTAAATAATGTGTGTTCTATGAAGAGAAAGTCAGTTTCGTTGTGCATCATGAAGTTTACTACCAAACCTTGTTCAAAAACAGAGAATGTGCTTTAAAAATAAATGATTTTACTTGGAAAGATGACCCGAGAGATGTTGGGGTGACATTAAAGATCCCAATTTGAGTAAAAAGGAAAGGCTCTATATGGAAAGAATTAAAAAGGGAAAATCAAATCATGGGAACAGACAAGGCTGGGAGACTGGTATCTCTTTATCTGAGACTACAAGTTCAGTGGGAATCAGGTAAATACAAAATGAAAACTTCCTTGCCCTTGTTTTGAACTTAAGAAGTGGCTTTAGTTCAGTAGTTTAGGACTTGAGAGATTTTAATACTTGAAAGCAAATCAGCAATAGAGTTGCTGAACAGAGTGGGTTCTTTAAAGAGAAATGAAGAACCTTATCCTGAAAAAGATATTGAGCACGTGCACCTGTGCATTTCCCAGAAAGAGTGGCTAGCAATTACTGTCCAATGAAGTCAAATTATTTGTATTTTAACATTGAATATATATGTCAAAAGTATGTGGTCAACCTTTTAAATCATATTTAATTCTTTTTATAAGGGATTTATTTTTTATTTTTTAAAGTTTATTTATTTATTTATTTATTTATTTATTTATTTATTTATTTGAGGAGACAGAGAGTGTGAGCAGGGGAGGGGCAAAGAGAGAAAGAGAGAGAGAGTCCCAGGGAGAGAGAATCTGGGGGAGGCACAGAGCCCAACATGGGGTTCAAACTCACAAAACTAAGATCACAGTTCATCCTGAGCCTCTTTTAAAAGAGAGTCAAAGGAATAATCATCCCCAAAGTAAAGTGAAAAGATAGTTGCCTGGAAATCAAGATCTGTATGACCCTATACAAATCACTCAACCTGTCTAGATGTTAGTGTTTCACATTTAGTATGTTAGAATATAGATAATTTTTTTTTCCAATCTAATATTTACATATCCAAGCATCTGGCAACTAGGTGGGGTCTGTTTAAAACAAACAAACAACCTTAGTGGAGTTTCGGTGGCTCTGTCAGTGAAGCATCAGACTTCGGCTCAGGTCATGATCTCACTGTTTGTGAATTGGAAGCCCTGCATCGGGCTCTCTGCTGTCAGCAGAGAGCCTGCTTTGGATCTTCTGTCCCCCCCACTCTCTCTGCTCCTCCCCACCTCCCAAAAATAAATAAACATAAAAAAGAAAAAACCTAAGAAGGGAAAATGGAAATCACCATAAACTACTGGCACAGGTTTGCATGAGTCAGGCAGTAGAGCATGTTGGAAACATAATGCCTGATAGTATCATTATCACTATCGTGGTCCAAACAACATTGCAATTCATATCCTTGGAAGCTACTGTGGTCTGGTTTGGAAATTGATACGCTATTTAGCTTTCCGAGTGACTGCATTTTAAAAAATAGGTAGAGACACAATTAGATGGCATGTTTAAAGGATTCGGGTTACCTCGATTGTTTCCAGTTTTTACATGTTATATCTCATCTCTACAATATGAATTTAGTTGTGGTATTCATCCATGAGGGCAGAGGTAATCTATACTGCATTAAATGTTATGCTTTTTTAATAATCCTATATTTTCAAGAGGGACATTATGGAATGTGTGACAATAATAAATACATCGACAATTAAATGATACCAGTGTGTGGATAGGCTTCTGATTTTGGAAAACAGCATGTTACAGTTAAAGCCATATTGTGTCCTGAATATAGTCTAGACATGTAGGCAATATTAAAATTAAAATGCTCTGTCCATGTAATGCATAACTTCTAAAAAATGTATAGTATTTAGCTTATTATGAAATAATGGAGAATCTTCTTATATTATAATCTCAGAGTGCCAATCTTCCTATAATTATGGTAATAATAATTTAGATTATGCCTTTTCAAAAGAATCTAGGACAGTCTATAAATAATAAACAAAAAATAAAGCAATCTGGGCTCACTGCCCAGATTATCACAAATATGTATAATAGAGCAAAGAAAATAAATACTTATAAGCACAACTGACTTCATGAGAAGGTAAGAAAAATAAAAAAGGAACAGTAATTGGTCAAAACCATGCTAGAAAATAATTATAGGCCTTTCATGAATCTACTTTGTAAAAGCTATGTGTATCTCTATCTAAGATTCTTTTTTTCTATGTGCATTCCTCAGTAGTCCCATTGAGATAAACACAAAGGAAACAAAAGAAGCTACCTATGCCTCCACCATTTTACATGTTGAAGAAATATCACCCAAGGAAACTGTAACTTAACCACAATGTGCAACGCTGCCTTAAATAAGTTAATTGAAAAATCAGCATATTCCAATTAGAAATTCTACCTCTCAAAACAGACATTATGTGAAATGAATTCCATTCTTATTGGTAAATAGCAACCTAGAATTGTTTTACATGCCTAAATTGCCCAAAATTGCTCCTTAATGTCCTATTGATGGGGCATTCCAGTTTATTGAAGCACAAAACACTGTTGCTTTTTTTTGTTTTAATTTTAAAAGGTTTATGATTTTTTTTTTTTAGTTTTACCAAATAGAAGGTAAATAACCAATCAAGCAGCCTTTATTTACTATTTAGTACTCAATTATCTTAGATTTTATTGGACAATAGCTTAATTTCCAGTTTTTAGATTCTCTATGTGATTAGCTAAATTATTCTTTAATCTGTTAATTCTATAAAAAACATATGTAGCTAATACTATATATCTAACACTGTGCTAGATTTTAGAGTCATAAGCAAATATGATTTCTGACCTTATAGCATTCGAAAAATAATACACAGAAATAAAAAATCCAATGATGGTTCATAACCCCTTATATAAATCATACAATATAAAACACAAATTCCTAAGGAATATACAAGAATAAACAATCATTTTACAAATTTAATGATATTAGCGGTTTAAATGTGTCTTTTTAATTTATAATCCCAAATAAGATAATATACTGATATTTCACACATGAAATCTTTGGAATGTCTGACCTCAGATATGAACTACCTCTCCTTAAAACCACACTTCCATAGGAAGGGACCAAAGTGCCGCACAGAATTGGGCACCTTTCTCAAATTGGAGATAGGTGGAAAGATAGGAAAATGTCAACCTTTAGGGATCACAGATGCTTTGATTTAAAAGACTTCAACTGTTTATTTAGCTTTACCTCTAAGTTTACTAATAGAAAGCAGAAAGAAGTAAATTTCTAGTCTTACCATAGACTTACAATTTGCTTATAATTCATAGACATATGATACATATTATGTTTATAACACATAGCATGTAATATAATATGTAACTTACAGACATAGCATACTTTATTTATTATTTCCATTTCATTGTTACAGAACCTGATTTTAAACAGATCGGAGAGTTTTGTTTTTTTTTTATTTTTTATTTTTTTATTTTTATTTTTTTTTATTTTTTATTTATTTTTTTTTTATTTTTATTTTTTTTTATTTTTTAATATATGAAATTTACTGTCAAATTGGTTTCCATACAACACCCAGTGCTCATCCCAAAAGGTGCCCTCCTCAATACCCATCACCCACCCTGCCCTCCCTCCCACCCCCCATCAACCCTCAGTTTGTTCTCAGTTCTGTATTCTGAAATTTCCTGGGCAGCTAAATGTGGACAGTTTGATCGCTACCGTAGTAGAACTACAATCGATGCATTTGTAGTAAGGATGTTTCTAAGATGTTTGGGGAAGTAATAGAATTCCACAAACCTTTTGTTGATATTTATTTGATTCATTGTATGCTGGTGGCAGAAAAGAAATGACAAAAATAGATGTCTTCGACTCAGTAAAAATGTACTTGCCACCAAGTCATCTGTAAAGGCTCTTTTGCCTACGCAGCTTTGGAAACAACTTATTCCACTTGATTTTGTCACAACTATAAAGATCTCTAGGGTGCAAAGGAAAATAGCAGTTGGAATGAGAGTTGTGATTGTTTATCTGCCAGGTCTTATTTTCTCCACAGCAAACTTCAGAAAAAAAATATTCCTTTAAAACTAACAACATGTTTTGTTTCTTTCTGTTTTAGGTAAGCACATTAATCATTCCAGGTTTAATCAGACTGCATCAAGGTAAAACAAGTAAAAATGGCTTAATTACATTTCATAGCAATAATCAATATGTAAATATAAAGTTTGGACAAAATTGGTTAAAATCAAGTTTGTTTTTGAAACTAAAGGCTGAAAATACCTAGAGAAAATCTAAATGTTCAGTTTGTTTGTGTGTTATGTTTTGATATCAATATCATAGGCTTGCAATATTTGAAATTGTGTATCATGTGGAATATTAAAACCATTTATTAACTTCTAATGTTATTAGGGCATTTCTCACTTTAAAGTGAATAATGCAAATTAGAGTAGATTTTAGATGCAAAACAATTTTGTGGTCAATATGCAAATTAATATATTTGCAACACATATTGGATTAAAGAGAAATTGAAATATATTAAAGAAGTGAATTTCAAATACTAGAAGAGATTTGTTGTACATGTTTTTAAAGGATATAGTTTTCTTAAACATCACACATAATTAGGAAATATACAGTAATAATAATCAATATTATTTATCATTCTGAAAATTATCAACATATGAAATAAACATCTCTGAAAAATCAGTTGATCAGTTTTCTAGGAGATATATGCTATCATCTGTAAAATTTATACTATCATTTTTTCTATAATCAAATCATAGTTAAATATGCTGTTTTGCTTTTCACAACTGAAAGAGCCAAATTTAATCATGGTTACAAGGGAATATAAGTTCTAACACTTTCCAGAAGTGCAGTAATATTTAAGTTAATATAGTATAGGTAATGTTTCTTCCATTCCCAATATTTTTTTATTTCAAAATTAGATAAAAGTATGCTTATAATTCCTTCCACTATAGCTTACTTCTTTAACTTTTGCACTGAATGCCAGAAGAATTCAAATTAGTAGGAACATAGCATGTATAGGCAATTTTAGGCATGCATAATCAAATTTAGTTCTTTTTGGAACAGACAACAAATTGATGGTTTAGGAACGTACATGGCTTTAGAATGTAGTACTTTTAAACTTGGCAACACTGGAAGGGGAGGTGAAGGCTCATTATCTCAGAAAAGGATAAAGTACTTTTAATTAAAAGAAGAGCCATCATTGTTCATTATAATGGTTTGAAGGTAAATAATGTTTTAGTTGATACAGCAAGGGTGTTCTCCTTCCTATAAAGGAACACTTGAATGTAAGTAGAAAGGCTAAATTTTACTTTCATCTTTTTAGTAATCATACAGAGATATGGTTTATATTTCTAAATGTAATCATTTGATACTGATTTTAAATAAAAACATTATACTAATATGACTTTGACACAATTAAGCCTTTATAACAGTAGATTGAGAAGAGAGAAGGCTTATTTGACTATAGACTTAACCCCCCCCCCCTTTTTTTTTAATCTTCCTTTGCTTTTTCTTTCATGTGAGTCACTGGGATGCTTTGTTAAAAGAGGTACTTTTTGTTTTAATTAGGAACTAATTTGAGTCCTCTTTCTGTTAGCAAGGATAAATGTCTATGATGTAATTATGTATAAGAAACTCTAAACATTTTACAGTGGTGTCTGGGAAGGTTTAGCAATGTCTGTTTCACTGAGTATCACAGTTAAATTTGAAATCACACATTTAACTCTGAAAATTAGTTTCCTTCCTATCAAAATGTGCCTGTTAAGAGAAAAAGTTCAAAATTTTTGTCACTGTGACCACTGTCTATAATGATAATGAAATATAATTTTATAGAAGTAGACATATAAAAGCTACTCTGTGATTTCAAAATACTTTGACCAATTTTTCCATATGTTGGAAAAAGGTTATGTGGTTGGTTAAATAAATCTTAAACAGAAAGCATTTCAGTTTTAAACTTCTGTTGACAAAATATATTTTTAAAATCCATTATGTAGTTTTCTCTTTAACTGCAGAATTGGAAATATAATTTAATCTTTCTTTGCTGACTGTTAACTATGCCATATATCAGAATCCATTGCAGTAAATATTCTAATAAAACATCATAACAGTGAAAGATACAATTATAAGTGCTTGTATCAAAACAAACAAAAAACATAAAAAACAAACTAAAACATAGTGTAGTATTCATAATATTATAAATTATCTCATAAAAAACTTTTTCTATTGCTATTTGGCATTTTTGCCTACATAAAAAGCAGAACAAACTTTTTGGCATTTATTGTTAGCTGAATTCTAACCAATTGATGCTTCACTTGACATTGGTATTCCAGATTACATGATATATGTTCCTTGTCCATTTGAGGCTATACTTTGAATGTGAGCACCCAAAAAAGGCATTATGAGCATAAGATTGATAGTTATTTGATTTAGCAACATCTGTTTTTGCTTGATGTACTCCGAGCAGATGTTCTTCCTGACATTCAACATGCAATTTTATTTACTCTCATGACATATGACCTCAGCAGAAGAATACTATTTCTGCACAGGTATTATAGTTAACAACGGTATGTGTCTTTGGTCAAGTAAATGTCAATAGACTGGGTCAAACATCATTAACTTTAATAAGGACAGCAATGGGCAAACTCTTTGACTAGCTTCTCCGTAAACTGACATAGAGTTCTTTAAAGTTTCAGAACATCTAGAGGATCATTTTTTTTTCAATTAGCAAATTCTTTCTTTTACGTTTCTTTGAGAATGAAGAAACAACAATATATGCTATTAGAATGTCTTTTCTGTTTGGCATAGTATTTCAAACCTGTCACATTGTACAAAGGGTTGTAATGAAAAATACACAGTGATAGGCCCTACTGCTTATTTGATTCTCTATTCACGTTTTGTAATATGCTGCAATACAATATAAAACCAACACGGTTGTAACTGAATTATACTGTTTCATGGTTTATATAAGGACACCTAGGGATTTAGGATAAATGTGAGTGATCATACTGAGGATTAGAGAGTTCTGATCAAGGGTTTTCTAGGCAGAAAAATATCTATGAAAACTAAGCAAAAGTGTCTTTGTCTGAGGAAAAAATATGAAAATTACATAATACCATCGTAGTGTATTATAGTTCTAAAGAGATCTGATGTCCTGTAATGGAATATGCATCTGATATTCTTTTTTTTAAGGAAGTCTCTTACTCAGTGTTAACAATCTAATGATATCTTGTGACCTTTTCTATGCAAATATGAACAATTTGAGGCTATCACAATCTCTCATGCATTGCTCCTTAAAGGGACATTCTTAATTGCTTTTATAGTCTCAATTTTATTTTAACCTCCATTACCTATAATATCTTCTTTGAAGCTTGAAATTAACTTTTCTGTCTTCACCATTCTATTCTTTCCTATTTTGGTAAGCAGTGACTTTACTGTTCCACTGAAATTCTAAGGAGTTTCATGCAACATAGACGTAATTAATTTAATACAACCAACACGGTTGTAACTGAATTATACTGTTTCATGGTTTATATAAGGGCATCTAGGGATTTAGGATAAATGTGAGTGATCATACCAAGGATAGACAGAAATATTTTATTTTTTAAGATCTTACTTCCAGAATTATACCTTTGAACTACCTCTTTTAGTGATTTGACATTCGCCACTGAATACATGCATGTGTAATTTACTACATTGACTGAAAATTAATAATTGAATGAAAATTATTTGTTTAGCACCATTACTCATTAATTAATTAATTATTAATTAAATTATTATTATTAATTAAAAATTATTTGTTTAGCACCTGCATTTTTTAAGTTATTGCAGAATGGTTGTTTTCCATTATCCTTAAGAAGTGTTTGTCATCATTACTCATACATAATTCTCAAAAAATATATGAAGATATAGACAACTAGATCATGTTGGTTATTCTAATTTGAAAGAATGCTCTTAGAATTCTCTTATACCGTCATTAGCATGAATAGATAATTACCTAGTCTCTTGGTTCAAGGAAAAAAATATGATTATTGTGTGATGGTTGGATTTTTTTTAATATTCATATTTGAATTTCAATCTAACTCCTTCTGCATAAGCAATATAAGAAAAGCTTCCCATAAGATTCCTGATGTTACTAGTACTCGTGGTTACCTTTAATAGTTAGAGTTTTGGAGCTATTTCAAATGTATCCCTTTTGTTGTTTTAGAATACAAACTATTAAAATATTAATGAATTATTTTGATTCCATTCTAGGATTCATATGTTAAAACTATGAGGAAAAAAAATTTTTTTTCAACTTCTATGATTCTGCATTAAAACAAACAATTAGTTATTTTTTCACCCATGTGCTGTTATCAATGGGAGTCTACTTCAATCCAATGTCCAATGTCAGTTGCAAACAAACCCTTTTCCTTCCAGCCTAAATTTTTCAGTCATTTTACATCAGGAATTTGGGGCTTTCAATGTTATTAAAACTATGTCATCATCATGGTTTTAATAACATGACAACCAAGAGTTAAGTATGTTTGGCCCTAAAGTGCAAATTATTAGACTTTTAGTTTTCTCTTTTAGCTGCACAGTTATGCAGACAATATTAAGGAGACCTTCCAAACATTTTCCCTATGCATTTAATTAAAAATATTTCATATCAACTAGAATCATGAAGGGCGAATTATTTAGAAAGAAGTTTATAGATTGCATGCATGCTTTTTTCAAACAGTGGGCAGAATAACATCATTGAGTTCAATATCCTTTCTCATTTATTATGCAGACTCTGATTCTAGCACTGAATTACATTGTTTATTTTGGGGGAAGGGGAGATGTCAGTGGGTGAATACAGTGTTCATTTTTGTTCCTCTTTGACAGCACTATCTTAGTAATAATACATGATCTTTCAAATTATTTTGAAAGACAAATGAATGACTGTAAGACACAATTCAGTTTTCTGCCACTGGTAAGAATCAATTTTTCTTCAGTTTCTTCAGTTCCTCATTTTCTTCTGAGCCCTGAACAAAGGTATCTTTAACATCCATGTTCCTACTGACACTCTGTCTAAAAGAGTATAGGCTTTTCTATCAAACAGTCTCAAAATTTTCTCAATCTCTATGCATTATCGGATTACAAAGTCACATTTTCAGGTATTTGTTACAGCACACCTCATTTCTAGGTATCAAAATCTGTGTTAGTTTCCTGTGAGGGCTTTAACATATCACCAAAAACTTTCTGGCTACACCACCAACAATTTATGATCTCACAATTCTTGAGGCAAGAAATCTGCAACTAGTATCATTGGGCCAAGACCAGTGTGAGGAGGGCTAGTGCTCCCTCTGAAGGTTTTAGGGATGAGCCTGCACTTTGCTCCTTCCAAACGCTGGTGGCTGCTGGCATTCCTTGTTTCTCATCTTTGCCTCCGTGGCCACATGCCCCCTTCCTCTTTTCTGTATGCCAAATCTTGCTGCCTCTCTCTCATAAAGACCCTGTAATGGCATGTAAACCCCACTGAAATAATCTAGACTAATCCCTCCCTCTCACGATCCTCAATGTAGTCACATCATCAAAGACCCTTTCTTCTTACAAGGTACCTTTTACAGGTTTTCAAGAATTATAACTTGTTATCTTCAAGGTCATTTTTCAGTCTACTACAGGGACCATCCTAGAATTCTGTCTGCTCCTTCCTGTAACTTAGAAAGTTGTAGTATATCTTTTGGAGTACTTGAGGGCTCTTCATTATTTTTTATTATATTCACTGAATATAATATAACATAAATATGTGATGAATATATTTGTAACATAACTTTAGGCAATAGTCTAGATTAGGCATACTAGATACTTTTCATCTCCTTCACCAACTCCAACTGAATAGTAATGGCTCTGTTAAGAGATTTGAAGTCCACATCCAAGCTCAATTGGAAATGGTGGTGTGTTTGGGGGTGGTGGGGGTGGATTTATTGTATAAACAGCTCATATTTGCCTTTTAAAGTCAACTATAGTAATAAAATATATCTGATTATCATTAAAGAAAAAGAAGTATTATGTATTTAAGCAATGTTTTCCTCTTGAAGTTGATATTTGATTTTCTTCTTTATAGTCTTACTGATTTTTCCTATGAAAATTATATCAGATTTTATTATCAGCTAACTATCTTTTCAATTATATTTTTGATAATCCTAAATCAATGTTTTTATTATATAACCTGGCTCTTCTACTAAATAGATATGAATCTTAGTTTATTTTTTTAACCTTGGAATAATACCTACCTCATATGTTCATTTTAAAATTCTAGCATTTTATTATATATTATTAATATAGTCAACATTATTACTTTTGTTGTCATTTTACCCTGTTTATTCAGAAATTAGTAAGCATTACGTTGAATTTCTACATGTTTGGGGGAGTTGAGGTCCTATAGATACGTTGTATTATAAGTCTATTGTTAAAATTCAGTATAAACACAGGAACAACACTAAGTTATAAAGTTAGTAAACCCATGGTTAACTGGATTTTCTATCTGAAGGAAATACTACATAATTTGGCAAAGTTTCTCATACTATTTTAAATATATGAAGAGAAGTTAGTGAAAACAATTCAGTACAAGGTTTTTTTTTTTTCTTATTCTTTTTTTTTTGCCCACTGAACTTGGAAAGAGATTGCATAATGAAAGAAAGTTCTACTTCACTGACTAAAAAATGCAAAATATATTGCAAAACAGAACCTGTATTTTTATTAACAATTAATATTAATTTCTCAATCAGATGCACTAAAATCCAAAATCTTCCAACAGTGCAATAGTCCCTGGAGATGTATATGAAATATCCATATGTTTATTCATTTTAATTCTGTATGCATGATACACTTAGTGTGTATGATTAATTAAAGGACATTTTTACAGGTATAACTTTTACTCTTCCATTTGGCATCAATGGTAAACAACATTATCTGTGAGATTTCTATAGATATAAGTTCCAAAGATTTGGATGTTTGCATAGACTATAATTCTATTGGACACTCATCAGCCATCTGTAGTTTAGGTTACATGGGAAAAAGTAAAATAAATTAGTTTGGTTGTCTTAATAAATTCCTTTAATACATTAAAGAAAAAAAATCAGAGTCACTTTTGCTAAATTTTAACTAGAAATTTTTGGACATACCAGCTAGTAAATGTATGTATCCTTTAAAAATATATAATAACTTATTTTACTTCCAACTCATTATAGATTGAAAGGTAGATAGCATTATTGTCCCTTGCAGAAAAGTTTATGGAATAGTTTATTAATATGCTGAACTCTGATAGTTAAGTTAGATTAGGCATTTCCAGTTTCCAGTGGGAATATATGCTATTCCATTAAAAAAAATATGGTACAACATAATTTATTTTCAAAAAGCGTTGACTATCACATGAAGAGATATGATATACTATCTGGTTTCATTTAACTCATCAAATTATTCAATGATTGACTTTTTCTAATGTAATTAATTTTCCACTTGCATAGGAAAAATGAAAACAGTGTTTTAGGAAAAGCCAGTGTCAATTCACTCTTCCTCAAAATATCTAGAAAAAAATAAGACAAGTGGATATTTTAGGACAGATTACTACATGATTGTTTGTATTCTCTTCTTAATTTTTGGATATGTCACAGATATATAGTTTTATTATTTTTTCCTTAATTTTAGGCCAATCCATTAAACAACTCAACTAAAGCAAGCATAATAAATGTCATCTTCTTGAGGAATTAGACATTTTCCTCAGAAGAACTACATATCCATATATGAAAGCTTCCTAGATCTTTGCTAACCATATTCATTTTTTTACACTCAATGTTATCAGCTACTTATGGCTATATGCTTATTAATATCATTTGCATTTAAGTGTGATGATTTAGGTTACTCTTTTATGTTTGTATCTTTGTTTATTGAAACAAAGCTCTATTTAGGATTTGTTTCATTTAATGGTTGTAAGCACGTGACTTTCAATGAAAGTAATTCCTTTCTGTAAATGAATATTTTGAAAATGAAAAGTAATTAGAGATTAACAAAAGTAAGCAAATGGATTTTTTAAAGCTCCTTAATTATTATTTAAAGCACAATGGGTATTTAAGATAACCAATCTTCTGCAGAAAATTTAAAACCCTGTAGCTAATTTACATACTCAGTGTGTTCATAGAATACATTCACATTTGACAGGTGAGAGAATCGTGCAAAGAGTTTAAGAGGTTTATGGAGGGTCATTCAGAAAATCAGCAAAAGAGCAGGAAATGATATAAAACACTATCTTCCTGTGTTCTCATGTGGTGATCCTTAAGTAGTTGAAAAGAATACTGCATTGAACCACTCACACTGATGGGGAGGTGAGCCCTCCCTCAGGATTAAGGGTCCAGGAGAAATAGTGAAAATCACTGTTCCAGGGTGTGTCAGTGTTAGCAAACTATCTTCTTAGGGCTCTGAGTGCATGCTTGTGGGTTTGGGAAAATAACCCTTTTGTGTTAAAGACAGTATTTCTTTTTGTTTCCTTTATACTTTTTAGATTTCTCATCTATTTC
This sequence comes from Panthera leo, assembly GCF_018350215.1. Classification (NCBI taxonomy): domain Eukaryota; kingdom Metazoa; phylum Chordata; class Mammalia; order Carnivora; family Felidae; genus Panthera; species Panthera leo. The sequence continues at coordinate 38,135,653 of NC_056687.1, forward strand.
ATCCTGGTATAATCTCTTCTCACTTCACTGTTCTGTTGGGTATATTATACTCTCCCTTGACTGTTTCCCTTCTCTTTAGTTCCCTCTCTCTCTCACACATACACTTAGCCCAATTATATAGTAATGTACATAACAATAATTTGATAATCTGAATATTTAAAAATTCATTTTTTCTTTTCTTCATAGTAATTAATCTTTTTTTAGTTATATTTGAAGCAAGTTACTTAAATGGTGTTTGTAAAAATGCTTCATTCAGTCTGTGCCACAAAATAAATGCAAAATAAATAATTTCTGTCATTTCTTTATAGTATAGAGGTAATTTCATTAAATAACTATCAAAAACTCAATATTATAAACAAGATGTAAAGTAACAAATATTGATATTTTTAAACTCTACATGGCAATTCATTCTAATTGTTATGACTCTGAATAAGCCTGGAAAATACAGTTTCAGAGAAACACGTTTATAGACCATATCTGTTAGCTGCCATTGGACTTGATTCTGTTACTTCTCTGTTCTGGTCCACAAAGAAATCAAGAAGCTTCTGAATTTGCTACCTCAAGTAGGAGCAATGGACAAACACAGTTACTATATTCTGAAGTTTAAAATGGGAAAGGCAAGTGTCAAAAAATCCAAGGGATTAGAGAGTGACAGACACAGGGGTAATAGCCTCTGGACCTCCAGCATTAGGAAGCTTCAGGGAAAGAGAAAAGAAGAAAGGAGAGAGAGAGACCACAGGTAAGTCCACACATCCTGGATATTTAGAATAATAATAATAATAATAATAATAATAATAATAATAATAATAAACAGTATGCAATACTATAACACAGGTATTACCAGTAATGGGATTATATTATTTGTAGCTGCCTTACCTCAGAAATGCAAGGAAACCCGAGGGAAGAGCAGTAAACAAACATCTCCTCTGACCGGACTCCCACACAGTAGCTATATTAAATATTAATGTGCACGCATATATCTCTATAAGTTTCAAACCACCTGAAAGCAGCATAGAGGTAAGGACAAATTTCCTCACACCTTGATTTATTTCTCACACTTGAAACAGAGCATCTTATAAAAAGAAAGCCTCCAAAATCTACGACTTAATGAATGCCCAAACATATTTTAATTTCACATCATAGAAGAAGGAAGGAGCGTCCTAAAAGAAGTCTGAGTTAGTTGTGTCTACATCTGACTCCCAGATTTCTGCATCCCAAGATACATGAGCTGTCTGTCTCTTTCCTTATCTGTAAAATGGGGTCAATACTTAAACATAATTTCACAGAATAATTTGAACATGAAAATATAATTATGTAGATAAAGTACTTAATATAAATATTAAACAATCAATAAAATGGTAACTGTAAATATTTAGATATGTATACACACACATTTTCATCCGCAAAGAGAAATACTCCTTTTGCAAAATATATATCAGTGCTGTCACTCGTTTATCTGAAACTTTTCCTCCAGCTTCAATTGCAAATATCCTTTAGTAAAAGCTGTAACATAGGAGTGAGTTTGTTGCTGTGTGAGAAACTGATTTTTTTTCTCTTTTGATAGAGAAGCGTTAAAGCATAGGAAGGTACTGGGTCCGTGCTGGGGAAAGGTATGACCACAGGGAGAAAAAAATGAAATAGGTAAGGTTTTTAAAATCTATTTGGAGATCGGCAAAAAATGAGCAATGATGCCTACATACACCTTAGCCCAACAAGGAAATTAAACTGCTTACTTATAGGTTGGTCAAATAAGAACTATATTTAATGTATTGTTAATTAATTGAGGGCAGATATAACTTGAGGAGGCCATTCATTTTTGATTACCAAGGTGTAGATACACATCAGGTTATAAGGGAGTCATTAATCACTATGAAGATCACCCACAAGAGACTACCTCTAACAAAATTAGAAAACCTTTATTTTGTGAGTTACCACCTCCAAAATAATATTGACCAAAGGTTGATTGATTTTATTGAGCTTTTAGTTTCATTGATTTTTAATTATTTTTTCTATATGATTAATTTCCATTCTGATCTTTATTATTCCTTTATTATTCATGAAACTTGATGCTATTAATTTGAGAACTTTCTTTTTTCCTAATATAGGTAATGAGTATTATAACGTCCCTCCTAAGTACAGCTTTGGCCTCATTTCACAGATTGTCATATGTTGTTTTTCATTTGCATTCAGTTATTTAGATGTGGGTTACTTAGCATCCTCTATTACAAGGTTATTAAGAAAACATTCTGTTCTTAATTTTCTATTTAATTCCATTGTTCATAAATCATAAAAAAACAACAATGGTAGGTTGGTAGTAACTAAAGTCTAGACTTTATTCGAATCCTCAGTTTTAATTTCATGTCATCTTTTCCATCTCGTACCTCATCCAGGATACCACCTTACTTTTAATAGTCAGGTCTTAGGATTCTTTGGACTGTGGCAGTTTCCAATTTTCTTTTATTAGTGTTAGTATGCTATGTCTTATTTCATTCTTTTACTTTTAATCTATTTCTATCTTTTTTCCCTAATGATTATTATGATTATTTAAAGCTTATTTATTTATTTTTTTTTGAAAGAGAGAGAGGGGGAAAGAGAATGAATGGGGGAGGGGCAGAGAGAGAGGGAGAGAGAATCCCAAACAGCTCTGTGTGGACAGTACAGAGCCTGACGACGCACAATGGGCTCAGTCTCACCAACCATGAGATCACGACCTGAGCCAATATCAAGCATGAATGGGGGAGGGGTAGAGAGAGACAATCCCAAGCAGGCTCCGCACCACCAGCGCAGAGCCCCACATGGGGCTTGAACCCATGAACTGCAAGATCATGACCTGAGCCAAGTCAAGAGTCGGGCGTTCAACCGACTGAGTCACCCAGGAGCCCCACCTTTTAATCATTTATATTTAATGTGATTTTTGATTGGTCTCCTTTAAGTCTATCATCTTCCTATTTATTTTTAATTATTTTAATTTATTCCCCTTTTCCTTTTCCTTTTTTTTTTTTGTTTTTAAAGGAATTTTTTTATGATTCCATGTTTTTCCTCTTTTTTTTGGCTTATTATCAATACCTCTTTTTTATTATTTTAGTAATTGCTTTGGGTTTGTAGTTGACATCTTTAACTTACTACACTCTATTTCCAAGATACAATACCATTTCACATAGAGAAAAAGAACCTTACAATTGTATTATTCTTTTTTTTTTCTCCCAACATCTATGCTTTTTTTGCTGCACATTTTACTTTTACATATTTATAAACTTCACATTATATCATTACCATTTTTTGTTCAAAAACTCAATTATCTCTTTTCTCTGGCACTCTATTTAAAGAACTATGGTTATCTTCGGAGTCAGCCACGCTCCTATTGGCTTCCTATCCCTGCAGTGAAACATGGAAACTGTCAGGGTGCCTGGGTGGCTCAGTCTGTTTATTAAGCCTCTGACTTTGGCTTAGGTCATGATCTCACAGTTCATGGGTTCAGTTTGTGGGTCGGAGCTCTGTACTGATAGTGCAGAGCCTGCTTCAGATTTTTTGTCTCCCTCTCTCTCTCTCTCTCTCAAATAAATAAACATTTTAAAAACATGGAAACTCTCAATAAAGTAAAATGGAGTATTTTAAAAGCTCACCTTGTTTGTTTTCCATATTTCAGGGCTCACTGTCCTTTGTTCACTGTCTGATAAACAATACTTTGCAAACTGCTATTTCATGTATTTTGTTTGTTTCAGTGAGAAGATAAATATGGTCCTTATAAAGGCATTTTGGCCATCTAAAATATACTAAGAGCAGGGTAATTCTCTATGTAAACTGTGGTTCTTTGTAAGAGCTCTCTCAGAGAGTTGGAACTTCATGGGATGATCTATCTCTTTCTCTCTCTCTTCCATTTCTGTCTCTCTTGCACACACATAGAACGACACACACACACACACTTTAGATCCTCACATCCCAGGCCTTTTTGTACTAGGAAATATGGAAATATATTTTAAACAAAACACAACAAAAATCTAATGCTATATAGTAATGTGATATAATAGGAAGAACTCAGGACTTGAAATCAGGCAACCTGGATTAAAATATAGGAATGTAACTCTGGGACCTTGAACGAATGACATAGTCTATCTTGGACTCATTTTTTTCATGTGAAAAACCAAATTAATAATTCTAAGATCACAAGATTATATTGAAGATCAAAACACCAAGCACACTATGTAGCTCATAATGGATCCTCTAAAATGCTTGTTTTATTCTCCATTGAAATAAATGTGAAATAATGGGTATCCAAATCAACTTGCATAAACTTTAATGCCCAATATGTGCAAAGTATCAACATGTATTATAATTTGCTATCTCAAGATTCTGTAAAAATAACTACTCCTGTTTTATAGCTAAGGAAACTGAATTTACATAAGGTAGATAATTGTGGCTGACTATACAAAATGAGCAAGCATTTTCTATAGGATTTGAACCCAGTTCACTTTTGATCCATGCTTTTTTCTACTTATTTCTGTAGAGTTTAAACCTCCTTTTCATAAAGTAATTTATACTAATATTTTACTTTTAGGGATATGACTCTAATGCCAGGATTTTCAAACACAACACTCTAGTCTTGGTATTTCATGCACTAAATTTATCTACGATTCTATAGTTATGTACTACAGTACATATAGAATCTATAGTTATGTACTACTACTTCCATAAATTCTGCATCATAATAAATATTCAAGATACCTTGCTTAGTAAGTGGACTTAATTTTATATGCAAAATTAATAGGTTTCACTGTTAGTGTTTCCCTTATATTATTGTTTTTGGCTATGGCACTCTCAAAAGACTCTGAGTTAAAGCTTGGAAAATACCCAAATGCACACCCAGGAGGAGACCAGCTACCACTTTTTACAGTTCATGAGTCAGCATGTTTTGGCTCTTCTTTATGATATAACATAAATTTCCATCACGAACACTACAAATTGACAATGTCAGAAAAACAGCATTCTGGAGGCCTGGCAAATGTCATTACCACTCTCAAAATCACATACCACTGTTTTATGGTAGTATTTTAAAATGTTTTGCATTAGCAGCACTCTGAATCATTATACAGAAGATTACATTTTTTCCCTAGTAGTAGTATTTTATGCTCTTTCAGTGTGACATTTTCTTTTAGTCTATTTTGAGTTCATCTTCCTTTCTGTCAAATATTCTTTGGTAAAATGTTTTAACAGTCCATTTCTCGCGTATGATCTTTGAGACTGTATTTCTCAGTCTGATTCCATGTCTCCTATCTGCATTTAGAGTCACATGCCATTTTTGCCACACTCTCACAAGCAGAGAAATCCACCTTTGTATCACCTCTCAAGTTTACACATTTTTCTACTGGCCAGGCTCTCAGAGATCTGTCTTGTCACTTTTTTATGTGTCTTTGTTTAGGAGAATCTTCTATCACTTCCCTACTGTAATCATTGTAGGTGCCACACGTCAGCTGGCTGCCATGTTTTCCCATGCCATTCTGAGGAGAAAATCCTAGAGCAGCTCAGTTCTAGAGTAACAGTGGGGAAACATCAGCACACGCATGCACACATGAGCTCTTTCTTTTTCTTTACAGATTAGTGGTTAAGAGCTCAGGACCTGCAGAAAGCTTCCTGGGTTCAAAACCCAGCTCTTCTAAAAATAACTACGTGATAGTCAACAAATTGTTTAACCTCATTGTAGGTCAACATTCTTAGTAGCAAAATGGGAGTAATTCATACACTTACCTTTGAGTGTTATGCTTAGAAGAGGGCCTGCTCTGTGGTAGTTGTCAGGCAAGTGTTAAGTTGTGACTACTGCTACTGCTAATGCTACTGTTACTATATTGCAATGACTATTACTGCTATTGCAGTACAAGGAAAGATTCATTTGGGCAAAAGTATGTCAGAAGCAACATATTGATTTCAGTGACTCCATGACATCAACCTCTCCCACGCTGACTCCAAATCTAGAACATCCCCACTAATGTTATTTATTTCCTGCTTCTTATTAAAGTCTTCTCTCGGGGAAAACAAAACAAAGAAACACACCAAAACCAAAATGATTCCTTTAATATGATTATAAACGGTATTTACTTTCAAAATCTGTCTACTTGTTTAACAGGAAGACAGCCAAACCAGAGGAATAGGTAGCTTTATTAAATACATTTTGAAGATGGCAGGACTATACATGCATCACTTAATCATTCAAACACCCTGTCAAGAAAGTATTATTGTGCCATTTTACAAATGAAGTTATTAAAGTGGAATAGCTTTGTCAAGGTCAGATATAAAGTCAGAGTTTGTATTGAATCTCCAGCTCAGTCTTTTCTGTTTCCAAAGATAAAGGAATGAAATCTTAAGTTCAAATCTGAAATTTCTAATTGAGTTGCATATCGTAACTAGCTGAATGAAATGGTATTTTGAGCAGCTAGATATTGGCCATTTTCTAAGCACACCTGCCATTTCTGCTTATAGTTGACAACCGTTTCTATGTTTCTATGTTTCTATGTTTCTATGGCTTCCTCAAACTTGGCGAAATACATAAACAGTAAATAGGGTGGCATTCAGATGCCTACACTACTCTTTGGGCCAGAGCACAGAGAGCCTCCAGTCTTGTCTTGTATCCATCAACTTACTCAGTAGGTAATTTAATTAATTTATTCAGCAGGTAATTTAATTAATCCCCAGGATATGTAAGACTTTGTTGCTTTTTTAGTATACCATTCACTTAATGGTAAATTCTAAGGGCTAAAGGTTATTCTTTCAAACCATACCTTATAGTTTAGATCATTGTCCTAGCTGGGGCTGGTATAACAAAATACCATACACAGGTATAACACATGTCATAGATCAGCGGAGATCTATTTCTCACAGTTCTTGTGGTTAGAAAGTCCAAGACCAAGATACTAGCTAATTTGATTCCCTGGTGTGGGCTCTCTTTCTGGCTCGCAAACATCTACCTTCTTGCTATATCCTCACATGGCAGAGATCTCAAGCTCTGCTCTCCGCTCTTTTTATACAGACACCAATACCATCATGGTACCCCACTGCCTTGACCTTATCCAAACCTAATTACCTCCCCAAAGACCCAAATGCCATCACATTGAAGGTTAGGGCTTCAACATATGAATTTAGGGTGTGCACAGCATTTAGTGCATGACACACATGTTTCTTTTCTGTTTCACACCCTTTAATGATTGCCTGAAATAATAAAGTACGTTTCACCTTGTCCTCCCTGACCTGCTACTGCTATCACTGCAACCTCATGTGGAGCCCCTTCCTCCATTCACTCCTCCCCTCTACCCTGACCTTTCCTCAGCCCTTGCAATGTATTTTCCCCCTCAGAGAATTATATTACATGACATTGCTCCTTCTACCTATGATATACATGTTCAGTCTCCTCCTGGGTTAGTTTACCTTCAAATCTCTGCCCAAGAGTTACTTCTTAGAGATGCCCTCTCTGAAATCCGGCACCTTATAAATTAAGTCCCCTCATTCTTTCTGCTAACTATTTTTGGCCTTCACAGCATTTCTCAAAACATGTAATACACATTTAGTTGCATTTGTGTAATGATTTTTTCCGCCACCTGGTAAACCCTTGTGGGGTCAGAAACCATTTCATTCTTGTTCACCATCATAATCTCAGCACCAGGCAGAGTCTGACAAATAAACGATACCTAATAAGTAATTTTTAATAAGGAAAATGTATTAATAAAATATTAAAATATTGTGGGCTTCATGCAATTATTATTAAAATTAAATTATTGTAGCAATTAAAATATTGTAGGCTTCATGATCAAATTGGTAGACGTTAAAAAAGAAAAAACAAAACAAAACTCAGTTACTGCATGCCCTCAGGAGGGTTCCCCAATTTTCTTGACACTCAGATAACGTCCTCCGTAACCTGGGTAAACAAATACTCCCTTCATCAGAATATTTTGAGAATTAAATGTGTAAATCTTCTTGCTTAGATTGTGCTAGTTTCCTTCTCTTTCCATTTGAGACCTAGAACTGATTTTTACATGTGAACTCTATTCATTGGACAGCATTCCACTAAAATCATGATTGTCTTGTGAGGGCAGCTTCTGAGTTTTATTCTCATGGGTCATTATTTTGATTCACTTCCTGCTTTTTTCCTCACAAGCTCATGACTAAATATAGTGTCTTAATTTCTTGATTTTAGCAAGCTGGAAAATAATTCTGGTTTTCACTCACCTCTGAAGATGAGAACCAACAAGATGTGAAACGTCTTTTTTAAGTTGTTGGTAGTGATGGTTTCTGGTTTAAGCAGCTTATTTTTTGGTAGTTGAAACTCTGATAAATTATTTAGAAATCTTAGTGTTTTGTTTTGTTTTGTTTTGTTGTGGTCTGAGGATGCATTACCACTTAAAGAATGAGTATAAAGGCATAAACAAAAGAGATTAAGGGATTGTAAAATAATGAATATTATTGCCAAATTTTACTCGGAGGAATATTTTTAATACAAGTAACTGTCAACAGTTACAAGAGTGTGTTCACCCGTCTTCCTCCTGTGTTTATTTGCAATTCTTTGGCTTTTCTAGTCTGCCTTCTCAACTGCCTCCTCTCAAAATATTATATCCAATAAAGGTAGTTAAGAATATACTCCTGAAGAAAATGTTCCACCCCACCTCCAGCCTCAAATCTAAAGATATAGCCATGATATCTGAAGAAAGGAAATAAAGGTAGAAAGGCAGAAAAATGTATATGAAATGAAACAAAGTAGCCATTCTCCATTAAGTCAATCCTCTGATTCTGTGATTATGGTTATTCTTTTGGTTTCTAAATGGTACCTGACTCTGTTTAATATTTGTAAATGGCAAAAATAAAAGTAGGTAATAATGTAGCAGGGTTTTGATGTTAATACTGAAGAAACTACATGCAGTACTTTTTGCTGTTAAAAATATGATATTATATGATATAATATAATATAATTAATATAATATATTACTCCTGACTTAAAATTTATGAAATTGAGAAAAGCACTATTCATAAGCATATGCAAGCCATCCCTGTCCCCTAGAGTATGATCTTCATCTTTTGTTCTTTCTTTAAATTGGAAGTATATTTCCCAGACTATTTGCATTTTAAATATCTTTGAATTCTCCAGTAGAGTAAATCACTATTTGTGAGCCACAGCCTTACATTAGTTAACACCATTCTTCTCTACTTACTTATGCTCATAAATCTTTATCCATGTAAAGACTACTTTATGATTTTCAGCATAGAAGTACCCATGTTTGGTGGCAAATATCCATAAACCTTTTGATTTAATTGGCTCTACAAGCAATATGGCAGCCTTAAAAAAATCTCAGGGCAACTGGTTCTTTGTATTTTGGCCATATCTGATTGAGTGACCTAGGAAACTCGGTCTGCATAGTTTCCTTTATAAGCAAACCATATATTTCCTGTTCTCACAAAAAGAGAATAGAGGTAGCATTTTCTGTTACAGTAATTTATAGCACAGCAAGTGAGCTTGATTAATGATTTATATGATAAACTAATTTGCATGCTTAAAAATGTCCAACATTGACAACTAACTGAAAACTAATTTTTAAAATAATTTTGAAGGAAACAAGACTTGTTTCCAGTAGAACAGATTTTCTGAGATAATCAAATCTAGGTATAAATGAAAATTTGGCTTGTATGAATTTTATTTAGATGCCAAGATATCATAACCATTTCTAAAAAGAAATAAATAACAGTCAAGTATCTTTTTTGTTGGTGATGTTGTTCAAACAGTCATGGTGATTATTTCAGATGCTTTTACTCTGAAAAAGTAAAGCCCTGTGAATCCAGACAGAAATAGAATAAATAGTGTGTTAAGGAAATATTATAGCCGAGGGTTATTAGCTATAATCAAGGGCCAGCTTAGAGACAGAACAAGAAGCAGAAGGTGATTTGATCTTAAGCCAGATCAGAAGCCATGCACCATGGAGGCCATCTGGATGCCCAGAAAGTTAGTTTAAATTCTGGTCATTGATTTTTATTTAATTTGGAATAAGTCCTTAAATTCTAGGACAAGAGAAAACCTTTTTATAGATAGCCTGGAAGTCTCTCTTTCTTCACATCTCTTGTCACTATTGTAAAATATTCTAAGTCTATCATTTTTAGAAATGCCACTGTCAAAGAAGCTATGATGCAAAATGATAAATTACAGTTCAACCGTAGCAAATTTGAAATCTCCATATTTACTCAGATGTGCACCATATGTTGATATTTTCTTTTCTGTATTCTTCAGGAAGAAAGTTCACTATCTGCTTAGGAAAATACTGCATGTATTTCTGTTTAAGCATTTTCAATATCTGATTCTTTGTTTTTGTTTTTGTTTTTTGTTTGTTTTGTTTATGCGTGTGTGTGTGTGTGTGTGTGTTGGTTTTGTTTTGTTTTTTAATATTTGATTCTTAAAGCAATTCATTGTCTTGGAAGTTTAATGTTTCCCATAACTCCTGTTATTCAACTGCTTATTATCGTACAGAACCTTCTATATAGGTACTGTTCAATATGGTGACTACCGGCCACATGTAGCTATTTAAATATGAGTTTGACTAAAATATATTAAAAATTCACTTTCTCAGTCACACTAGCCATATTTCAAGTCCTTGGTAGCCACAAGTAGATATAGACTATTTCTGTCATCAGAGAAAGTGCTATCAAACAGCACTATTCTAGACCAGGTGTGTCGGTAAATTATGTTCTATTAATCCAATCCGGCCCATTGCCTGTTACTGTGAATAAAGTTTAATGGAAACACAGCCGTGCCTATCTGTTTAAGTGTTACATATGAATGCTTTACCCTTCAGAGGCAGTATTGAGTAGTTGTGACAGATAACAGCATCTCCCACAGAGCCTAAAATATTTACTGTCTGGCTTTTTATAAGAGATGTCTGCTGAACAAGACCATTGTCTAAAGTACATTTTTAAGAGCTATAAAAATGAGTAGCTCTTAACTTTCCCTTTCCATTCTTTTAATTTTTATATAATATGTTTTGCATAAATATGCTTCAAGGTTCCTATCTTGCGCTCTCTAACAGAGTGATAGTCTTAAGAGGTTTCTTAGATCCAGGTAGGAAAATGATTGCAAAGAATGGCTACTTTTGTTGTTTATGTCAAATTGAAATCATAAATTCTCTAGATACAAGGAATGCTGGGTATTACGGCAGCTAAGCCTGCCATTACAGCCACAAAATGTATCATAAATCAGTTTGGAGTTGAGAATATTTACAAGCCTCTTTCTTCATGTCTGTTTTATAATATGTAACAAATGCAGTTCACGATGTTCCTCAGTAATTTGGAGTTCATTTTGTATTTACAGACTCGATTGCACTTTATATGCAAATGACTCATTATACTTTAGAAAAGCAGTATGTTAATTTGATTAATTTCTTACCTTATTTAAATCTTATGAAATGTCACCTGCCATTCAATCTACACACCAGTTATAACAAAACAACAAACATTACAAGGAGCTGAAGCATTAAATTTCTCCTAATCAGAAGACAGGTACGACAGGATTCACTTTATGCACGTATGAATACTGGGTATGTTGGAGATTTGGAACTCTCTGCAACCAACCCCTCCATGGGCCCTAAATAACAAACTCTCTATAATGAAACTGTCCATCTAAAATAGACACATGGGAATGTTGATTCCATTTTTTATGTGGCTTGCAGTAGTTTGTGAATTAGGCAGTTTCTGTTTGCAAGTCTGAGGTACAATATAAATAAAACATTGCTTTGCCAAGTATCTTCTGTGCAACTCCTTGTATCTAACATGATGCCATCCCCTTTGAAGGAGTTTGTTTCCTCTTGTCATTGCCTCTGGTCATGGGGAATGATAAGGATAATTATGTTGTCTACCCCTGTGATACTTGGTGCTGTGTGTCTCCCTGGTAGGATGCCATATTTCCTCTTTTCAAAGCAGCTTCCGTTCCTTCTGTCCACTGTTCTCTCAGCTTTAAGGAAAGGGGAAATGGACAGCATAACACTGCAGGCTAGAATTTATTCCTGGAATCCACAGACAGGAAATTAGCATGGTTATGTGGAAAAAGCAACCGTCGAGCAGAGTAACCCTATAAGGTCAATTGGCTATCACATGCTAATGCTGTGTGTAGAAGGAATGATATTTCAGGGCTGGAGACTTGTGTCACCATGAGGTCCTTGTGGCAAAACTGGATGGTGCATTAAAGAGAATAAAACTTAGGGACTCTTGTTTGTCCCAGCAACACCTTCGGAAATGGTAGCACATGAAAAGGAATATTATGGTGAAAGAGCTTCAGACCAGTTGGAAGTCCTGGGGTATCTAGAAAGCGAAACACAGGCAGACATTTTATTATGTAAGGGAAACACTAATTGGAAGGGAAATGGTAAGAATATGAGAAAAGTTGAAGAGAGGACTTGTGAGGCTAGAGAAAGAATAACACATATCTGGGATTCACTAGGAAAAGCAAATTCAGTGGAACACTAACTAGCCCAACAGAAATGAAAGTATAGTAAATCATGGTAATTGACTTGATAATTTCTTAGCTAAATAGTCTTTTTGTTTCTTAATCCAAATTTGTGTTCAAAATTGGTCTTTTTTGAATACTTTTTATTTTTATTTTTTTAGATTGAGTGATACTTTGTCTTTCCAGGTTTTGGCAAGAATGATTTTTATTTTTCATTGATTGCATCAAGTTTTATATAAGATGGTTATCTGAGGCTGTTTCAACTTGCAGTTTCTTTTCAATGGATTGATTAATAAGGAGCTTTTGTAGTTCTTTTACTGAAGAACTTTGTAGTGACCTTGAGTAAAGTAGGAGTATGCAGACAGACATCTGGTAATTCAGGGATTGTTGTTTGCATAAAAAGTAGGGGAAAGATTTAGTAAATAACAGAGATATGTATAGCCAGATTAGTAGAATATTACTAATGACTTTAGACCATGGTATATATTTTAATTGATGTTTATTAATAGCTTTGCTCCCTGTGGTTTTGTAATATAACATTTTCCGAACTTCTTTTTTGATGGAATTTACATATGGCACATCAGGATGATTAAAAGCCAGCGGTCTTTTCACAGCACGGCAAAAAATAGGATTTGATTTATCTTCATGCCTCGCCTACCACTTACTGTGACGGTACTTTTGAAATTTTAATATTCTCATTTCTCATAAGAGTTTGTTATGTAAAATATTATGTAAATAACTTCCTACATTTCTAAGAATTGGGCTTTTTTTTTTAAATCTTTACTTAAAATACTTGTATGATGAGAGGAAAGGTAAACACGGTTCTCATATCTGTAATGTTTTTTCAAAGGATACTATATGTTTTAAATTAAGCAAAATTGTACATATTCTAACATGTAGAAATGTCAAAATTACTAATACTATGACTTTTTAAGAAGTATTTAAAATATTTCAAAGTATTCAGTGTATGTAGAATTATCTGCATTGGCATATATTAGCAATGCTAGAACATTGTGAAAAATTAGGAGATTAACAGAATAGAATTGCTATTCTCTCAGCAAATGTAATTTTGAATTCAATGTAAATTGACGTGATAAATAGAGTAGAATACGTGTTAAAATATTACACGGTTATAAAATACAGATTAGTGATAGTACAAGTAACATATATATGTATGTGAGAGACAAAGAAATAGTACGTTGTTAATATGAGAAGAAAATGCTTTTCTTTCCACAAATAGAATCATCACACTGTTTAGTGAGTATAGCTCACTCATATTTTAACATGACAGAATTCTAACAAGTTAAATTGAGTGATATTCTAATTTAGGTAAAATAGACTGCAAACTTGCTTTAATAATTTCATTCCCTGATTCCATATAAAATAATATTAGGTACTGTGAAGTAAGAACTCACTACGTGTGAGCAATTTAACAACATCATCTTATTTCAGCTTTATAATAACCTTGAATTATAAGTAATTTACATTCCATAGTTGGAATAAATGTAGACTTGGGTTTTTTTGTTAACATGGGTCACAAATAGACTTGGGTGTTTTATTAACATGGGTCAGTGTCAAGATTTGAACTCGGAAATCCATAGCAAAAGCTTGGTTCAAACCGAAGTTTACATTGTTCTATTTAAACACTGAATCACTCGTCTCTTTATTAATAAAAAACAAGATATGTAAGATTTATTTGAATATTGCAGTCTTTAATTGTACTCCCAGCAGATCCTCCTTGGGTGTGGGGTTCCAAGGTGAGTATTTAACATACTGGAGAGAAAATATAGGAAGTTGTTCCTTCAAATGCTGTGAGACACAATTCTGACGAGCGCTATCATGCGTATAGTCCTTTAATAGCACAATATTTTATTTAAGTGTTCAAACTTCTTTCATGCTCATGGTTCCTTTTTGATCCCCGCTGCTTGCAAACAGCTTGCTGACGGAGAGTCTCATTAGATCCATGATGCAGGTGGAGGCGCTGAGGCTCCTCATACAGGAGTACACGGTCATGAAAACACTGTGCTGAGACTCAGGTTCAGGTCTTGAAAGTAGCTTTAGCCTTCCCACTTCTCCACAGCTGCTTTCATGAACGAAAGAGGAAAGAGACTGCTTTGTTCATGTTTGTTTTAATGCTTAAGAAAAAAAAAATTCACTGAGAAGTTTGAGAAGCTGGGAAAGGTTTCAAAGTTAACAGCCATGGCCATGGGTCTGCGTGGCAGGGTCAGATGACAGTGTGTTGTATAAAATTTTTATCACGAAAACTATTGTCAGGAATTGTTGATGCTATTTCCCGTCTGCTTATAATAAAATGATAGTGTTAAAATCACCCACATGCAATGCTTCTGTAGATTTGCTTCTTTTGAATGTAGCTGGATTTTTGCCATGTCAGTCTGATGTGGGAAGTGAGAGAGGTGATGGCTGGGATACAGGAGCGTGTGCCTAATCAGCTACACTGACCTTTAAGGACTGTAATGTCGTGACTTGAATACATTATATTGCAGAGCTATAGATAACATTGTGGGGGGGCGGCAGAAGATTTTGAAATGTATGCTAAGACCGAATATATTTGTGAGTAGGAAAAGCTTTCCCCCCACCCCCCTTAGGAAAAGCTTCTTAATACAACACTCAAATTAGGAGTTGCTTTGCCATATTAATTTTTTTTTCTTAAAGTTTATTTATTATTGAGAGACAGAGAGGGACAGAGCATGAGCATGGGAGGGGCAGAGAGAGGAGGAGACACAGAATCTGAAGCAAGCTCCAGGCTCTGAGCTGACAGCACAGAGCTGGATGCTGGGCTCAAACTCACAAACCGCCGGACCATAACCTGAGCTGAAGTTGGCCGCTCAACCCACCCAGGCTCCCCGCCATATTTTATGTAGAGAAGTCTAGATTTCACATATCTGTGATGGATGCACAAGCATCATTTTCTTGGCTTAAATGACACTTAAACATTACGACAACTGTTTAGATTTTTTAAAAAATGAGATTACGTTTTTTTTAAAAAGTAGAACAAAATAAACAAAAAAAATTAAAAGTAAAACATCTTTATAGGATTCCTTCAATGTCTGCTTTGTGTGATTTTTGCTAAGTATACTGGCACCTAAGAATGTAATGTATCAATTTGAAGCCAATCATACTGGCATGTAAGTCAACATAGCTTGAAAGTCCATAGTGTCTTAATTGTTATCACTAAGATAAAAGATGATTCTACATTTTTAAGAAGATTTCCCATTTTCAATTATTGCTATGAAATGTTTCCAGAACATGTGAAGTTTTTGAGGTTTTCATTTTTTTCAATTCTCCTTTCTACTCCTTCACTACTTATGATACCCAATGTATGAGAATTCCTTTGCAATTCTATCCCTAGTTCTCTACTCTTCACCTTTCTGATATTATATGCTCCAGCTCTGTTATTCCCTATTCCATTTCACATTAATATATTTTCTTTTAGTTCTGTTCTATCAGAGGTCCACCAGGTAATTTAATCGAGTCTTTGTAAATAATCCATATCCTTGTCAATGGATGATACTTTGGCAGGGGGTCATAATCTTCCATTCATTAGTTTTTGTTTTTTGTGTTTTTTTTCAAGGAATAGAAGTGACAGGTGAAAATTAAATGGATTGGATAAGGGTGCAGGGAAGGGAATCAGTTAAAGATGCCAATGGCAACTGGATGGATATGAGTACCACTTTCTAAAATAGGGAAAATAGACAAGGTGAAGTTTAATAAATAGATATTGGTGATGTTGGATGAAATCAAGAGTTCAACTTGGGAAATATTGTTTGAATTACCTCTATTTTCAAAGAAGAAAGTTTACTTGGAAAGTTCAATATATAACTCTAAACTTAGAATAGAAATATAACTAGAGATAATCATGTCTGATTCATGGATTAGATATGACAGTCTCAGGAGAGGGTAAAAGAGAGAGCAGAACCTTGGAAAAAGCCTTTGGGATCTTCATCATGATAAATCTATTTTCCCATTAAGTGTGATTTTAATGGAATTTTTACTTTCAACTTGCATATTATCACATTATTTGTGTTATCATGAAAGCCAAATGAAATCCTTTAGGATTATATGCATTTCATCAAAATCTGTAGGATAAAGGTGGCTATCACTATACTAGGCCATCACCTGTACTAACAAGGAGCCCTCAAATCTCTCTTAATTTCAGAAGATTAACACATGAGAGCCTTTTATCAGCAGTTTACCTGCAAAGTACTTTGACTTTTTTAGGTTCTGGGCTTGTTGTAGGTCTTTGTTGAACACAGAAGTCAGTAGAAAATTGACATCTTTAAGGACAGATTCTTTTCATGTTGGAACAGAGACTATTTAAAACATATTGACTTTAAAGTGGTTAGAGATGGCAAATATGCTTTTTCATA